>NC_136589.1:6004956-6382456 GCF_910589615.1 Taurulus bubalis | reverse complement strand
ACGAGGACCAGGAGCTTGTTTCTGAGGCGGCTACTACGTAGTAGCACCAGGGCTGTTTGGGTTAATCTGCCCCGAGCTTCGCCCTGATTGGCGGAGCCGCCGTGATGCTGTGGTCGGTGCCTGGTCGCTGTCCAACCGGCCGCGGTGCTGGAGCTCCAAGTCACGGATCGTGTGCGTCGGTGCCTGCTTAATTATCTCCGACAGGAGCTACGGATGCTGTTCATTGATTACGTTCTGAAGACGCACAGACAGTGATGCTGTGTTTAATTAAAGCAACCACTTAAGTGGGACCTCCAGCTGCTGATCGCAATGGTACTGAATATTGTTAATGCGTCATCTCGTCAGGGCTGGAGAGGTGAATTCAGATTAAGTATTGTCTCCAATGTCCTTTATTTAAATCAATAAGCTTACCAATCGATAAGGAGGAGACTTAGATCAACCGCACCTACGTGTTACAATATATGATTTGTGTTTTCAAAAGATAAGATGCTTTATAAAGTGTTTACAAGTTGTAACGTGTCACCCATGATTAATAGCTGCTTTATAAATCAGTTATAAGACAGTGATAAGAACAACTTTTGGGTTGCCAGGTTGTGAAAAATCCCTTTTGAGTGGCTGGACTGTTTGAATGCTTAAAAAAAAGCATGTATCACTAACATGTCAAACTGCAGGCTTTGGAATAAAAACCACGAATTAATTACTAATTAACACTTCATGGTTTATTTGAAAGTGAGCAAGCTATTAACATGTATTCATTGTTTACCTAACATATTTCATTTTTACCAAATGGACAAGTTGAGCAGCAAAGGGATTTTTCTACAAACCCAAAAGCTTGTTTACTTGAAATTGTATAACTGAAATATAAATAATTAGTAAATGATAAATTAACCATGAATAAAACCAACGCATTAAGAATCCTTTACTATAGAAAGTAGTATACTATAATAGATAATATAATTCATCATCATATTATCTTATGCTAAATTCCTGAATAAGCCTGCAGTCATTAGTGAATGCAGTATGTCAAAGATTGTCCAAAGAGGGGCAAATAGTTTGATTTGAAGTGACCAAAAAGTAGCTTTACCGTTTCCCAAGAAAAGAATTGGGATAAACTGCATACATTGACCATTTACATAATGCAGTAAATAAGTGAGAAGAGAAAAGAGAAGGGAAAAAAAGAATATGACTTTGGTCTTTTTGTTAAGAGAAGTGAGAGCCAGAAACGACCAAACGGCATAAAAGAAAGGAGAAACTGTGACACAGCAGACCTGTGTGACTTTCTGCTAATGAGGCGGCCGCTGGTCTGGCTCTGGTTATAAATATGAATCATGGCACTGGGCCCTTGTGTTTGAGGGTCCGCCTTGGGAAAAAAGTAAATGATTTATTGGAAGAAAGGTAAACATCGAGAGGGGGAGGGTGTGAGAGAGGCTTGTAGGAGAGAGATGAAAGTCCTATTTCATGGTTTTTAAATAAGAACCAGAAACATCTTTTTTTTCTCTCAATAAATGATTAGTGCTCCTCAGATTCAAGCAAAAGGCTCGCTGTGTTGATGGTTGGCATGGAGTTTTCTCTACAGCCTGTTGCAGCTGACATGGCTAATGCCTTGTTGACTTCAGGCACTGATTAACTCACACTGAGTAGCAGCCACACACATGCACATACAAGAAGAAAACAACCCAAATACACATGCATTCAAAGCCTGAGAGGCACGTACCGGAAAACACACACACACACACACACACACACACACACACACACACACACACACACACTGAGAGGCTGAAGAGAGGGTGTTTGGCTTCTGGCTGGTACTGAGGTGACAGCCATGGTCATTTCCTGTGACAGATCTCTGCCAGTGAGTAGGGATGCAGAGGGAAACGCTTCATTACAGCTTCAGTGCTGCCGTAACATCTGTGAAACAAATACAGTTGGATGAATAATAAAGATACAACAGGAAATAGAAAAGGTGTGAGGTGCTTCTGTGAACTTGATTTGTTACTGTAATGCTTCTGATCAGTAATAAATCCACCTCTGAGTGATTGTTTTTGAGTGAAGACATAAAGGTGTTTTGCTGCCACCTGTTGGACAGATTGTGAAAGTGACAGCAGTCCTCCTCTGTCTCCATAAGATTTTTTTTTAAGCTGTTTCATGTTGAACAACATAACACTATACTTTTTATAAATGCATTATTTAACCAGCATGCCCATTTAAATATTTTTTATTTTAAATGTGTAATCAAAACTTAAGTTAAATTGTAATTCCCCCTCTGTGTGTTAAACACAACACATAGTTAATTATTCTTAACTGCCTGCCCTGCTGATTGCTGCTGTAAAATCAGCCGCGGAGAGCGCTTTAGCACGCGCACTATGTGACAACATGAGGTCGAGCTCTCCTGCGAAGTTGTTCAGCGGGTGTAAAGTTACGAGCGGACAGGACACACCTCTAGAGGGAGTTCCCGGGGAGGTGGAAACAAGGAGCTGATCACTTCTGCCGCAGAAAAGACCCTTCAGTCGGAGCTGGTCGGAGCCTGCGGCCGTGCGTCTTTCCAGCAGCAGTAGCCGTGCCACGAGAGGAAAATGCCCGGGATGGGCAACTCTTTACGCGCGGCTGCCCTCCTGGCTTTCGTGGTTCTTTCCATTCTGGTGTCACTCCTGATTAGCAGCGTGCAGCAGTTTGGAGCGAGAATATCATACTTTTCCAATGCAACTGTTGCTGGTGATGAGAAGGAGTTCGCGTCCCTTCGCGGGGCGTTGATTTACCAGCTCAACGAGAGGCGCAAAGAAATCATTCCGCTGCTTTTACCTGTTTATGATGATGATGATGATGATGATGATGATGATGATGATGAAAACGGACTACCCGGGGAAAGCCGACACTCTTTCCTCAATGACCAAACACAAGACTCAATTTTGGATTACAGTCTGTGGAATGAGATCACGCATGGCTCCAGAAAAGCGCATATGGATGACATGGATTGTGACTCGCTGGTGGACATGCAGGCGGTGGAGATTCTAGGGTCTGGATACACCAAACTGGTTGTCAAAGTGAATCTAGCCGGAGGTCAGTCGGTGGCGTTAAAACTGGTGAATGAGCAGGGGATAGACATGGGAAAGTGTGTGGAGGATTATAGAGACCCTCGAGGCTGCCGAGAGCTCGTTTCTTACAAGCTGAAGAAAGAAATAGTCCTGTTGCAGAGGCTGCAGCATCCAAACGTCATTAAGGTAAAGTGCTCCCTCTGACTTTTACAATAGTGGTATACCCTTAAATATTTAAGGTTAAGTTGGGTTACTGACCAAATGCCAAAGGAAGATAATAGACTATATTTGAATGTAAAGTTGTTGGAAAGTAGAGCATTATAAGCGCTGCTCACTTTAAAACACTGGAGCTAATGCTGGCATATTATAATTAAGATTGTCCATAATCCATGTAGGCCTTCCCCTGCTCACATTTTCCTTTGTCTCAGACACACTGAACTGGATGAAAGGCCTCACTGGCTCTGCAGGACCTTCCCATGTAATTAAATTAAATTCACTGACCCTCTTCTGACCTTTGGGTCCAGTTCGGCAAGAGCAGACAATGTGCCTCTGTCCTCTCTACAATCCCTGGTTGCATCTGAAACCCCCACAGAGTTTATTCACTCAAGTCATTACAGCCCAATTTAGAACTAGTTTTGAATTAAACCAAGCAGTTTGTGTCTCTCCGCAGTTGTGTGACAGCGGTGTGTCCAACAGTTCAACTGATCAATTTCACAAGTCTACAGAGCACATTCCCCTCTAGGCTAATGTGATTTCACTGTCACAAGTCTGAGTGCAGAGTGCACGGTTGGCAGAACATCATGTCCTCTTATTTCGCCCTACGATGAGAACTTTTCGACACTTTAGCCTGCCGCTTTCTCTAATTTCTACAGAGTAATAATGCAAAATTAAATGAAACAATTATCTTTGTCCTTTTTTGTTGTTGTTGCTCTACTTTCACTGTGACTAACCCACAGTTATTCGACACGTCCACAGCTCAAAGGCCACTGTGCAGGAGATGCAGGAGGAGGAGAGGATGGAAGAGTCACGGTCATTCTGGAGCAGGGGAATCCTCTCCAGATGATCCAGCTGCTCCAGAGTCCCTGGGAGGACCGGTTCAGGGTAAGCGTGTTAGTTCCCGCTTTCAGCTGTCGATACGCATGCTCTGTCATTCATCCTTTACACTACAGAACGAGGCTGAAGGTCTCCCTCGCACATATTTGCACGTTATGCATGTGCAAGCCCCTCGCTCGTCTTGGCAGGAGAGAGGGAGGTTGAAAGATGAGGGAGGCGGACATTTGAAACTCCTGGAGGTTTGACATCTGTCCCTCAGTGTATTTGATCAGGCCGTGGTTGGAATGGAGATGGGTCCTGCAGTTTATCCACTGCAGGCTAGGAATGTCATCACACACACACACACACAGTTTTAGTCAACCCCCATCACAGGTATGCTCCCAGTTGGAGTCAACAGAGGCTGAATTTGGTGTGTGTGTGTGTGTGTGCTCGCGCATGGATGTGTTTGAAAGGAAAAAGGAAGAGTGAAAGACCATTTGGATTAGCAAAAGTAACATCACAGTCTGCAAGTATCATCTCAACTATGGGCCTCATTTTGCAGCATCACCCAAATAGCCGTTCATAATACCCCCCTGGAGCTGCTCGGCCCTTTTCAGCTTGGTTGCATCTGCGCAAGCTACAGTAATCCGGGGGTGTTCGGTTTCGCCCAGCCCTGTTATTACAGCGCTTCAATCCCAGCAAGTGACGTCCAAGAGACTCGGCGCATTACCTAACACTGCAGCTATGTTAGTGTGACAGAATCATTTCATGCTCTGTCAGTGCGTGGCTAATGCTTTTATGTTGCCTTTAGTAGCTTACTTATTTTCTCTTTCTGTTTTATTGTGGGATTTAAAGAGTACTATAAAAGCAGTCTCAGGAAATGGCTGGCAAATGTGGCCGGTGAAACGCCTTAAAAGAGAATAATGCGGTGTTTTTTGCAAGGCTGGACATTTTTATATTTTACTACTTTTAGCAATATAGTGAGCTTTAATTACATTTATCCAATGTGTCACCTTTTCAGGAAAAAACAAGTCCATGTTTAGCGTGACCGCCAAGAATGTTTTGGTTATTCCAGCATTTTGTTAAAGGCTTTTATTTGACAACAAGTAGCAGGAAGTTGGAGGGAAGCATGTAATCCACTAACGTCTGTTAAAAACACAAAAAGCTTAACCCAATTCTGCTACTAGCTACTAGTAAGGTTGCAAGTTAAAAATGTACGCATTACTGATTCAATTAGAATTTTAAATCAAATAATCATTGTAACTCTTAATTGTAATCGTGAAAAATAAATCCATATTCCAGGTTTTCCGATTATTTTTTTTGCGTTTTTTTTTATTTATTAAGCTTCTATGATAGTTAGCTGAGTACTTTTGGGATTTGGGGCTTTAGGGAATTATGATGTGCATTGTATGTATTTAAATTGTTATGTCCCAACAGATTAATCAAAATATGGTACTCAGATTAAATAATGATGAAAAAATAAATTAGTTGTAGCCCTGATTTAATCAATAAAACGTCCATTTTAAAGCTGACAGAGCCTAAGGTGACGTCTTTAAATTGCTATGTTACAGAACTCAAAAATATAAAATTTGAAATGATATGAAACAGCAGGAAATTAGCAAATCCCCACATTGGAGAGTTGGAGGCAGTGAATGTTTAGCATTTTCGCCTTTTTATAAATTGCTTCTTGTTCCACGGTTTTAGGAGCTGCAAGGACAATATTTCACTGTGACTGCGTTCCTGTGCACTTAAACAAATGGTCATCAATCTAGCTGATCAGGTTTTGTCATATTTGATCACCTCCCAGGTGTGTCTGGACCTGGTCAGGCTCCTCCACTTCCTCTCCCAGTCTCCTCTGGGCTCCGTGGCCCTATTGGACTTCCAGCCGCGGCAGTTTGTCACCGTGTCTGGCGAGCTGAAGCTCACCGACCTGGACGACGCCAGCGCCAAGGAGACCTCCTGTCAGATGGACGGAGACTGCACCCTCCAGTTTCCACACAGAAATTTCACTCTGCCCTGCTCGGCACGGGGAGTGTGTGAGGGCCTGAATGAGAAGAGGAACATTTACAATGCCTATAGGTAAGAGAAGGGACAGTTTTACTACGTGGTAAACGTGTGATGGATTGATGGAGCAGCTACACGGATGATTGTAGAGGCCCAGTCGGCTGCTGAAACCTTGTTGATTGTAAAGACATATAGCTGGAAATGGGAAGTTTGATGGAGGAGGTGTGATGATTAAATTGGGAGCTTCAGTGGACAAAAAGGAGTGTTTTCTGTTTTAAAAAGGACAGCTTTATGGACTGTTTGTTTTAACACTGTGGTGAGGCAAGTCGTGTTCTGTGGGAACTATGTGATGGGGCTTGTCTGTCTTTCTGTCTGTCTGACTGAGTTGTCTTTGTCTGGCCCCAGGTATTTTTTCACCTACCTGCTGCCTCACCAGGCCCCGCCCGGCTTCACACACCTGGTAGACCACATCATGAACTCCACAGGTGAGGACGAGAGACGTCTTAACATGACGGGACGCTCACTTATTGGAGATCAGAAAGCGAATCGCTCCATTATGGCAGTCGTGTAATGACATGCTTCGGCATAAGTCCTTTTTTAATGAGCTCGACAAGATGCTTCCTGACATGTAACAAGGGAATGAATACGATATCTGTTGAGATGACATGACTGGGATTAGACAGTAGTAGCCTAGTGAGCGGAAAAACAAATCATCCATATTGGATAGTATGACTTTATGCCTGAAGTCAGTTAGATCTTTAACCAGATTTGTGTGTGTGTGTGTGTGTGTGTGTCCAGGGGAGCTGAAAGCTGACATCAATCAAACGCTGGAGGCCTTTGAACATATCCTCCTCCTCTACAAGTCTGGCTTGCACCTGGACCACCTGCCTCCATCAATAATCAGAGGTAAGATTTCGTGGAATGAAGGCTGCTTTTTAGAAAGTACAGTGGGCCCCGTTGTAGACCCGATTCTTTTTTGGAGAGAATGCTTGGCTCTTTTCTTACCCTCACACAGTCTACACCTCTGTTTTCCTTTTTTATCTTTCAAAGAAATGAAGGAGGGTGTTTCTCCCTCTCTGGCTGTTTTGACAGGTTTATTAGGCAGCTGGAATGAGGGGACAAGACCAACAAAGTGGGATTAATCCTGCATGTCTCTGGCTCAGAAAGCACAGTCGGCGTTCATTTAAAAAAACAGTGCTGGCATTCCGCAGTTGTTCTGTTTCAACTTTCATGGTCGTCATGTAGAGATTTCTTTTCCAACTTTTAAATTATTACCATAAAAAAAAAAATAGAGCCTTCCAGAATAGTCGTATAAAGTACTTTTTTTTTTTTTGTTGAAACGTTTCGTCCCACTTCTGTATTCTTTTAGAATAAGCACTGAAAGTCCTTGACTTTTCTTCTCTCCGACTCGCCACTGCAGCCCCCCTCCCCCCCTGTCCCCTCCCGCCATTCCTCTCAACTCTATGAAATATTAATAACAGAATGACTGGCTGCGTTCCTGTGGTGAGATTTTCCGTCCCCCCAGATGCTGGACTGTTTATATAGCAGCGCTTTGTGAATTTAATCACAGATTCAGGGTAAAGAGGCCTGGGCGCTGAGGCTGACACCAGGAGGGAATGTTCTAGCTTAACAAGGAGGTGCCATGAGTCAACCCTGCTGCTGCTGCTTAGTGTGTGTGATAAGACCCCCACAGTGTGTGTGTGTGTGTGTGTGTGTGTGTGTGTGTGTGTGTGTGTGTGTGTGTGTGTGTGTGTGTGTGTGTGTGTGTGTGTGTGCATATTATTACTGTATTGTGGGTTTTGTTCAAACAGAGGTGTTTTTGGGGTGGATTGAAAATTTTGGTCAAGATTTTTTAATTGGGTTTAGTTTCTAGTTTAACATGTTGGCAAATACACACATTAATGTTCATGCCAAGAGTAAGATGAGATAATTAATAGCACTCCCCATACTGTGTCTGTCTGAAATATGCAGCAGCAGCCGGTTAAACTGGAAACAGCTAGCTTGGCTCCGTCCAAAAGTTAAGGAATCTGCCTAGCGGCACCTTTTTTAATATCATATCTTATCCGTTGAAGATACTTTTTTTTTCTCTGCTGGTTGTCCATACGTCTTTAAGAGGTTACTGCCACCAGCCAAGATATAGTCCAGCACATAACCCCCTGTTAAAGTGCAATTTTTTTTTTTTTTTTTTTTTTACAATTTTAGATATTGTTCTGATTTAAACAAACACATAATGTGTTAAATTAGTGCGTTTTAGAGGTGGCTTACATGGATTTGATTTCTGTGTCCAGTCTTTGTTGTCAGCTAAGCTAACCACTTCTGGCTTGCTATTAATCTTTATGTCGATCTCTCTCTAAGAAAGCCAATCGGCACATTACCCAACATTTCCAACTGTAGCTTTAAATGATTAAACAACCAGCAGAGAGAACAAACAACACATAGTGTATAAACAAACACATGGCTCATTAATATGTCCCTCCTAAAACGGGGAAAAAGAGAACTGCAGCCAAAGATGCAACTAAACTTGATAAAAGAAGCCAAATGGCAACACAGCTCAAAGACGCTCATCAAGTTGTAATTTGAAATTGCTGACAGATGGAGATTCGTTGGTTATGTGGACGTAACTTCTTCACAGCTGAGAGCACTTGTGCTTGGATGGCGGAGGAGTTGTGTGCAAAAAGGCAATGGGTGAACTCCTTAAGCACTGCCATGAACATAATCTTTAAATGAATAAGAAAGGAAGGTTGTTTTCCCGTCGCTCATCTTAAACACAAAGAGCTTATATTCATACGTGTCTGTCTCCTCGACAGCTGAGGCCTGCCACCATTTTGCTTCCCAACAGGCCCTTTTTTTTTTTTTTCTCCCCTGAGAAGGATCCTCGAAACACTCCTTCTCCTTGTTCCCTTTGCTCGAACCCAGAAGGCAGATCCTCGTGTCCTTTTCCTCTTAACAATACCCCCACACACACACCAGCTCCTGCCATTTAGGAAGGTTAACAGTTTGTAACAGCGTGCCTCCTCCTCCGTACGGGCTCACAGACGAGGCTTTTGTCCTGCTCTGGTGTGTGTGTGTGTGTGTGTGTGTGTGTGTGTGTGTGTGTGTGTGTGTGTGTGCATGCTTCTTTCTCGTGGCTCCTGCTAATGTGTAGCAGATGATTTAATACCAGATCCACATGAAGTCTGACTGAAAGAATCATAATGATCATGAATGTAACACAAATGTTCGGGCAGGAAGGAGGTGGAGGGAAGAGATTTTTCAGTGTGGAACAACAGCTCGTAATGAGAAAAATTGCTCTAAATGGTGTGCAACTATTTCTATCTTTGGCTTTTTGAAGTTCCAGCTTCTCAGTTTCGCACAATTGTATGCTTTTCTTTCATGCTTGTGAAAGTAGATGCTATTTCAAGCCATCATCTGGAAAGTTATGATTCAAAGAAACACAATTTTCTCATTTTTTTTCAACCCCAAATTTCAGAAAGTATTTGTAAGATTAACCAATGGACATAAGTTAGTTGCATCCATATTTGTTATAAACACTGGTAGTAATAATTAATTAAAAATAAGTAATCTAAAGGGTTAAATATACATGCATCAGATATGGAACAATATTTAGTTGGAAACTATGTACATGATACATTTATACATTGTAACCGAAGATAAGTTCATCTACCTTTTTTATCTTTAAACCTGTCAATCATAACTATTTTAGGAATCCCTTTAGTCAGAAGAGATCTGTAGTTGCCGGACAAAGATGCTGTATCTTCACCTTCAACCTGTTTTTATTTGATGCTCTGATCTGTATTCTCTTTATTTGATGCTGCACTGTATCAGTTTCCCCACAGGGATCATTAAACTTCCATCTTATCCTCAAAGAGCGCTTCAAAAATCCTTTCAGTAGCATCATGTATTAAAGTGGCATTTCATTCTTTTCATGGTTAGATTACACCATGATGCGAGGCATGAGGACCTCTGGGAACGCGGAGTACCGCTGCTGGCCGTCCTACAGCCAGCAGGGCTGCGTGCTGTCGGTCCACAGTGCGAGAGAGGCAGCGTTCATCTGTAACTCCCATTCTCAGTGCAACAGCTTCTCTCTGACCGGACAGAAGACTTGGACCGGTGAGTAAAACCGCCGACGAACTCCTCCTTACATTTCCTCTGAAGTTTGTCAAATGTTTTTTTTCCAGCTCACTTTAGTCTGTAAAACTCATTACACAAATTAAATCAGCCAGATACGGAACGCCCTCCTATAATGAGCATGTATAATTACCCACAAAATCATGTCGGACTAAGACTGCTGAGTAAACGCAGTCAGCAGCTGCTCTCTTAATCTTTCGATGAAGCTTTTAAATGTTGAAATGTATACAGTTATTAAGTACGGTATATCAAGTCAAGACATGCTACGCTATTGAAGTTGCAGATGTGTTTAACATGCCTCTTTTTTTTTTTCCTCTTTCTTTTTTGTTCGTGCTGTGCAGGTCGGCTCCTGGCCTCCTTCAGGAGCAGCTTCAGTCATCTGGTGCCTGATGGGACGTCAGAGGTGTATGTGAAGAAACCCAAAGCTCCTGAAGCTTCAACAGTGTGACACAAGGACCCACACAGAACCATCCAGCTTCAATCGGGCTGAGTGAGATGAGCGATAACACACAACACGCAGAATGTTGCGCTTAAGATGAGAAGTGCCTCCTCCTTGTGAGCATGTTGAACGCTGCTCGGCTCTGTGGATTTGCAGGAGGAGCGTAGAGGCCGGGGCTGAGGAGGCGTTTGAAGTGAGGCAAGTGAATGTGATGTATTTATAGGGCTTCTGCTCAGTGACTGTTTGATCTGCTTGCCAGCTCACTGCCTCTGCCAACTACTATTTAAAGGGATTTCCCTTCAGGTACAATTAAGGAGGGAGAGCCATGTGCCCTCTACATGTTTTTTTTTTTTCCTCTACAGTGTCTTTATTTGCCATGTGTGTTGGCTTTCGTTGTGAGGTCGGGTCCCCTAGTATGATTTTTAAGCCAAAGAGGTAATAAGAACAGCCGCTGCAGCTCAGCGTTTGAAGCCTGAGGACGAGAAAAGAAAACAAGCTCTTATACAAATACACTTTGATGTTAATGCGCTGAGGTTGCGCCTGTTTTTTCATGGTTGCCTGGCTTAGCTGCGCGGTGGTATGAGATGGCAACAACCATGTAAGCATTTCCACATTAACAATGAGCAAAGATGATGAAAACCATTCCCGAGCAGTCTGTTTTTACATATTTTTGTAAACTTAGTTCATATTGCTTAGTGCATAAATATTTACATGATCAAATGAAATGTAATTGTTCTTACGTGATTGTGCATTTTAGCTTACGTGCACCTTGTGGGTGAAACTTTTATTTTCAATGAAAAATGATTCACGTCAGTGTTTTTTTTTTATACTTCACTTATTGTAATTGTACAGTTTTACAATTTTGTAATAATATAAATGTATTGTTTCTACTTTTTGCTGTGGTTGTCAAATGCATTTTTTTTTTTTTTTACTGTATTAACCAAAGTATAACTAAGAGCATGTTTATTTCTCATTAGCACCTGTGTGTGTCAGTGGGGGAGGTGGAACTTGCATGTGTATACTGACCTGTTTTTGTGTGTGTTTTTAAATCCTTTATCTGCTCACGTGCCCCCACATCTACAATCTGTAGCCCATCTGAATGAAACCTACGGTGCTCCGCAGAGTTTGCACAATACCAGAGGAATGCATTCAAATGTCGCGTCATGCTGAGCTCATTATGAGCCTTAATTAATACATGTAAATTAGCTTACTTACCTTCCCTTTCTCATGGGGAGAGAGGGGGCATTACTGTTAGACAAAGGCAGTCATCAGGACAATCAGAGCACAATCTGCGGTTTGCACACGAATGGGCTTCCCATCTGTGCCTGCCAGGAGGAGCCGGTGAGGTTGAGATAAGGGCGAACTGCAGGGTGGTAGGCTGAAGGATTTGTAAAGTCAGAACTTGTAGCAGCCATAGAGTCTGGTGGGAGAGAAAGAGCAGACCAAATACCAGCGATGTACTGATATGAGCCAGATGCTTTTGCAGTCGGTCATCCCACACGCTCCACATATTTCCTATTGCTGTTAGGTGGGGAATTGTATGCGAGAAATACAAAATAATGCAAAAACAATGCATTTTTTCAGACAAATATATCTTTGAATGTGGTGACTGATTTGCCGTGCAGCTATACCGTTACTACTGACTTTGAAGGACACGTCCTGTCTACAAATTACACTTTTATAGCTGAGACACCGGGGAAGCCTCAGGGTCTTCTTTGCCTCATGTTGGCCCCTTGTTGTCTGGACAAAGCTGGCTGATTAGAGTCTGATTGTGGAGATAAGAAGTCTGAGTCAGATTGGAAAAGAACAAACCAACTCACTGGACCAACACAGCAGGGCTGACTAGAGGCACAGGTTGGATGGTGGGGAAATAATCCCCCACAAGATGTTTGTTTTACCTGAGCTTTTGTAAATAGACTTAAAACCTCAGTAAAAGAACTGCAGATAGCCACAACAATCTACATTGTATGTTTAAATGAATACTTTTGGAAATATGCTTATTTACTTTCAATGAAGGTTACGAATACTAGTCAATCGGAGGCAGAGCATGGCGGGTCGTGACCTAGCCATTTGGAAAAAAATTGGCCATACAGTAAAGGTAAAGCTGAAGTGAGCAGTTTGTTAGCTTAGCAGTTGCTTTTGTACAGGTTAAAAAAAAAAGACCAGACGTGTTTATCAGTGCACTTTAGAGGTGCTGGTTGGTGGATTTTGTTACATTTTTACAGAGCCAGGTCAACTGTTAGCCCGTTTCTAGTCTTTGTGCTAAACTAAGCTAACGGCTGCGGGTGGTGGTTCATCTCATTCAGGCTGGACCTTCTCATCTAATGCTCATTTAGAAAACAGTTTTTCCCAAAATGTCAAACTATTTAATTTGTGTAGTTTCTCTAGTATACAGATGCAAGTTAGGAATCTACAGTTAAAGCAACAAAAGTAGCTAGCTGATAGATTAATGGCCGACTCAGTAAAGTGGTCACTCAAAAAGTTTAAAACGTGTATTCACAAGTAAGCCTAACAGTGAACACGCAGTGATAAGCTTTACTTTATTAAAATGTACAGCTGCTGCTCATCCTTCTCCACGTCGACTCGCAGAAGAAAACGTCCGACTGGTTTTTCTCGACACTCCTCTTGACAGAGCTAATGGATGTTCTGGCATTGCCTGTAGCTTGCACATGTTTTATGATCAAACATTTTGAAACGAATGCAGAGCGGCAATTGTATTCATTTTTTTTGTTATTTAGTTAAAGTTAGTTTACATTCACAGTTCAACAATACATCTTTCTTCGTGTTCCTGGGGTTGGTGAAACCTGGGCATCAGAATCTGCGGTTGTTTCAGACGAGGTATCCACAGCATAGTTTTTGTATTCTCAGTTGAGTCTGAAAGTATTCCCTTTCTTCCCTCTGACTTTGTTTATTTAGCTGGAAATATGTGGGGAGTTTCAAAGGTTGAGCTGCTCTGAGCCTGTTTGTTTTCTCGTGAAAGTCATTTTTTTGTTTAGGGATGTTTTCATATCTGCATCGCGGTGAAACGTTCAAAGCAATCATGTGGTACTGCTCTCCTCATGTTCCTGTGTGGTACACTGGTCCCCTGTTTTTAACCGTGTAATTGACAAGTTGGTCTTTTATTTTTATTTTTTAAGGTTCAGCAAATGAGCGGGGGAGGAGAGAGTGTTTTTTTTTTTGCTCGGCTCCATACCCCTCCATTTCTGTTTTTTTAAGTTTCCAGTTTCACCCGACTTGTTTCCGTCGGGTTTTATTCATGACCTCCATCTGGAAATAATATATGTTCATGAAAACAAGCCATCAGCAATTTTAGGGAAGAGTTGTGTGCGTGTGTGTGTATGTGGGAGAGAGAGAGGGTGCGGGGAGGGGGACATTAGGGGCCTCTTCTGTAGGGTTCAGGCTCAACCAATGTAACAGTGTTAGTGCAGTGAAAAATACATGTATGAGTAAGCTGAGGACCAAAGCTTCCAACCTCCTCTCTTAAAATCCTGCTGCTATGCATTTGTGGTCTGGCTTAAGTCTTTGATTCCACTGCAAAGTTAGTCATCAAATGTAAGAAACCGCAGTTGCTGGGAGAAATGACGTGTCAGGCAGGTCTTTGGCAAAATGTTTGACCTTGGCTCAGTCTAAAAATATGCATTAACTCAGTGAAAGCCGGCATAGTTCTGCAGGAAAGAAGATCTGGCTTGTGTTTAAGTTGCTCACAGGAGCGTATGCAGCCTGTGACGGGAGAGATAGAGCAGATATTCATTGACTCCAGGCTCGCAGAACACTTCTGTGCCTGTCTGCCGCCTTGGCTGCGGTACACAGGAGACCGGTCGGTCACACCTGAGAGCCTCTGAAGAGTAGCCAGACATTTAGCCGGGCCTGTCCCGAGCACAGAGGCTTCTTAGTTTGCAGGTCGCTGTCTGTATATCTAACTGTCTAACTAACTATTTGCTTGTCTGACTGGAGCTGATACAATCTCTTTTAGAGCCATAATGGCTTTAGCAGGCCCTGAAGGAGAGAGCGCAAGTAGGTGTGTGTGAGGAGAGGGTTTTCATTTCTGGCTGTCTGTGTTGGCGGGGGGCGGGGGGTGGGGGGGTGTTGGCTGGATCATGTTTTAAAAGCCCTGAAGTTAACCCCAGTCAAAAGGTTTATGCCTACCACTAAAGCCACAGAGGCATCTTGAAAGGTGTAATAGCTGTGCCTTGTATCCAGTAACATCTCCATAGGCCCACTGCATAGTTTCCTGGTGTATAGTGAAACTGATTACTGCAGTGTTGCACAATTGGCCTCAAACTGGAACATTGCAGCTTTTTAAACATCACTTATTCATTTCGGTGTTTTCGTCCCACTGGAAGTCTGTGCTTGAGTAGCCTCACTATGGGGGGAATTGCAAACCCCCTTTTTTGGTTATGAGATCCCCACATGTTCTGCTGCCCTGCATTCCCTCCGACTACAACTCAGCAGCAGTCTGGGTCATTTTTCTTTTGAACTTCCCCCTCTCCCCCCACCTCTCTTCCTTACTAGTCCATCCATCATACAGAGTGTCTGGAGCCTCCTTTCACCCCACCCGTCCTCCCCTGTTGCTGGCTGTTGCCCTCCCTCTCTGTTTGAAATGCTCCTTCAGGCCAAAAACACAGTTCCACTATTAATTTAGGCCTCCGCCGCTGCTGTTAAATTGTTCCACTCCATAGCTTCAACCCTCCATCAGTGTCCTCCTCCTGCCAATCTTCCACTGCTCCCATCTTTTTTCCATGTCACAGCCCACAACTGCTGTGAAGCATCTGGAGTTTCCCCCGTCTTTCAACTGGCTGAGACCTGAGGGCAGGGCTGCTGTGTGTGTGTGTGTGTGTGTGTGTGTGTGTGTGTGTGTGTGTGTGTGTGTGTGTGTGTGTGTGTGTGTGTGTGTGTGTGTGTGTGTGTGTGTGTGTGTGTGTGTGTGTGTGTGTGTGTGTGTGTGTGTCGCTGACTAAAACTGCTGTTCAAATCAAAGTGGCTGCCTTTTGTTGCATGCTCTGGAATCCCCTCCGTCACACCTCGGCCGTTTCTCAGCGGGGGACTCCTGCCCCCAGCCAGAGGAAGACTTCCCTCTTTACAGTTAATCCTCTACCGGAAATACACCATGACCCCCCCTCTGAGTCACACAATTATATATACGGTTCCTTGCATTCAGGACCTTTCATTATAAAACAAAACAACAAAGTTTGTTTCCAATTTCTTCAAACACACAAACAAGGTTAGCCACAGATTTAATTTCACCCACCATTAACAAACATCCTGCTCACATTAATCAAGTTAATCTTTCACTGCTGACTTTTTAAATGGTTTTACTGGGAAAGCTAGACATATAAACCAATGAGAAGAGGAAGAAAGCCCTATATCACTATCAAAAAAAACACTTTAGTTTAACATTTATTTGTAAATATACAGTATTGTATAGTTGTTTTAAATGTTGACGTTTTACATGGGTAACAGGCTATCTGTGTAACGTCTGATACAGACAGTATACAGCAGTGTCTTGGAATAAATAGTAGACCTGACAGGGATATAAAAATGACCTCATTATAATTGCATTCTCTCTTCTTTGGCACAATGAAGTGCAGCTTCAGATGCATTGTGCAGGTTGTTAAACCTGGGGAAGCTGTGAAGAGAGCTCTTTGCCACAAGTCCCCAATTAGGGTTCTGCCCACACAGCCATAAAACAGTTAGTGGAATCATTCAGAGGCTGTTAGATTTAACACTATTAAGAGTTCATTAGTACCTGCATACACAACCGCTCCGGCCATGGGAGGATCATTAACATATACCTGTTAAAGTATAGGCCAGAGGCCTTTTCACTCATTAATTAAGCTTCGGTCCTATATAATAAATGTAGATGTATACACACACACACACACACACACACACACACACACACACACACACACACACACACACACACTCCAAACAACCCAGGTTTTAAATGAATCAATTCAATGTCACCTTTCAATCAACACAAAATCTATGAAATCTATAAAATAATAAAATCCCAGTATGGTGCTGAATATGCAGCACTATATGCATCAACACACACACACACACACACACACACACACACACACACACACATTATATTGCATTTGCGTTGCATTGAATGTGTAATGCAGGTGAATATGAAACTATATGTGAATGTGTGCAATGCAAACATTTACCTGAGGATAAATAATAAAACACACTACTGTGAAGTCATGTTTATATTAATATATAACATGAAGTAATAATACAACAGAATGTGTAAAAAAAATAGCGTGAGTAAAAAAAACTAATATTAACCTCACGGTTTTGGGATCAGGAAACATAATTAGCCTACAGGTAAGTTCCTTTCATTTCTCCCATTAGGAAATGAAGGCGGGTGCACTGGGTGGATGTTAACTGAAGAAAAGGGAGGCAACTTGTTGAGAGACGGACACACAGGAGAGAAAGAAAAACATCTGTAGAAAGAGAGAGGGGTCTAAGGTCAACCGAAGCGGTGATGGAGAGATGAAGTGAAGAGAAAGGGCAACATATTACAGAGGACTCCATCTAGTTTTTGAATGAGGATGAGGTATTACAAATATATTTTAATTATTTTAGACCTAAGTGCAGCTTTTGACACCGTAGATCACAGCATTTTAATTGATGGCCTCAAAACCTGTGGTTGGCATCAAGGATGCTGCACTTAGGTTCTTTCTAAAGGGTAAGAATAAAATCAGCTATCGGTCACCATAAGTAAATACTCGTCTTCCACAAATCACATTACCTTGTGGCTCAATTTTAGGTCCTATTTTATTTTCTATCTACGTGGCTGAGACGTGGTGACCCACTGAGCCAAACTGCTGCTGTCTTAGTGGCATCAAACTGTAACTGCACAACACTTTCTTCAGCTCAATAAGTCATATTGTTCAGTTCTCCAAACACTAACACCAGTCGCATTGAGAGTGAATAGGTTCCCTTTCTGCTCATGTAAAGCATGTTGCCAGAAACTTGGGAGTAATGTTTGACAACAAAGCTTTGAATCACAGATTTAAAAAAAAAAGTCCAAGAACCATCTCCCAAATTAAACCCCTACTGTCACACTCTGACCTGGAAAAAGTAATGAATGCACTATTTTCTCTCGACTTGACTACTGCAACTCCTTTCTTTCTGGAATAAAACAAAAGTCTATCTCCCGCCTCCAACTAGTCCAGAATGCAGCAGCTAGGCTTCTTACTGGTTTGAACAGACATTACTCCAGTTCTGGCCTCTCTGCACTGGCTCCCTGTTCCTTTTAGAATTGATTTAAGATTTTACTGATCACGTTTAAAGTCTGCCTAGGTCTGGCTACATTGTTGAAATGCTAGCCCCATATGAGCCAGCTCGCAGCCTCAGATCCTCGAGGCTTAAAGGTTGCCATCAGGGCCCCTCGATTTTGGAACGACCTGCCTGAGAAGATAAGTCTCGGAAAATCAGTCAGCCATTTTCATAGAATGGCTTTTAAGTGATGTTGTCCTTTTGTTCCCCTTATTTTGTTTCATTTACTTATTAAGTTGTTTGTTTTCTATTTATTTTTGCTCTTTTCTGTTGTTTGTGTTGGTTTTGGTGTTTTCATTGTGGTCTGTTTTGACTTTTGTGTGTGTGTGTGTGTGTGTGTGTGTGTGTGTGTGTGTGTGTGTGTGTGTGTGTGTGTGTGTGTGTGTGCGTGTGTGTGTGTAACCAGTTTGACTTTGGGGACACAGCAGGATCAGTGCCACATGAAAAACACACCACATTCGCTTTGAAGGAAATTACAAACGGTCACTATCCTTCTGGTTTCTGCACAAATCACAGCGCAGTTCTTACTACTACTTTGATGTGATTTCTTCACTATAGATAAAAGGCTGTAGGACACTGACAAGGTTGACCATGAACAACTGCTAAATAGACTTACTTTTGACAAATGTTAGTATTCTAACCATTTTATTTTCTGACATTACAAATAATGTAATGTCATTAATATGCTGATGACATGATTCAATTATATACTACAATATAATACAAATATATAACAATATATTTTACTGTGTAAGTAATGTAAATTATTATTATCTTCTCTCCCATTGATGGTACACACTATTATATATTCTTTGGCAATTGCCTTAAAATTTGCTGAAGTTGATAGCCAACATAGCCAAATGTTACACTTATGAATTATACAGTAACAGACATATGGGCATGACTCTTGCTCTAAAGCATTTTGATGCTTTTTTATCATTGTATTATTGGGTGTTTGATGAACGCAAATGCTCGTCATTTGTTGTTGTTGTTTTACAGTCACTCGTCATCAGAGATGGAGGATACAAGCCAGACGCTGCAGTCAAGTCCTCTTTGAAAGTGTTCTCTCTTTATTGTTTTCATTCGTGTGAGTTCATGCAGTTCTTCAACTATAATACATGTCTACGAGACTCATCTGTTCTATTACACTGTTCTTGATAATATTTTAAATGAGCGTTTCAGTGTTTTTATTCTTCTCAACGTATTGTGAGTTTTTGTGATGTAATACAAATGTCCCTTTATTACTTGTTATTTGGACATTTATTAAACTGCAACAATTATGTATGGGATATGTGTTCTTGTCTTTCTTTTATTTGAAGGGGAATTAAATGCAAAAGTAGCCGGTTGTTTAACCCTTTGTAAATAAACGGTAACTCAACGTAAAACACAGTTATCCTACTATCACATACTGTAATCCAGGATAAAAATAAGTTACTGCTGCCAGTATTTTACCATTGTTTTATGGTGAAATTGTTTAGAGTGTGACCTTTCCTCTTGAAGCCAAACATCAGCTCGTACACGGGGAACATAACAGTCTAATGGGCCGATTGCGATGATATGTGACATAAACATGGTTCCCTTTCCTCTGGAGCCTCTCAATTATACTTTACAAGTTCAGCCTCACTGCTGGTGAGCCTGAAAGACAAGAAAAGTCATCTTGTTATAAAGTGTCCAGTGTGCTGTGACTCTTTAGATCCATTTATTTATCCATTATCCAATGTTTTTTAGGGGGAGTTTTACCTGAACCGATGTGAGGGTCAAAAGTCATCGGATGTCCAGAAGACATTCATTTTTATATATTTTTTGCTCCTACACACATCCGTTCACAGCCACATTTCAAACTTCAGACAAAGACATCAGGTGTTTGTTATGGGAACCCATCTCTACCCCGTGCTTATGTGCCCATGTCCCCACGTGAGCCACACCTTCCTGACTAAACAATGCTTCATATCTTCTTACTTTCCCCTTATATAAACCTGTATTTGTGCCTTGCTCTCATTTTACTCTGTGAACACAATGAGTCGGCGACTTATGAGGCGATTTTCAGTCAGAGAGGCTCTGGACCGAATTTAGTGATACATTTCCAGTGTCTTGTTATTATATAAACCACTAGTCTGAGACATTGTTTACAGTTTAAAAAGGTGTTAAATACAATTTGGTGATGATTAATGTGTTTTGTGTTAATGTAAGAGCAGTAAAAACAGACACTAAAGGAACACTAAAGTAAAGGGGAGAAACAAACTCGACAGGAGGGTTAAAGGATGCCCTTCTCTGTGAGCATAGAATACTAACTTTGCTGTCTTTTATTTATAAATCCATTCCTCACAAGTTTCTCTCATACATCACTTATATAAAACACACAATTTCTACATTACTCACTCAGACAGCGAGCAGGGGAAAGAATATGACACAAAGGTCCCTTGAACGAGGCATCCTAGACCTCTAGTCTACCGCCAAACTGTTAACTAATGTTTAATTATCGCTTACCAGCATCTAATGGCCCCTCATTGCTCCTGTTAATGGCTGACAATGCCTTATTGCTATAGAATCTCTCGATAGTTTGCAACGGGTTTCTGGTGTTCATACTCTCATGTTATTGTAAAATATTCACAATTGACTGCAATAATAAGCGAACACAGATTACTAATCTCGCGCTTCAGCCTCACTTTTTCCAATAACCTGGTTTCTTGTGTGAAGGTAATCTCCCCTGTTTATAGCAAATGCAAGATACGTACTGAAAACTCAAAATAAACCACTTTACAATCTCATTAAGCATCATTTGTGCACCATTTTGGGCACTCTGGGGTATATTACCTCAGCCAAAGTAATTGCATGCGATCATTACAGAGTAAAAACAGCCACAGTGGTGGATGGTCCACTTTCTGTTTACCAGAGCGAGAGAGGTCAAGAGGTCTTTATGGGGTGAAGGTTTAGGTTACGTTTGCAAAAGGGCCTTCCAGCTCTTCTGCAAATAAGAGCTTAAGATCAAACATTAGGGCTGGTCCTGGTGTGAAGGCTGGGTTGCTGTGTTAAGTTGGGGGTGGTCACTGACAGGTCAGGAGGACAGATAACAGGGCAAGAAACCCTCCAAGCTCTCATCCCCTGTGTTCTCTCAAAATCTCCAGATAACCCTTGTCACTGGCACTAAATCCTAACCTCAGTGACACTGTTTCTCCTGGACAAGTCTTCCATCTGACCCCTCTGAGTCACATGCTGGACCTCTCCCTCGTGGTAATCCTCCCAGTCAAGTGACAAAGGGTCAGCCGAGTAAGCTGAAAAGTAATTCAGGAATGAGGGGTTGGAAAGGTTGACTACGAGCTTAATCAAAGCTGCACGGCGTTAAGTATGTTCTGGGGAAAATGTGTGCGCTCAAGTGGGCCAGCAATCTGTACAGCATTATGAAGTGTTTGGCAAGCGCTTTCCTTTGTTTCCTCTGTTATGAAAAGGCTTTAGAAAGAGAGACGAAGCTGGCTGTGATTTTTGATTCCCCTTCTTTCCCCTTCATGGAATCTTCTTCTTGTCGCCTCATAACTTCTTGTCTCCCCACCACGGAGAGAGCTTTCTGTCCGTGTTTCTGCTTCCCTGCCTGCTAGTCTGTGTTTGGAAAATATTGGCAGAAAATGCAACTACGCAGAAACATGGCATCTGGCTTATTTATTAGAAATAAAACAGACCATTAAGATTACATTTAGCTGTCAGAATTGCAGTCTTGAGTACAGAGTCACTTGACCCAGGAAATGTCTTGGTATCCAGGCCACTTGAGGAACTGGAGACAACAAAGGATTTATTCTGAGGTGAAGAAGTTACTATTCACTGAGACACAAGCGCCCCCAACAGGAAACAAACACTACTACACCAAAAAATAACTACAGAGTTTTTCTGGAAGAATGCCAGGATTTGGCCAACCTGTCTCTCACGGGATAAGAAGTTTACTGGAACTATTTTCTGTTTCAGGCTCAAGGGATTAGGAGAAAAGTAAACCAGAAAAAAAAACATTTTATGGTGAGCTTGTGATCTGCCTTCTTGTTCTGTTGCAGGCAATGTGAAATATATTGTGAGGGTTAGATATGTGTTGTAGATCAGTGGTTCTCAATCTTTTTTCAGTGTTGTACCCCCTGCAAAATATTTTTCCCCTAACCAGTACAAAATCATTTTTGGTTGAACAAAATATGTAATACACAGCACTGTGCCATCAGTGTCTAATGTAATATAATATATACAATTATCTTCATGAACTTACACTTATATGTTCGTGAATATTCATTAAAGAATAAAGAATTTTTGAATGGATGCTAATTTTTTATAGATATTTTTTGAATCTCACGTACCCCCATTTGAGAACACTGTTGTAGATATATGAGAACGAAGTAAATACATCTAAAGAGGCCTGCCATATCTGAGAGAAACAGTATCCCATCGGAGGACTGTTAGTTACAAATTTAGTATCCAATGGCACAGTGTGCGACATTTGATTGGCATATCCACTGGCCACTGGTCAGATTGTTGAGAGTGGGAGAGAGAAGGGGGGAGGACAAGGAGATAGAAAGTAAAGTACGCTAAACAGAGGGAGAGTAGGACAGCTTAAAACAGAGAGTCCGGCCACCACAGATCCTGTCGTAAAAACAAGACACCGATTTAGAAGAAGCAACGGGCTGCCAAGAGAAGACACTGTCCTGATCCGCTTCTCTCTCTGGCAATGTCTGACTGTGAGGAGCTACCAGGGGGTAAGAAAGAAACCAAGAGCATGTACTCTTGTGCACATGTGCATACATCTGTGTTCAAGAGAGATATATTAGGTGTGTGTCTGAGCATATGCGCTTGTGAATTGTTTGGATTTGTGTGTATGTTTTAGGGAGGGGGTCTCTCTCGGCCCATCCTGTTTTAGTCAAAGCCCTCCACTGGGACAACTCACCCGGCAAGTATTCAGCTGCAAAGAGGAGCTGGTTCAGTTTTGGGCCCTTATATGGAAACGTGGAGTGAATTCCCTCTGGTTTCATGAACATAGTGCAGACTGACTCTGCAGAAGTTTTAATCAGAGATATGTAGAGAAGTACAGGTGAGAGAAAATTTATATGGATGGAGATATGAAGGCAGTCTCTGCCAGTGAGAAAGATTTGGGGATACAACAGCACTGCATGTGACCTGGCTGTTTCAGGGTTGATGGGGACAAATTGTATAAAGATGTGCTGTGTGTATGTGCAGGTGTCTGCTTGTGTATGCGTGAGAATGTCTACATGGTTTGTTTGTGTGCAGCTAAGCATTAATAAAGGGTTATTTCCCACAAATGCAGCCCAGCTGAGAGAGAAGCTTATGCGCTTACTACCACCGACTGACAGACTACAGAAACAATCAGTTATAAATAGAAACCCTTGTCCCTTCGCCTTGTCTTGTCTTGTCTCACTCACTCACTCACATTTCAGTCTCCAGCCTCTTTCCTTTATCTCATCTCCCCCTGTCCGTTTAGCCCCTCTTTTTCCTGTTTCCTTTCCTCTCTGGCTCAGTCCATGCATGATTCCTTTCTCAGATTAATCAACATGACTCAGCGGTATGAAAACAGTATGACATTGTCAATTACAGAACCGGCAGCCTTGGCAACAACTGCCAAGATTGTTGTTATTGCATTTGACGGGCAGCTGACCACACCTCCATTATCTATCATAGTCCAATGGATTTGCCAGGAAATTACATCATATTTATATAACTAAATCACTGTTGTTTACTTATTGGCATTGCAACGCCTTAAACTAAACAAACTGATAAAATGACACCGCAGTGTAACTTTCCAGCTTCACACTACATTTCTATTAATCTACATGTAGGATTTGATCCCACTTTGTTTAACAACAGTTAAACCAATATTCTACCTTGATGTATCTCCTCCATTCATCTGTATCACACTGATACCTATTTTTGATTCATTGTAACGGTTGAACTGCCTTATCAAACTGTAAGAACAGATGTTTGTGTTTGTGTCTTAATAAAAGAAAAAAAGCACTTAGAAATAAAGATGGCCAGTACGTGACAGTGAGCCAGTGCGTACAATACCAGGAGCCTGAAACTGAAGCAGCTAAATGGTAATTCTGCTATGATTTATTTATTTTATTTATTATTTTATATATTGTCTGCCAGAGTTGCATTTTACTGTTTCAGTACCAACGCGGGATGCCTTTATGTTCAGACACACAGTAAGTTCCCTGCCGGTATTGGAGAAAATAAATAGCCGCAGTTCAGCATATGTCCTGCAGGTGGCTGTATTAGCATATCTTTTGAATGGTGCCCCTGATATTGGGCTAAAGGAGAAGCACAGGGTCATGAAAAGTGGGAGGTTAAATAGGAAAAAAGGATTGTGTTGGGGATACAAATGGAGATGAGAGAAAGAAGATAGGAGGTAATAAGGAGACATGGGGGGGAGATGAAGGGGGCGAGGCTGTCTTCAAGGAGATCACTTCAGCGAAAAATGAAAAGCAGCGTAGGCTGCTGTGTGCCATAACTGAGACGTATAGAGGCATCAATGGGAGCTGACAAGTTTTTAATGTGACAGAAAATCAACAATTTGCCACCACCTGCAACGTACATGGAGACTTGGGCGTGTGTGTGTGTGTGTGTGCACGTGCACGCTAGTGTGTTCAGAAATGCAGATGAAGACGGTGTCATGGCCTGCTGACGTCAGCGCTCCATCTGCCCTGAATTTAAGGACAAGTAGCTTTGCTGATGTTAAACCTATTCATCATGTTGACAGACTGGCTGGAAGTGGGTCATTTGACACACAGGTTTGAGCACAGTCACCTGCAGATTTGTGTGTGTGTGTGTGTGTGTGTGTGTGTGTGTGTGTGTGTGTGTGTGTGTGTGTTAGAAACACAGGGAAGAGCATGACTTCCACAACACATTCTGCAGCAGGTGCCAGATTTCCTCAGCAGAGTTTATTTTAGGATCTATCGATCTGGGGTCTGAGTTGCTGTGACTTTGCAAGGAACAGGAGAGGAGAGACAAGCAAGTGCAGGAAGACATTTTTGAAGCAGGACAATCGAACAATAAAGCAAAAGAATTACATGAATGTTAACTGTACTTGTATGTCTGTGTGTAGGCTTGTATAAAGAGAGAGTATTGCTGGGTTCTGGTTGTACAGGAAATGGGGGAAGGGTTTACATGGATGTTTCAGTGGCCAAGTCAGATGTGATTAATGTAGTCGTCGCTTGAGAGAACACACAGCCCTGCACACTCTGAAATACGCAGTGTGTCCATTTAACACACCATAGCTCTGTTGGATTTTTATGGTCGCGATCAGCTGATCTTAGATCACATCCTTAGATAAATGGACTATTCTCACAGTGGTAAAGGGTTGACAAATTACAATGTCTCCCACTGACCTGCAAGGTGCTGCTTTTTGCTTTTAATGGCCGTACGCAGCATGTCTTTTACCATATTCCCATGGCCTCTAGTCAGTCCTGTTCTACTTTTGTGTCCAAGTTATGCATCATTAACATATAGATGAGATGGAGAGAAGTCTGTGTGGTTTGTAACTCACGTCTATGGCATCATTAGTGTAAAGGTGAGGAGATCAGGGAGGGAGAAAGGTTGGCACAGAAGGGTGAAGTAATACTCACTATTTGATTTGATATGGTGCCACAATGTTATAAATGTCATACTTTTGTGCTGAATAATAATAGGTTCCCTTTACTGCACATTATTCATGTCACAAAGACAGTTCCTCTTGCTTTTTTTTCTTGCCTGCCTGCTTATCTCTTCATGTCAGTCCTCTCAAAGTGTCTGCTTGTGTGCTCACTGAATACACTGAAATGATAATCCTGCTTTCTGCACACATACAATATCTATTGCATGTCTGCCCACCTCTTTTGCCTTTCTTGCAGTTTTTTCCCTTTCTTCCCCATTAAAGGATGTATTCTGAGAGTTTTTCCTTGCAGGTCTAAGGATAGAAGGTGTTGTATGCTGTACACTAGGACTGTTAAGCCCTTGTTGGCAAATGTGTGATTTTTGGCTATATACATATCAAAAATACTTGACTTGACTCTGGCTGTTCAGTAAAAGGTGAATCCGTCATCTCTGAAAGGCACATTGTAAAGATGAAGTGTCGTGTGTGGGAGTAGGTTTTGGTGGAATACTCTTAAAACTAGGTCACACATTGTATGGAAACCACTGAGGCTGATCTTCAGTTTATATTTGTACCTTATGAGAAATCCTACATTTTGAAGATGAATACCATTAGCCTATCTTGTCTCACGCTCAATTTTACCCCAAGAGTTACTTTTAAATGTATTTGTGAACTTGACATATATCAGGAAAACATTGTCAGTAATGCATTGCATTTTAACCATGAACAAACTTCTCATTATTTTTGGGAAATACATTTATTTGTTTTTCTTAAAAACAGTAATACACTTACCTTCAACGCACCATAACTTCCAATTCCCTTTGGACAGAGCTAGGCTAAGTATTTATTTTCATCTCAAGTATTGTTCTTTGCTACATTTCAATTCACAACTGCTGCAGAGTAACAAGTTACAAGAAAAAGTCATGATAAACCGTGTGGGAAAATAAAAAATTACTCGACAGCAGCATGCAGAAGAAAAGAAGCTGCTGGTGTGTTTGCGGCCTCAGGGAGGCAGAGATCCACTGAATTCACACCAGAAAACATACCTGTAAAGTCACTAGCTAATAACTTAATCTAAAAGATTAGATCTATGCTAATCAGTGATGGAAAGCACCGCCTCTCCAGCATGCTGAGTTATCCAAAACAAGCTCACCCACGATGTTGCGTGTGCAACAGGTGCATGTTGGATCTTTTGTGTTGAACTATTGAACTATCATTGTGTTAAGACATAGGAGTTAAGCCAATATAACCATTTGTTTTGGGAGTGAGATTTCCAGGATGTCAGTGAACATGCCAGTCATTTCAGCCACCTGTGACAGTGATTTGTGTGAAACCTATGATTGGCAGTGACATTAGGGGATGACTGTTGTTCTTCTTGCTAGTTTGGGGAGCGAGAGACGCTCATGGAGAGAGCACAGTGAAGTTGAGAGGTTTGTTGTTTGGGCTTTGGTGCGGCCCACAGTAAACTGGCTATGGTTTGATATAGCGAGCGAAACCAGTTAAGTTAATGTAGTCAATGAAGCCTGTTTGCTGACTTCAACAGACAGCGGTGACTTCTAATGTTACCGAAACATGAATTAGCCCATACTGGAGACCTGACTGGTTATATTCAGCACTGGGAATAAGCGAGCAGAGAAGTTGAAAACTGAAGCAGATTGAAGAGAACCCGATTGACGTATAACAAATACCTTTATAATAGTGTGTTTGTGTTATTGTTTTACGGCCAAGCGGTCTGAGGACCGAGCCCCGGTGCGACCGGGGGTCGTTACCGGCCTCACAACGGCGGGCAAGCGGTCTTCAGACCGGCCCCGTTACCGGCGTCGCCCCGCCCCTCTTCGCTTGCCGCTACTGAAGGAATCTTTTTTTTTTCTCCGCAGAGTTTAGAAATTAAAATATGCTTGAATTCAATGGGAAAGCAAGAAAACAATAACACAAACACACAAGTATAAACATATTTGTTATACGTCAAACACAAACATAAAAACAATAAAGCAAAAATACGTGTTTAATCAACGTATTTGTAATACGTCAAACACAAACATAATCAGGGAGGAGATACGTTTCTGATCAAACGTAATTGAGAATGCGTTTTTGTTCTGGGGGAACGTCATTTTTAGGAGACAGGGTTGGACTCACACATGACGTCCACACAGGTCAGTAGAACAACACACGCATGCATTTATTGTGACTTTATTGTAATTGTTTTCCGTACACTGTGTGTAATTGTGACTGTGTAACTGTGTGAAAAGCAGCAAAGTCAACTAAAACATCTTTGATGCGTGTGTGTTTTGGGCCGCTGGTAGGGGTCCCACGCGTCCTGGAAAACCTGCTTAACAGGTCACAGAGAACACGTGGAAATAGATAGATAAGTTAGACTGCACACCTTCTAAATCAGAGAGGAACATGTTAGTCATATCAGTCTAGCTAGATCATCACTCAAAATATGCTGGAAAATGAAGAGTGGGAACCCTGCTTAGCTGCTGTGTAGTTTTATATTGCTTTTACATCTCTGTGTTGGTTGCCCTGGGGATGGTTGTCCTGTTGTTAAAGGTGCAGGTTATTTTTAATCCATAGCGCTTTGGTTTATTGTTGCTCCTGGAGTGTTGTCCTCTTTTATGATTAGTTCTCATAAGGATGTACTGAGGAAGGTGGTGGCCATCGATTCAGTTGGATACACAAACTGAAATGATGGTTTATAAAAAATTAATTTATTGTTGGCTTGGACATTTGCATGGAAGTCTTGATGTTATTCCACTATAGTTGACATGATAGTGCAGTTTAATTTGTGGCCTAAAGGTGATCTTTGATTTAATAGCCTTATCAGTTAGGCTGACATTATCATCAGAGTATATTCTGAAGAAGAAGATAAGATAGATATACATTCATTCATTACAATATTCTGTTCAGATTTTAATTTCCTTTTTATCTAAGTACAAGTTTGAGTAAATGTCCCTTTTAGTAACAGTACATTTACTTGAGTAAATATTCTAGTACATATATACATATAGTAGTATATATTCTATATTCTAGTAGAGCGGATACTGAAGTTGCCTGCCTTAGATTACCAAGAGGGGAGTACAGCAAAGGCCCGGTCACTACAGTGATCAGTTGTGAATTTGGAGCTGTTAGTAAAGCCTTGCCCAAACATGTCAGGCAGCGGTCAGGCTCATAAGGAATCAGCTGATCACAGATAGGGGAACGAGCCAAATGCATTGTTGTACAACACTATACAGTGATTCAGAGAGAATTTTTCTCTCTTTATAGGTCATTCATTGAAATACTTTGAAATCAAACATGTCAACCCGACAGTGCTATGGGAGGACATAACAATACTCATTTACTGTTATTTTTAGATAGAAAATGAACATCAACCAAGGTGCCTTGCCTGTTTGTGGTCAAAATAAATACAAGAAGTGCCGTTTATATGTACAGGGTGCGGAAGTGCCCATAAATGGTTTCTGGCCCCATAAAGGGTTAAGGCTTTAAACTTGATCTTGAAATCGATTCTAAAACTCCCAGGATTCAACTTCTTACATCTGAATGGAGCTGTGGAATCTAAAATGTTTGTGCAGGAACTGTGAAATGTCCTGACCACCTCTTTACATACAGGCCAAGTTGTTCATTGGTTTGAAAAGTTGTGCGTGATTCAGTAAAAGCATGAAGTGAGGAACAGAGGGTGTATTTTGGTGACGCTGATCCACAGCCTCAGGATTAAGAGCTTTTTACAGCCCAGAAGCAGATTGTCCTCTTCTACACTCATGTGCCTACACTCTCCGTCTCTCTCCCATAAAGTCTGCCTTTTGAGATATCCATGGAGACGTACAGTCTTACATAGGACTTCTTTCTTTTTAAGCCTCAGCCACCAAACACTTTCACTATCAGTCACACTAAAACCAATAGCTTTGTTTATCTTTAAATGTCTGGAGCTGCAGTATCACACATGAAATGCCTGTATCTTCAGATTCATTTTGAGCATTAATCAGATTATGTTTACCCGTATAATGCTGTTATTGAAACGACACATTGATCCAATTGTGAGACTTGCTAAATACATTCCTCTAAAACTCAGAAATGCAGGTCTTTAAAGATATTACAGAGTCTGGCAGGGGATTTCTACATGCATAATACTCTTAGGGGCCATGACCAAAAGACTTCAGTAAAAACCCAAGTGGTGACCCAGTTTTCCTGAACCATAACATCATTATTTATCATTGCTGTTACTTGTGTGGCCCGACTCACTAAAGTGCACTTTAGTGAGTATCTAGCTGCCATTTGCTTTTGTCCTGTAGCCTTGATTCTCTGCACTGATATTACAAACTATGTTATTCAATCTTAGTTGAATGCTTTCTTTGGATACTTCGATAAAAAGTTAGTTATTATTACATATTATCATTATATTCAATTTCAGAAGCAAATGATACATTAAGTGCTGATACAGGTTTCCATACAATAGAATATTTTGAACTGAAATACAGTTTTCCACACTCATGGCTTTAAAAAAACATTATTGGTTGGTTTGCAGGTGAAAGTTTTCACTGATCCTGTAAAATATAACTCAACATTTATTTGATTAACTGACCAAACTTGTGTCTGGACATCCATAGTTCCCAGACGATGAATCTAATGACTTTGATGATTCCTGTGACTTTACATATTGCGTCACCAGCAGGTTCACATTTGTGGTTCAGACTGAAATTACTCAAAAACTGTTGGATAGATTGCCACTAAATGTAGTGGAAACATTCATGTCCATTTCAGGATGAATTGTAATAGCTGGTGACTTTTCATCTTTCACCTTCATAAGGTCAAAATCTCCCTTTGGTGGTTATTTACCGTTGATTCTTACAGTAGCGATAAAATACTGTTGGCTGGTAAAATGACAGAGGATTTTCTGGGATAAGTAACAAAACATGGATCATGTGGTGGGTTTGAATCCAGTGTCTATGTTGCTATGAGAGTCCTTATTTTCTGCCTGACGCAGCGTCTGGTTTTCCGTGACGCAGAGCCGGGAACAAAACATTATCACTCCCCCATTGAAAGTAGGTCACATTTCCTCCACATAATTCATGATGATAAAATCTTTCAACAGCTCTTATTTACAGCTTCTAGTTGATCCTGTTGTCCTTGTTTTGGACTAGACATAAACAAATGGACACACAGTAGGTAGGCCGCCTCTTTACTTTAGATTCTTGAGGGTAATAATGTCCAATCTGAAGGTTCCAGAGTTCATAATTAAGTGTCATAAAATGGGGTTTCAGCTGGACTCCACGCCTCTCCTGAAAAGTGTGTGTTAGAAATGACAGGCTATTTTCTCCAGCAGGTGGGAAAATTATGTATTTTCAGCAGTCACTAAGCGGATTTAGTCTCACCTCTCACATTCAATCTATCTCTGCTCTCCTGTCCAGAAAGGTATTAGAACGAGTGAGCCTCAGTCAGTCACAGACGGTATTACATCCTCTGCCGGTCTGGCCTCTTCTCGCCCTCTAGGTGCATCAATATCCCAGCTGCTGATATGAGATGTCAAACTGTCACGCTGTGAGAATTAGTCTTCTTTTATTGACCAAAGCCTAAGGTAGGATACGATAACAACATATATAACCTTAATGCTCCTAATAGAGAAAGTTGGACAAGTATTAAGAATAAAGATATACTTTAGACAACAAAATATAGAAGTAAGACAGGTTTTCAGAGTATACAATAGATGTAACACATAATTTAACTTTCATTATAACGAGATGGAATACAAAATATATTTAGTCAAATGTACTTTGTTACATACTGAATACTTCTTCCACCAAAGTGGACTACCTTTCAATAGTTGTTGAGACAAGTTGTTTGTTGTGACAAATTGTCATCCATAGAGCTACACGGCTTTGTTAACACAAAAGTTGTGGATCTAAATTTAGTATGAGCCCTGCAGTCTGTCATTGTTACTTGCACTGTGAGACAGTGAGTTGGCATACTGACCAGACTGTTGAACTCATGAAATAAATGATAAGATATCACTTGTACCACTCTTTCCTATTGGTTCATCCACCGCGCCTTGGCATGCACTTTTATTGGGTAACTTTTGCTCCCTGCCTATCTAGTACTATCTGTAATGTTTAACTAGTTAGAGCAAACCTTCACACAACTTCTTGAAACACTTTCATACAGGTGTGCATCCAGGCTTTAGCTGTCCAGTTTGACAGGCTGTAAATATATTCACGAGTCCCCTGGCTTTGATTTTAATTCAATGTTCCTATGAATTATTAAGACCACAGGTTGGATTAAGTCACAAAACAGCCCAATAACAAGGACAGGCACACAGATGGTGGCTGGATCACAGAGAGGATTGACCTTGTTTCATCCTCAGCTCTGGATTTGATTGTTTATAATCCTGGGCCACTGACAGACTGACTGATCATCTGTGGATAAAAGAAATGTCAGCAGTTTCTTTTCTCTTTTGTGGTTGAAAAAAAAGAAATGAACAACCGGCTCAGTTTGAATTTGACCTTCAAGTGCTTAGAGAGCCACAGCTGTAAAAACAGAGTCAGAAGGCAGGTGAGAAAGCAATGGACCCTGATGGGAGGCCTTGCTCAGATGCTCTGGTGTCTTGAGCAAGACACTGCACCTCTGTCAGATGTATTATAGTAAGATATGCATGCACTCACTCTTGATTTTTTTTATTGATTTCCCCTGAAGCTGTCTTACATTTACAACAAGCATTCATCACACTAAAGAAAGTACCAGATATTTGCGTTTTCCAACATATGGAAGTTACAGATTAAGCATAATTTTATACACATTTACCTCAAGTTCAGCCTGACATACTGCATATGGAAACATTGGAAGCCATTATCATTTTAAATACAAAAGGCTTCGTCCTGCAACAAATTTTATAAAAAAATGGAGCCAGTGGGAACGTTTAAGAGGTTATTCCTGCAATTTGTGTGGGAATGGATCATCACCTTTTCCGTTGATATGGTGAACTTGTTGGCAAACAGTGGCTTACACATCTAGCAGTTATAAAGCAACATTATTATACATTTGTAGTCATGTTGATGCTGAATTTAAGTTCAACTATTTAGTCTCTTTTAGTTCTGTTTTTGGTCTCCACCATCTCGAAAATAATGCTACGAGAGCTGTGGAAGTGAACCAAAACTGTAAAGACAAAGTGCATGTTGCAGTATTTGCAAGTTGAAGTGTGACTGATATCCTCACTCTCTGCACAGCTCTATCCTGTTTATATTGTGTGTGTGTGTATATGCACCCTCTGGAGTCACTGATGGGTGGTGGAAGGGGGGAACAATGGGGAGGAGTGGGGAGGGGAGGGGTGGTGAAGCAGCAGCGGTTCCACCACCTGCCACCCGCAGGGTAGGTGGGGTTCAGGGACCCATGGGGGGGATTTTGTAGGGAATATATTCCTCTTCTCACGTGAGCATATGAGCAGAGAGACAGACACACAAAAACCAGACCTGTCCCTAATCTAGATCCCAAATCTGCCCCAGAATGAGATTAGCAATAATCTGAACCCCTTCAGACTAAACACCAGTCTGACTCGAAGGTCTTCCGAACAAAAACACAAAGGATGTTTACAGTGTGTGTTGCTTGGACTCTGGGAGATGAACTGTATGACATTCCTTTCTGTATCTGAATCAAAACACTGGATGCTGTGTGGCCTTTTGGTGGTTAAAAACATCTGAAGTATGATTGAGATCATCAAAATAAATGCAAAGGCCTTAATGCATTTACACACTTTCAGTTGCAGAAAAAGAGCATCGTGTACAACTGGTGTAAAGGTCAGCACATATTCATGTAGGTGTGTTTTGAAATGTAATACCCTTGTCATTTGTTTAAACAACTAGTACAGTGTTCAGTTGCAACATTGGTGTACAAAGAACACCTTGTGTTTTTCCACATAATCCTGGAGTGTGGTAGGGGCTTGATGTTGTTGTGTAATAATAAGTGAAGCAGAGTGGGTTCCCGAGGGAGAAGAGGGAGAGAATACAAGAGCTGAGGTCAAAAACATGGAGGCCTTGAAACATAAAGTGGTCAACCTTTAGAAGGTGCTTCACTGCATCGCTTTCATTTTCCTGTAAGGGTCAAAACTAGCCGACTCACCTTTGAACTTGATTTTATGCACAGAAAGAGCTTCATACGGACAAATTATATCACACCTGCTGTGCTACTATGCAACACTGAGAGAAACACATGTATCCCTTCATGCTGTCTTCAGAGCATCACTGCCTTTGTGTTATTCTGTCTTGTAATCTAGCAAGAAAGGGGGGAATGTTTCACACATGAATATAGGCCACGGACTCTTTAGGCTTCTCTTTTTCCCTGCTAGCTTGGATTATAAATAATGCAAAGAGCCCCCCTCCCACGTACACATACAAAAAACCCCAGTTAGAATTCCATTTTTTTTTTAGGGTCTCCCCCTTTTCTCCCCACAAAACTCCCACCCTGCTCACTTTTTAATTTGGTCCTTCTCTTTGTACCACCCACCCTCCTCAAGCACTCTCTTTTACTTCTCCATCCCCCTCCCCCTCTATCCCATTTATTTCTCTCATTCCTCAATCCCCTAGTCTCCCTTTCATTCTCTCCCCCTCTTGTCCTTGTTTCAAGGATCCCACTGCCTCTGTGCAGTCTGCAGCATGGCAGATAAGACGGACAGAGGACTGAACGATAACCGCGTTTAGCCACAGCGGACGTGTTTCCAATGTTTGGCTGCGGGAATGCCAAAGAAGATGTGACAGTGTGGTTTGTTATGGTGTGTCCCCATGTGACTCCATATCGTTACAAACCGTATGTGTGTGTGTGTGTGTAAAAGCAGTACATTAATGGTAACTCTAGTAACTTCTATATATTGACTGAGTGCTTTAGTCATTTTTGTAACTAATCCTTTGTTTGGTTTCCTTCATTTGTGCATTTTTCACATCCGCTACACCTTATACTTTCAGTTGACTTCAGCTTTATTGCCCCACTAGGGAACATTATGTATGCAGCCAGGGTAAGCCAAGCACTACACAAACACATCAATTATAAAAAAACTACACACAATACAGAACAGACAATACAAGATCTCGTTTAAAAGAACTTCCCACCAGTGCAGAAGCGATGGGTCATTAAGTGCAGGAACAGCAGACGATCGCTTATGATGAGTGAATCTCCTCTCCTTTCCTTTTTTCCTTTTACCTTACCTCTTTTGTCCTCTCCTTTCCTAACCTCTTCTGTCCACTCCTCCATTCCTGTCCTAACCTTTTCTCCTCCATCTACTTTCTTTCTTATCCTACATTGTCCTGTCCCCTTTTCTCTTCTCATCTTTTGGCCCAACACTCTGTTCTTCTAACCTACCTTCCTAATATACCTAATATATGGTTTCCTTTACCCCCCTGTCTCTTTCTGTCCTCTCTCCTCACCGCTTTTATCCTTTCCTCCCTTCTCTTTTCCTCTCCTCCTCTCCCGCAAGTTGAGAGGAGGAGGATCTCACCACCAGGCCCAGCCCCCTGTGCTCTGACTCGCTCACACTGTGCGACAGGGGAAGGCTGGGCTGTCCCGAGCATTATCTAAACACTCACACACACACACACACACACTGCCTCTGACACACACACATTTACACACACACACACAGTAACTGCCGATGCCAGAGCCTGCGCTCTCAGCTCAAGCCCTCTTAAAGCTGTTTTTCTGCTGGAGATCAGCGAGAGCTAACGACACACAGCTGCCTCTGCGGAAGACAGAAGGACAAGAGGAGAACAGGAGAGGAAACAAGGACACGAAGGAGGAGAGGACACGCAGGAGGAAACAAAACCATCAGCAGCCTCTTAACTTCTGTCTCTCCGGCGGTCCGGTGCAGTCATTCTTCAGCAGGGAGTGTTCTCCGCTGTAGTTCAGGACTTTTTTTTTGTGAGAAGGGGGTGGAAAGGAAGAAGGGTTGGAGTTCACATGACATAATCGGAGTGAATGGGTTGCCATGGTGACTCACCCAGGGAGCCTGACCTGTGCAGAGTGAATGGAAGGAGCGCCTCGGACGCCAAGTGAACGATAAACTAACAGAGGGGAGTCACCGGAGAGGGAGAGGAGAGAGAGAAAGAGGAGAGCGAAGGAGCTGTGGATAACGGAGGCAGCACAGAGGAGCGCAGCAGAGGTTGAGAATGGAGGACGGGTTTTCCAGCTACAGCAGCTTGTATGACACCTCATCACTGCTACAGTTCTGCAACGGTAAAACTAACTAATCCTCCCCCATCCCCTCCATTACCTCGGCTGCATGTTGTTTCTCTGGACTTGACATGTCACCAGCTGACCGGCTAAACTTGACACCACGTAGATATGTGTGTGTGTGTGTGTGTGTGTGTGTGTGTGTGTGTGTGTGTGTGTGTGTGTGTGTGTGTGTGTGTGTGTGTGTGTGTGTGTGTGTGTGTGTGTGTGTGTGTGTGTGTGTGTGTGTGTGTTGCAGACATGAGAGCTATTTTAGCTCCAGCTTTGGGGAAAAGGAGTTCAGCCTTTTTATATTTGTATGTATTTTAACACACTATTTTATTTGATAACATGTTGACTTTGGTGAATATTTAAATATCCAACTCCAGAGGGGCATTTACGTAAAAACACACTGTAGAATTAACCAGAAGTATCTGGAATCAAGGCCAGAATAAAGTCAACAGTCTATGTGAGCCAGCAGCCATCAAGCGAGCTAATAAACAAAGACGGAGGGAGGATGAGGAACAGTCCTTTGCTCACAGCAGCTGCCCTGATTACATGGTTCTGCTTGATTTGATGAGGGGTATGTTATGAATATATTTCTGCTGTATTTGCTGATTGTGATCAGCTTGCTGAATGACACAGAACAGAACAGGACATTATTGCTTGTGTTGCTTTGCTGCACTAATGTAATTTATTTGCTGGCAGAGGAAGAAACCATACTTCAGGCTGTGAATGTTACGGGTGGAGAGGGTGACTCAGGGAAGAAGAGAAGCAGCATGACACATCAGTATGACATCAGTTTAGGATTTATTTCCAAGAAGCTCTTACTAGTTAGTTACTACTAAATCCGTATGTAAGATGTATCTCCTAATATTAAGAAATACCAAAACTACTAGACTACATGCTTCAAAAGAGGTCCTACAATGCTGAATCAGTGTATCTCAGTCCAATGTGCCAGAAGGATTTTAGGGATTTAGATTTGGGAGGATTTTTCTTTCCAATTATGTTTTGTTTTTATAGGAGTGTGTTGTTTTGTTTGATGCTAACCTCTCTGCCTGCATACTGATGAACTACAGTTAGTGAACCCCCTCCACAAAGGGGATTATCCCCAACACAATAACTGGCATCTCTGATAGAGACTCTGGCAAAGGGACTTTAAACAAAGCTGTAATGCAGATTTGTAGCTCCACTGAAACAGCTAAAGAAAGATAGCATTTAATATATATTCCTCAGATAGAGAAATGCACATCTAATATTTTTCAGTGTGTACTTAGTGATTGTAGTGGCTGTTCTGGTGGATAGTGAGGGCAAGCCATCATTGTTGAAGCATGAAGGAGTAACGTGATTGCCATTAGTGGATAATGAAAAAATCAATAATATTTATTGTGCTGTGTAAGCACTAGCAGTCGATGGGATGAGGGAAGACAATTGTCTGAGGAAATCGCAGATGTGAAATTACACCATGGATACTGGGTACCTCACTACTTTCACGAATCACTGATGAGGCGAATCCAGTTAAAAGCTTCTATCCCGTATGGAGGTCCCTCATTAAAGTTATAGCAATCACAAAGGAGGAAATGCAGACAGAGCAAGGATGAGTAAGAGAAGCTTATTGTTCAGATACACATAAAAACTGAAAGATGTCTGTACAATTTTATATATTCAATGTAGAAAAGAGACATATGATTCTTTACTGCACCTTCTCTTTGTACATTGAGTCCATAAGTGACTGAATACACAGCTTTATTTCTGACGGTATGCAGAACAGGAAACAGGAATAATGAGGCATTAGCTTGAATCCAGCTCATGGTTTGCATGCTAGCAAGCGGAGCCACCATCCCATATGCTACAATAATAAGTGTGTTATCTGATAACCCAAAGAAGTTGGTATGCACCCTTCATTCTCACGTGTTGCACTCCTGTGGAATGAGCAAAGTGCTGATAACGCCAAGGATAACAACTTAAAAACCGGTGCAGCGGGTGTTGTACAGTACCAGGATAGCAAATGGAGATGAGGAATGAAGAAATGACTGACCTTCTACATTCCCACATATTACAGCATGGTGGCAGACGCATTGCTGTATGCGTCGCCCTCCAGGCTCAGTGTTTGTGTCTTTAAATCTGGACTGGAATTCAAACAACACTTTGTCCACTCAATCTGCATTCGTCAACCTGTTTGCCCAATCCTTATTTATGTTACGATTCCCCCCTGTACTTCTTGCCATGTCATGACCAGCAACCAGAGGGAAAGCCTGCGAGGTGGTTTGTAATCCTTTACAATGTCATGTTTCCTCTCTGAGAGAAAGTCGATGAAATAACAAGCGCTGCTTAGCTGCTGTTGCCAGGGATTTTCCAACCCCCTGCTCTCTCTCTCTCTTTACACACACACACACACACACACACACACACACACACACACACACACACACACACACACACACACACACACACACACACACACCGTCTTGTTCGTTGTTCCAACAGAATGCTTATTGGGTGAGCCCAGTTAAGATGGTGAGTGTATATGAGCTACAGCGATGGGACATCTGCAGGACCTGTGTGTGTGTGTGTGTGTGTGTGTGTGTGTGTGTGTGTGTGTGTGTGTGTGTGTGTGTGTGTGTGCGTGTGCGCAGGGCCTGTAGGCCAAAGTTATATCATATTGCGCTGCTGCTGCCGCCCAGCTGAACCCAGATCCACTCAAAGCAAAAGTGATGTCATTTATTCGCCTCTTCCTCTTCCTCTCCCTCTCTCTCTCGGCTCGTGTGTTGTGGAGCATCCAACCAGACTAATGTTCAAAGACTAGGTCAGCTAAACTGCAGGAACACGCGCATGCTGCATGCTTTGTCCTCAGGAGGTCGGGGATAGCTCAAGCTAACTGAAAATTAGCCCCATTACACACTCAGACACCCAGAGTCACATGCTGATTACGGCTGATGAAGGAAGCGAATCCTTCAGAGAAGCAATTTATCCGTTTAATCACATTTGGAATCTACCGGTCGTGGAGAAGAGGGCAGTTTTTGATCGAATTAGTCTGTTGTTCAGAGACCTTCTCAGAAAGTAAAGCTTCCATTTGATGTTAACACCACGTTAAAGGGCCATCCTGGTTGGTTGTTTTATCTTCTTTGCCTGCTGTTACATGGCCACCAACCGTTATCCAGAGCTTCCATCACTGGGATTGTATTTCCTGTGTTCCTTTGAAAATCAACTTGTATATATTAAGCAACCAAATTCATATGGTATTTTTACTTCATTGTCCTGCCTGCTTATTGCTCATCTTCTGGCTTTGATTTTATAGCCTGAAATTAATGTTTTTTTGACACTCAGATGTAGGCAGATGTAGGAGCATCCTTGAATGTACCACTAATGAGTGTTTTTAAACTGCAAATGTATCACCAAGGGACAATAGCGTAACATTTCAACTTTCATAGATGTTCTTTAATCTATCAACTATGTGTTTCCCTATTTGCTCAATTCATATGTATTTGTAGTTTATAAGTACTTTTTAAGGTATACAGATATACAGGTATATATTAATAAGGTATACAGAGCTGGTAGCATTGCTGTAGACTCCTACTTTTGTTTCTTGATAAATATATGATGGCTCATATATTTTCTGTCAGTTGACTAATTAATGAATTAATTGTCAAGTCGTTTCAGTTGTGATCTTGAGCAACTTTGAATCTCCATAAGTTGATGTCTAAACACTTTTGAAAGGCTTTCCTTTGATTGCCAATTATGTAGAGCATGTGAAATGTGTCACAATCATTAGTGTAAAATCACAAGTTAATGTAATGTCTCATTCATTAGCTCCTGAAGCACCTAACGCTCCTGATGTGTTTATAAGAAACTCTGTTAATATCTAAATACAGCTCCCGATCAAACATCCTTTTATCCCTGTGCGCCACACTCACACTTCAGGCACACTGGCACAGCACCCACCTCACCGACAGTGGCTTAGCTCTTTTACATTATCTATCAATACCTAGTAAAGCCTGCTGGCAAGCTGACCTGCACTCTGATATTTCCTCCACATGCAACTGCACAAAATATCAATAGAGAAACGGGTGAGAGACGGGAGAAGGAAACGATGTGTCTCTCTACCATTATTCATCTGTAACTGTAACATGAAGCAGTTTAATAAATATCGACCTGAATGGGATTGCTCATCCACTACCGCTGATTCATTTAAAGGTTGACATTGATTTTCCACTGCAGTGTCAGTGAGAGCACACACCACTCGCCCTTTTTCTTTTCATCTCTCTCCATCCTCACTCAATGTCGCTGGATATCTTTTTTTCGCCTCCCTTTCGGCCTCTCTCAAGCTCCTTCTGTTTTCTCTTCGGCCTCATCTCTACGTCAGACTCTCTCACGCTCTTTGTTTGATCTTGTGCGAGTGCCCCGAGTGGAGATTAGAGTGCTTCTCTTTTTTCTTTTTAAATCTCCAGGCTGTCAGATATTGAGCGGCTAGTTTGGTTTGGGCCTCCGTGGTCACGAGTCACACTACCCCCTCAACTCCGTATCTCCCTCAAAGTCGTTCTACCCTTTCTCCTGATAAGGGCTCGCTTTACACTTTCGCTTTCCCTTTCATGATACTGTTTATTTACTGTTACACACAGTGTCAGTGCGTGCTCATTCAACTTGGACATGTTACAACTATATTCAGTGTGTGCAGCAGGCTTGCAGCCGATACCCTGCGTCTGCTGCCCTTTGGTGTGTTGTCAAAAACAGCAGATTGTGCTGCAGGACAGTCAAGCTGTGTGTGTGTGCGTGTGTGTGTGTGTGAGTGTGATCTATGGGAGCCAGCACAGGGCCCTGGCTGTCCTCGCTGCCAGTTGACAAATGATGGCATTTGCGTAACGAAAGCAGTTCGGTGTCCACGGCACTGGTATCCTGCTCTCTTCATGTGCCTGAAACACTTGAGGCATTCAATAGATACATGCTGTTTATATGGAAGGATCATATGTGAATAGAATAATTTGTTTCTGCATAGAAGAGGACCATTAGCCAGCATCATACTAAGCCAGGGTCAAACGATTTGGTATTTTAGCAGAAATGTAAAAGTAATGATTTACTGTCGCTGTCCAGCATCAAGGCTGCATTCATGCAGAGCAATGCCAGTGAATAAACCTAGGCTGAGTGAATGAGTAATCATGTTCATTTTCATAATCTGCTTCCCAAGCAAAAATATTATGATATACATAATGTTTAGAACTGCAACTAATGGTTATTTTAATTACCATTTAAAAGCCATTTATAACTTCACAGAGCCCTAGTTGTCGTTGACTAAGTGAGATACTGAGTTTCCTAAACCGCAGATCTTTACATTTAAGAAGCGTTAAATTGCTATTAGGTGACAAATGATCGGTCTTACAATGTATCAAATCTGTTGATCAATGTTCTGGCACCAGTATCATGATACTCTGTTGTCAGAGGGACTTTCTTCCTTTTGTGAAGACATTTCATATATATATATATATATATATATATATATATATATATGTTTGCTGTCAATTGCACTTTTGTACGTTGGTTAACTGCACCTGAAAGAACTCAATATACAATAATTTCTGCTCTTACTTTACAAAAGTCTTATGTATCACATTAAACTTAAGTCTTATTCAGAAACAAGGTCAGAGTTAGCAAACTCATGGAAACAGCCTCTTGGTGCGCCAACGGGCAGAAGATACCATTTGTTGAGTATTCTCTCTCTCTCTCTCTCTCTCTCTCTCTCTCTCTCTCTCTCTCTCTCTTTCTCTCTCTCTCTCTCTATCTATCTTGTCTTTTCCTCCACTGACACACATTGATGCAGCCTCATCCTCATGACCCACTAAAACAATCAGGCATGTAAAGCAGGAGTGTGTGTGAGTTCCTGTGCTAAATATAGACTGACCCTGCTTCTGGCAGTCAAACATGAAAGGGGGAAGCACTCTCTGGTGCTGTATGTGTGTGTGTCTTTTGTATGTGTGTGTATTTGGCCTTCTTAAAGTTTACTCTATGTGTACGTGTGTGCAAAACATAACAAGGTCAGCAGAGGAGACACGGAGGCTGCATGAGTCCTTAAACAGGATGTCACGGATGGGTAAAAATGCCTTGAAAGAGCCAGAAACAGAGTTGTTTGGTTGGATGCTTCGACACTACATGGGAACACTAAATGTGTTCAGAAGAGCGTTGACCTCTACCTGCGGGGAATGGTGACAAGTAATAAATCACACAAATCGGCAGAATCCCACGGAGATGCTGATATTTTTAGTCTCAGCTTGCTGCACAAAGTATCATCAAACTATTCTGTGAAATCAGGGAGACACAAGAAAAGAGGGATTCATATTGTGATTTTTTTGTTTTTTTTTTTTTTACAAATTAGTATGCAAATAATACCCAGCCCAGATCATCAGTGTGAGTCTGCATGAGCGCAGGTATTTGCGTCCACATTAATGTGTGCACATGCATATCTGTGCATTTGAATGTCTTTACATAAATCTCTGCTTTAATCCCACAGCAAGCCACCAAACTGTTTCTGATTAATTAATGATCAATTCAATTACTGTGTCAAGGTGAGTGTGGACTCGATTATATTTATGGTAATCCTCTCCATCAGCACATTGTCTCCAGTGGGCCGAAGTTCACGGCCCACTGATTTGGTCGCTCTCATCTCTAAATCCTGGTCAGGATTTCATTTGGCCAGTTGTGATTTGAGCAGAAATAATTAACCTCTCGGCGCCCACGGTGCAGCTCTCAGAGGCTGCCCAGCACCCTAATTGGTCTCTTACACCTGCTGTTAATGGAGGAACCGAGGGGAAAGCCCCGACTCTGCATATGTGTGTGTTTGTGTGTGTATCCCCCGTTGCATGTGTTCAGCCGGGCTATAACAGATGGACAGGGAAAAGAGGAGAATCCCATTAGAAATTCCATTAAAAATAGATTCATGAAAAACACAGCTGCAGAGATGAGAGGAAAGAGGATGGACATGATTATTGATTTGTTTGCCCCGATATTGTTGTCAATTTGTCAACTTCAATGAGAGGTTAAAGCAAAAGTCCATGCTTTAACTAATTACTTATTGGTTTGAATGGCCAGCTTTGTTGTTACAGGTCGCATTTTTGTGTCTTACAATATGCTTTAACTTAAATAGTTCCAGTGCATTGTGTTTTCAGAAATCTTTCATCATAAACATTAGTGGCAAATGTCACATTTTGTTCTCGAGCAAGGACCTTTTTTAAAGTGAAGGTTATTCAGCCAGAAATAGTGAAAAGAGCAAAAACAAGCAGCTGCTCAGATTTACAAGTTAAAATATACTTGAAATAAATTATAGAAACAATAAAAATAAATGCTCATCTGTTCTTTCACTTTCTTCCAAATTAAAATGAGAATATATTTATAGCGCACAGAGACACACAAAACAAAACAAAGACTGTTGCAGATATTAATGGGACATGTGCACAGCCAGCAGGTCTGACTCTTCTTGTCTTGTTTGCATGTTTACTGTAGTAGAGAAGACAGAGCTAGATCATATATAATGATGGGAACACGCAGTACCAAAAAACAATAAATGAACAATGATTTTATAAATATTGCGGCACTCGCGGAAATATTTCATTTTATAACTGAGCAAAGCAGAATACTTAAAAAAATTACTGTCTGCTTGATTGGACAACTGTCCACCGTCACCACAGAGAGCAACGGAAATGTATGGATGTGGCCCTGTGAGGTTTATGGCTCACTCAAGCTAAATATAGCTGGATGTGACGGGCGGGTGGGTTTTCTGGGGGATGTCAAATCTATGTTTATGTAAAAGCAGACGTGACTGGTTGAGTGGAAAGCCAGAACAGAGAATAGTAAACAATCACAAAAAAACTCCAGTGTGAGAACATTGGAAGGTAAAATGTGGGAGTAGAGACGCACTAAAAATCTAACGAGAACGTTTAAATAATTTCTCAATCCGTCTGCTGCCAGCCTGTATGTTCACGACCAGATGGCAGATATACGATTGGCCGATGTTTAGGATGCTGACAGTCTCTGGCACACATGCTCTATCACAGCGCTATCTGTGTGTGTGTGAGGCCATCCTCACATCATGGAAACAACACTATTACTGGATGGAAACACACACACACACACACACACACACACTGGATTGGACATGAGTCCTGCCTCCTGTTCCTTCCTGGTTGTTTGTCACTGCGGGACAAAGCCCTGTTTTAGACTGAGAAAGAGGCCTTTGTCAGAACTTGGAGCCTCACTACCCAGCATGACTGGTGTTCTGTACTCTGTTTCTTCTCTGAAAAGACACAGCAAACAGCTGTATGCTGCATTATTGTCAATTCTCTTAGTTTGTTCTATTTGCGACAGAGGTGTCATAGAGTTTATCATGTTGTTGTTCTTCTGAGTAGAGATGCATCGATTCAGATCAACTATTGGGCCGATCCTAACTCAAATAGTTCAATTATATGTTTATATGAGAACTATATACTGTAAATTATAGAATTTTAATTCCCGTTCAACTACTAGTCTGGAAATTCTGGTGATTTTCTTTTTGACTTAGTATGATTTATTATTTTTATAGTGAATAAACAATTCAGGATATTTATTTCTGTCACCATGCGCCTGTCTGACGACCTGAGGAATAAAAGTGATTTAGAGGCCTTTTCAGGCGTTGCCCTTTTCTGCATGCAGGGAGATTAAAGCCCGAACTGTGTCACGGTTACTGTTGCATTATTCTCTGTGAATCCCTCGTGCATGTGAAGATATTATGAATCCAGCATGGGAATGGCAGACTCAAACTGAGTTTGATTTCATTAAAATATTTAAGCGATTACGATTTAGATTCATTATTTTAGAAATGTTCATAGTGTTAAACTATCCTCCAAAACCCCTTTCATAACATTATCTATTTTGTATATTGTAGAAAAGTCAATATAATTCTTATGGCTGTCCATTTTTCTAGAACCACAACGAGGATGCTTCAGCTACAGTTTAGTGTTTCAATTTTCCAAATAATCCCACGCTCTGACGTCTGCATGACCTACTGAGCCGATAAGATACTTTTTCATTCAAGCAACGTAGACGAGAGAAAGAGAAACTGGGGATAAATATTAGACAAAGACAATAAAGATATTTGACTGCAAAGTCCTCTTTTAAGTGTAATCCTTCAGCGACTCTTTTTCTCACCACAGTTTCCTGAGAGAGAGGGAGACAGACAAATAGTGGGAGAGGTGAAAGGGGTTGCAGACGGAGAGAAAGAGCGAGGGAATACAAATCAAGCTTGTGCTAAGATTAGAGTCTCTGAGTTTCGGGATCACTAGCTTTGAGCAAGATCTGCTCCACATATCCAACATAATCCTTCTGCCACACTGTGAACACCTTCTTGTGTGTGTGTGTGTGCGTGTGTGTGTGTGTGTGTGTGTGTGTGTGTGTGTGTGTGTGTGTGTGTGTGTTAAAGCAGGGTGTTGGGATAGTGGTGTGTATACAGTATGTGTTTGAGTTAAGGAAGAGGTATTCTGCCTCAATGGGCAATGTCTTTCTATTTATTTTTTCCCCCTTATCTCTTTCTTTTTGTGGCAAAATACAAATTCAGACTTGGAAAGGTGATGGCGTTTGTTGCATCATCTGATCATCCACTCAGCCATATTCTGCTCAGTGGTTTTACAAGTGTATGTGTGTAAGTGTCAATGCTTTGTGTGGGAATCAGAGCGAGCAAGGGGGTGGAGTGGTCTCCCATTTGGCCTGAGTTTGACCCCAGGAAAGATGGAGCTGATGGGAGGAAGGAAGGGTTTAACGGGTTCGAACAAGGACAGTTGGGTCTCTCGTGGGGGTCATTTGGCCTCTCTTCACGCTCCTCTTTGACCCTGACACACACCATCGTTCTCCCTTTTTTTCTCTCCTCTGCAGTCTTCCCTCGGGTCGTGTGTGAGGGCTTCCCCTCCTCTGATCCACCTCTGTGTATTTATAGCTCCTAAGCCTCGGTCCAGCAAGAGCCATGAGAGGCAGCTTGTAAACCAACCGTCTGTCTCCCTAATCTGGACAGTTTATAAACTAATACACCTCATCTGGTCATCTGCTGCTCGCTGCAGGTGACACACAGGATTGAAGACACTTCATTTAAGTAACTATTTTCGTCCTCGTGCATTTTCTCCTCCATTATTCTCTTTCTCAATTCTTCCTCCAATCTCTAACTCATTTGTTTTTGCAATTTTTCACTGGATGATGATGGACGATTTCAGTCATACCGGAGGCAGACTCCGATTTCCTAAATGCTGCAATTTCAGGCATGGCATTTTTCATGCCTAGTACTCTGCCTTATATCTGAATAACTCTGAAATGTGCCATTCAGCAGCACACACATTTATGTTATATTTGCTTTTTAGCCATGCTAGCAATGTGTCTCTGTCGGCCAGTCCACCACATTGGTCCAGACTCAAATATCTCAATAACCACTCAATGGATTGCAATCAGAAAGAGATTCATGGCCCTGATGAGGATGCATCCTAATGGCTTGGTGACCTTTCCTCTAGCGTCACGAGGGCGTTGACATGTGTGGCTTTGAGTGGTATGGCTTGACGATTTAATGGATTGCTCTGACATATGGTACACACATTCATGGTCCCCAGTGGATGAATTGTAATAACTTAAGTGATCATTTGCTTTTCCTCTAGCGCCGTCATCTTGTAAAAATGTGTCCAATACTTTAACTGCAGATGTAGTGACAATCCTCAGCTGTCTGCACGGTGTTTATTAGCATATGTTAGCCTGCTAACATGCTAACCTCAGATGATGAACTTGGTAAACAATATGCCAAACGTATGTTAGCATCCTAGGCGTTAGCTCAAAGCACTGCCATGCATAACTCCAGCCCCACCGTGCTGATAGCATGTCTGTAGACTCTTGCTTCATTTCTCTGCCCCGCCTGCATTTACTCTTATTCATCTCTGACTCCATATTTCCCCTGCCTGTCTCTAAATCATTACATCCGTTACCTCCTGGCATCAAATTTAATCTTACATGCCACTTGGTTATGATTGAGTCCGGACTTCCATTAAGTCAGCCTCAGACTGGAGTCAGGTTGTCAAGTGTGACTCATTGGTCTTGGGAGAAATGACTTTCCTGAAAACGTAATATGCTGCAGCTGAACTGTCACCATGGCAGCTCACCACCTGGCCGTGTGCATTCATGTATGGAAATTAAAACCAGTTGGCAAAGTGCTGTCTGCCATCTGACTCCACAAAGTAGATGTAGGTGTGCCAGCAGTGTGGTGTCAGTCTCTGAAAAACAGGAATTGTTGTCATAATGTTGTGACAGGCCGTTTCCTGCAGCCTCGTGTTTCTTTGATGTGTTGATTTTCTGGTTGTGGTTTTGTAAAACCACCCATTGTGGCCGTAGCTTAACCTGGCCGCTGAACTTTCCATCAAGTAAATTGAGCTTTGTTGTTACGCCTCTCTGCACTGCTGAGAGAAAAGAAAATAGACATCAATCACTGGTTGTCAGTGGATTGCTAGTGGAACACATGGTTAGACAGCTGGTATCATGACGTTTCCTCAGAGGAAATTTCCTTAATGTAATTTTCTTGTATTCCTTGAGTGTGTATATTCACATCCTTGTGTGTTTTTATATGGTATTGGAAGTGCATGTCTGTAAATGCTCCAGTGACGGAGTGAGTCAGCTAGAAAGCCAGACGGCTCAGATCAACACAGGGCTGCAGAAGATATTTTATACATGAGGTTGCCATGCATTACTCAAAACACGAGAGCACCGATCAGAAGCATTTACCCTGGACTGTTTTAATCCTTTTACTCCTTCAGTTTATTGATCTTTGCGGTTGCGAGTGCAGGAGAGGGTAAATGGGTCAGAGCATGTGTGCACGCTTCAGTGTTCATTATTGATGACAATGAGGTCAGTAAATGACTCAGAAATAAGGTGGAGATGAACGTGGGGGGGAGTGGTTAAAAATGAGCTGAGGAGACTGCCTGTTTTCTATTTGCCCTTCATTGAGTCCCTAGCTGAAGTGATGGACAAGCCGGCAGGTGGTCCTGCCAAAATGACATTGCCTTGCAGAGGAACGTAATGGGGAGCAGCGTGCCACGATGCATTAGAGCGACTCAGGGGATCCGTCTCAGATTTGTGGCCCAGCCACATATTGAGGACAGAAAAAGACATCCAGAGAGAAGCTGCAGGAGACTGAAAGAAATGAAGTAATTTAAAGCAGTCGGCTGACAGGTGTGAATGGAGCAACGGAGCGAGAGGAGACTGGTGGGGTGTAATCATCTGCTTTGGTGGGGATGGAAGCGCGACGCGAGTGTCCGGTGGTGTATGTGGTTGATGGATTTGTTATTAAATGAAGATTGACACCTTACTGATTCTCACTCTCTGGACAGAGATCTAGTGACCTGAGCCCAAGAGAGTGCTGTCACATGAAGAGCCAATGCAGCTGACACAGGGCTGTGCTGCGGTCACATGAGTGTAACACCATTATCAATCAACACACATTTGTCTGTATGAAACACTGAACGCATGCTCCGACTGACCTTTTCTGATGTCCGTCTTGCTTGTGAACGCATTAAGGGGTGTTAACTTGCACCCAGAAGGGTTCAGCAGGGTGACAGACGGAGGATGTCAGCGCAGAGCAGGGGAATCATGGCCGTGACAGCCAGTCATTGTACCTCAGTGACTGGTATCATGCTCTCATTGTGTCCGTGTTGGGAGCAGACCCACAACAGATGCTGAACAGATAATAGACGCTGTTGTTTTTGCTCACTGATGATGTCACAGTTCAGATATTATATTGCGCTCCTCTCCACACCTAATGCTCTGTGGTCTCACAGATGATGTCACCATTTCTAAAGTAACAGCTTGGTCCTTGACATCCCCGATGCTGCGCCGGCTTTATCCTAGAGAAAACGTGGTTATATTTGGTTGTGAAGTCTGAGTTTATCAGATGTCTAGAAGATGATATATAATCCTCGTTTGAACAACATTCTAATGAGGATATTTGCTTTTTGAAATATAGTCCTTTAATAACGCTGATTCTGTGTTAGGGGGGCATCTTCATCTCTGGATATTCGATCACGTTCGCATGCGATAAACAAGGACTGCTTCCGAGAGAGCGTCTCAGGTGAGCAGAAAGTTATTAAGATCCTCTGGAAAAGGCTGTGTGTGTTCAGATGAAGCAAGATTGGTGTTATGGCACACAAAAAAAGCGTTTTCCTTATTGTAGAAATGTGAATTATGAGCATATTACACTTCACTGTTTGAAGTGCATTGTATTAAATTATGCAACGGCCTCCGTTCGTCCAGATGTGGAGTTTTCATTATGAATCTCACTTATTATCAATGTGACGCAGTGTGTCTGTGAAATCGTTCATTTTGTGTCCAACAAGCTATTAATCACAGGAAGACACCAGTAATGGCTGTGACAGTGACTAAAGGGGCAGCGTTGTGTGTGTATAATATGTGTGTATACATGTACACTATAGCGGGTGTGCTCCTGTGTAACAGTAATGTCTGTTCTGAATCTGCTCATATTTCTATTTTCGGCTACAAGCATCAAGTGTCCCATCTGCTTAATGCACCAATTTACCATCCTGTCTCTTTGAGGGTCCCCCCCGACTAAAACCCTTCATAACCAGCAAACACTCATGAGGATTTTGCTCACTAATGGGATTCATCTACTCATAAACAAATTTGTGAAATTGCCTCTTCGGCATGTTCTGCCAATTAAATTAAAATGACTTCATTGGACCTTGTGGGATTATACACTTATACACTGGATACTTGTTTTGATGCATAAAAAGTTCCTCACGTTCCTCATCATTTCAATTATTATTTACACATAAAGAAATGAATGTTTTCCACCTGAATATGCTCAGATTTGTTGAGACATTTTTGCGGCGATTACAAATTTGACTAAATAATTATTTAAAAAATGTATTTGCCTTGATTGAAGTAGTTTTTGGCCTAATCTACTGTACATTCATATTTTGTCACGTGAGACGAGCAACAAACATCTGTATTACACTTGATAAATGATAAAACACCTTTGCTGTTGAGAACATCATATTACTTTCATGGTTTTATGTTCTATTAAGTTGTTATGCCTTGTGTCCCAAGTGTGTCATTGCAGCAATGATTACAATTATGTTGGTAATAGAAATACCATGCGCTCTGGAAGGATCTTTTAATCTACTAGCACATATTTGAAGAGAGGCTCTGGTCAGGGATGTGCTGAATCCCCTGAGCAGCGTTTGTTTATCACACAGACTCAGAGGCTCATCACACCACTTTGTTTACACCAGAAATTCAGATATTTCACAGATTCCGCGTGTTGATTGTTGTACTGCATTGTTAAAGAATATATTTTACAGAAGCCAAGAGCTCCGTCAGATTTCCATAATGTTACCAGGCAGTCGAGGTTCAGCTCAGATTCTCGGAAGGACCACAGACTGCAGATCTGCCTAATCACCAGATGCCTGCTCACTAATGCATAATGCATCAGACTGTTATTACAAGTCGGCAGGGAAACACAGCAGTGATTTACATTAATATTTCATCAAGCCACTGTGACATCAAAGTCTTGTGTGTGTGTGTGTGTGTGTGTGTGTGTGTGTGTGTGTGTGTGTGTGTGTGTGTGTGTGTGTGTGTGTGTGTGTGTGTGTGTGTGTGTGTGTGATCATAAATAAAGTGGACCCTGATGGCCTGTGCTTGGCCTCTATCGGGTGTCAGGTGGAGAGGTGAAAATAACATGTTATGTTGGTTAATGTCCGTCTGTTCTTTGAGCTTAAACTAACAAGATCATGTATAAAAGTTTGAAGAGATAAGCTCTTTGAACCATATAGACAATAGCTTTCGCAAAGAGTCTGAAAATATTAAAGCAGAAAAGTCAGCTCATGGTTTGAAAGGAGTTTGCTGTTTAAGCTCCATCCAAGGCTTTGCACTTTTCTTTTTCTATCCTTTTTGTCTCCATCTGCATACAATGAAAGTTAAAGGTTTACAAACAGTTAATAGTAGAACCTAGGACCCCAACATTTTGGGATGCTTTTCATGGGATGATAATATACCTCCCTATATTAATTTTTACACAAACACTGTCAACATTGTTTTCACTAAACAGGAGCATTTTATGGCAATTATCCTTACAATGTGATTGTTAAAGAGAAAGACAAAATAAACCTATCAAAAAAGGATGTTACCAATAAACCGTTTGATGCTATCTTCCAACCATCTTCTGGTTGTAGCTTCATATAGAACATAACTCAAACATGAGTGGTATCAATGTTTTCCTATATATTTCCCAAAATGTGGAACTATTGCTTTCAAGAGAACATGATATTAACAACTCTTCCAGCACTAGCTGACTCGTATTTGATATGATATAAAAGACCACTGCCTGCTGGTGTTGTGACATTGTCCTCATCTCTGACACGAGCTCCCCGTGTTTCCTCAGATGACAGTGCGTCAGCAGCCAGCAGTATGGAGGTCACCGACCGCATCGCCTCCCTGGAGCAGAGGGTCCAGATGCAGGAGGATGAGATCCAGCTGCTGAAGTCGGCTCTGGCCGACGTGGTGCGAAGGCTCAACGTGTCTGAGGAGCAGCAGGCCATGGGCTTACGCAGAGGACCCACCAAAGGTAACACACATACATAGGCATGCTTTTTTTTTATGTCTTTTTCCGTTTCCTCTTCAGAAACGGGATCAGCTGTTCTGGCTGACATGTTTTTGCTGGTAGCCTTTTTCTCCTTTTTCACTTTGTTCTCTCTCTTTCCTGATGATGTCTCATTTCCTTTTAAATCCATCTTATTTCCTTCCTCTTCATCTTGTCCTCCCTCCCCCTGGACTGTGTTGTGTCGTTAAACATGCTGTGCGTCGTGTGTGTAGGCGCTGCTTTGATGAGAAAGTCTCCATCAGCAGACATCAATGTTGAGAAGCCAGGTAGGCTGAGTGTGAAGTCTGTCTGCACTAACCAGGCTTGGTGGTGTGTTTACAAAAGGCACATTTCAGTCACTGCCTGCTAGTGTTGTGTTGTGTAAACAGTGTAGTATTCCAACACACTGCTACTTTCCACACTGCACTGCTTGAGGTCAATGACTGTGATCGGTCTGAAAAAGAAAAGAAAAAAGATGTATTGTCAACCAGGGGAACTTTGTCTGCAGTGCATATAATCTACTAGTAAATTGATTATTTCAAGTCATCAATGAAATGTCACAATTTAGTGTAAAAAAGCTGCAAAGCACATGTTTTGTGTTTAGCTCTGTGTATGAAACCTTTCTGTTAAAGGACAATCCCCCTCAACATCATTTTCTCTATTCAACAAGAAGGAGCTGTTGTCAATGCATTTCAAATGTATTCCTTCTGAAAAATGTAACAGTTTGCCCTTGCTTCCAGTCTTTGTGCTAAGCTAAGCTAACCAGCTGTTGGCTTATATTGAACCGACTGGCATGAGTTGTATCAATCTTCTACTATAACTCTCAGCAAGAAGGTGAATAAGGATATTTCCCAAAATGTCAAACTGTTCCATTAAGTTAGAGTTGAAACAACAACTTTTACAAGTAAAAGACACAACTCTTAATTATTAACTGGGAACAAAAATCCAATTAATATCACTCGGCTGAATGCAGCCTGTTCTCATCTTCTCTCTGAGGAATGTAGGAAGCGGAAAGTAAAATAAATACAGCACTTCATCAAGGAATAAGAAAGCACTGCATGCGAAATCAGCTGGACATCGTGCCTTTTTATGATGAAACAGAAACCGATTATGATTCTGAGCTGCTGCTAGAGTTCCAGTCTCTGGGGTGACTGAACAAATGCAGTTTTAGTTTGATTTGATTCGGGAGCTGAAGGATGACTCGGACTCAGAGCTGCTTTCTCTTATTGTTCTCCACTTTTAGCTGCAGGGATTCAGCAGCCTGATCCCCTCTACTGAAGCACAGTAATCTGTTTTAAAAAGCTTAGCCCTTAACACACACTGCGAATAGACAATCATGGACACACGTAAACACACACATTCATCTTTTTGAACATGCTAACAAAATTACAACCTCAGTTTACCCCAGCTGCGTAATTACTACATGAAAGACAATGTGTGTGTGTGTGTGTGTGTGTGTGTGTGTGTGTGTGTGTGTGTGTGTGTGTGTGTGTGTGTGTGTGTATATGTGTGTGTGTGTGTGTGCGTATATGTCTGTCTGCTGGATGAAAAGGGGTCTATTAAATATGTATAACTGCAGATAGAGCTTGAATTTGTTATTCTTAGGCTTGCCATGTGTGTGTGTCCCGTTTGTGTTGTCAAACCGCCTTATATATCATCTGTATGGAAATGTGATTGAAACAGAACAATATTCTCAATAAACAGAGAGAGAAAAAACACAGTGTGAATTTGCATTACATTTAGGATTTCTCTGGTGTAATCTCATATGATTCTCTATAACACTGTGCAGCTATTTCTCTTCAAACTCTCACTGAAGAGCATGATATCATTGCGGAGGGAGTATTTTATATGTGTAGTATTTAAGGCTGCAACAATAATTATTACATTATGCATCAAGTAAAATTAGATCAAGCATCAAGCTTCAATTTAATTGTTTATGACGAAGAGAGCGTTTCCTCCTACTCTGCACTCAAGTGAACAGAACACTGGGATGACTCATTAATTACACATTTGTATGGCAGAAGGTGGACAAAGTATAGTTCATAGTATAAAACCTTGTCTTGTGTTGATCATGTTTGTTTTTAATATAAATATCTTTTCATTTTTGTATGTGATTATTGTGGCCAATAAAAAATGTTATGACTTGCGTTCTAACCATATTTGCTTGTGATAACTGTAGGGACACTTTAAACCCAATAATACTAGTCATGTTGTAGAAAATGCATAAATAGAAAGTCATGTAAATACACCTGGTCCCCCAGTGCATGCTGGGAGGCTTTACACTACACCTACCTTCCTAGTACACCAATGTTTACCTCATCTCACTAATTATCAAAATATTTGAAACAGCAGAGTATATCAGAGTATATGACCTGCTACTGGTCCTGTGTCCAGCTTTTTATTCTGAACATGCCAGTTGTTGTCCTTTTCCTTGCAGCCCGGCCAATGATTGCCACCCTGCCGCTGCGGCCCACGGTAAACAACGGGACCATCCTACCAAAGAAAGGCAGCGGGACTCTGCCCTCCCCATCTGGATCCGGATCGAGGAAGGACAGCAGCACTTCAGCCAGCAAGAGGTGAGGAAAAGAAAAAAGAATGCTGCCGAATTAAGTGTGCAAATTATATGTATGTAGCCTGTTGTATATTATTCTATTGTACTTTATCTATTGCATTATTTTCTGTCAAGTCGAGTGTCTGGTATAAACGTCTATGTGGTGTTTAATTGTAGTGTTGCTTTATTGAACCTTTACAACACTGTTCTACGTGTGTTAAATCCAGATACAGCTGCATGTACGCCAGGTTATGAGGTTCTGCATGTATCACATGTCTTCCCAGACATTTTATTTGGCTCGAGACATGTTTCAGTCCTGTCTGTCTGTGCCATGTCGGATCATTCAAGCCATACATCTTCACACATCTGGCTTTTTATCAGCCAAAGCGACTGACATTTAACAAGTGTGATAAACAGAGAAACGGTAGTGTCATCTCGGCTTCTTGTGTTTATACATGCACGTGGAGCACAGGTTATCAATCTTGTCTGTCAGGGAAATAATAGCCGTTTCCCATGTCTGGATGAGATTACCATAATCAGATGAAGCTCAGCAGGCAGCAGAGACCAGCTCCAATCCAAGCAGCTGTTGACTTCCTTGTCGCCTTGTTTCCTTGATTTTCAGTATGTGGATTTTATTTCTGTTTTGTCTTGTGTATTTCCTTTCAAGTTCTTTCTACTTCATGATTGCTTATACGTGTATTTCATTTTTCACTTATTTCTTTAGCACTAGTTTTTCACTTGTCGACAGGGTCATAGCCAGCAAGTAAATTTGTGCTACATTTTTTTTTCTTTTTCGGATCTAAATACTTTTGTCCTGTTTCGTAGCCTTTTCCACAATTACTAGAACCTATTCTAGTGGATGAATAGGGAAACTTTAGTTTTTTCATTTATTTATTGGCCTTTACGTTACGACAAATACTGGAGTGAGCCAATAATATACCCATTCGTAAATGTTGTACATTTCTTCCAGGTTGTTCACACCTCAATATTCACAGCCAAATACAAAGCACATGACCTCAATGTCTGCTTGGATTTAAATGAAGCTAATGAATGACTATGTTTACTGCTGTGCTGAATAGAGGGTTTGAATTTTGACCTACACAGAATATAAAACGTCTTAAGGGCATCCTCTTGACGTTAAATTGCAGCAGTTTCCTTTCTGTGAAAAGCTCAATCCTCTTCAAAGATATTTTTGATTAGTATAGATGTAATGCTTGAGTGAACCAGTCGTCTGTTTATCTTTACGTATTGTGTTTGTCTGTCCCATCTTCCCTCTCCTGCTTGTCCGCCCTCTTGTGCTGTCTCTCTCTCTCTGATCACGCGTCCTTTCCTACTATGATGTTTTATCCTGTTTATGTCCTGTCCACCTTCAATGTGATGTCCTGCAAATCCGTCCAGTTTGCTCTCTCTGTCTCGCTCTACCAGATTTCTCTACCTGCCCCTCAGGTGAGAGGATCACCAAGTGACAGTATGTCACTCGTCACGATATAACATCATCGCTGCATCGCAGCTCCGATGCATGCTAACCATTATATTCCGTTATTAAATCATCTCCACGTTGCATGATAATTGTGACACTTCCCTCGTTGCTAATATTCACTTTTTGTTGTTTAAGGCGTCGTTCTTTATTTGTGTTGTTTAAAGTGTTTGTCTGGGATTAGTCTAAACTGCAGATTGGTCACAGTCGCATCAGTGTTGGCACACACACAACAGCCTTCCCCAATGCCCTGTGGCCCAATTACTATGATTCCTCGTGGGATAACACAGCAAACAACAGTTTCTATTCTGCTCTTTACTGAATAAACACACACCGGCTCTCCAGAAGGGATAACGGCCACCGGCCAGTTTTAGGATTTGAATAGACTTGTCTCCCCTAGGGTGGATTAGGTGACTGGCCTACTGGCTATTGGATTGCTGATGGAGCCTTTTCATTGTTAGAAATGGGCAGGCTGTCTGCACATCCAATATGCAGATTTGCACAAGTCTGGACTGACATTTTATTGTGTGTAAGTGTTGGGAAACAAATAATATCCACATGTATTTGTGTCTCTTTTGCTTTGGTTCAAATTATTTCATACACTGCTGCAAAGTCTCAAAGTTTAAGACTTCTTTCTTTTTTTTATATGTGAAGCAATATTAAATCAACCCTGAGCTGAATTATGAAATGAATAAATCTTTCTTGTAGATGCTTTCAAAAGTTATTTCTGGCCTGAAAACTTTACCACCGAGCAGTTTTAGGAAAGCAGCGTCGGGTAGTTTTATGACCTATTTTTCTTTTTGCCTCTGTCCACCTTCCACTCGCCGCAGCACTGTGAGGAGAGCCAACTCAAACGAACATGTGGGAACTCTTACGCGTAAAGATTCGGGCGACTCCAAGGGCAACCGAACTCGTGCCGGATCCACCGGCAGCAATTCCAGCGGCAAAAGAAGTGACGGGTAACACAAACGCCTCTTAAAATCCACATTGCCCACTTAGTGGCTCACACATTCGTCTTCGAGTTTAACACACCAGAAAAGATGCTGATTTTGCTTATGAAACACTTTCAAATCAAAAACATACAATGGCTTATCTGTAGGCAGGATGCTGAATGACAGCTGTCTGTTTACTCATTTACTTTGCAGCAAACAGAGGGATCCAGTGTTCAATGCAGGTAAGATCTAGAGGCACGGTCATGGCTCAGCAGCCTGACATCTATGATGGTTGCACATGTTCATTCCCATGATCGTATCCTTCACAAGTAACCCATCCACTTCATCCATTACTACATCTTCACATCCAAACCTCCATTCATCTTTGTTTTTTTAATATCTAATTGTTTCACTGTTTAAATTGAACTTCAGTCGTGTACGATAAAATATTATTCCGATACTTTTGTGTTTGGATCTTTTACTCTCATTCTGACCATGGGTCAATGAATGTCATAACCTCTGATGTGTAGAGACTGAGGAGATGTGGAGTCGTGCAAAAACGTACAATATTATATTGTAGCTAGCAGCGCAAACTTCCTAGAGCTTTCCAAATTAAATTAAATTTGATATGAAACACATACATGTAGCCTCATGGATTATCTAACTGCAGTGAGATCTACTACCACATATGCAAGGCTAAAAAAACATTTTTTGAAAGCATTAGGAAATTATATTCACATTGGGGTTTTCTTGTGGAGATTTTTCTAAACACAGCACCATGCAACCTCAGTAAGATAGCATTAGCTCACAATTTCTCTTTTTCATGGCAGATATTTAATATATTTTCAGTAGTTTATGTGATATTTGTGAAGTAGGAGAAATACAACAAAGAGAATCAAAAGCCATCCATTACATTCTGAGTGTATTGTGTTTCCAGAACTACACACAAGATGAGTAGGTCATCTCACATTAGAAAGCAGGAAACACACAGTAACAAGATGATGGACTGAAAATGAAATAAATCAGTATTGATCAGAATTTCCCTCTCCAGCATGATATTGATTTTTGTGTCAATTGAACTGTTGTTTTTCACACCTGCTTCAGTTCTCTTCAGTTCAGGCTGCATCCAAACAAAATGTACAGCTCACTGACCCACTTCATCAAACAAACTACTTTAGTATTTGTTTTTTCTTTAAACTTGAAATCTAATTATAGCAAATACATATAAAACATACTAATACATGTTCTTTGGATATTTTCAAACTGAAACCATCAGATTACTACAGGGTTAATCATCACCACTGTGCCCTGCTGTTGCTGGACATTTTAAATCATTATAGATCATCCTGCAAAGCAGGATCAGGGCCGCACCAGGGCCATAAACTGCCACGAGATGAAAGTTAATCAATACAAATGATAATTGCAGCAATAAATTCTTCCAATATAATGCTTACCTGCAAGTGATTACATGCAAAGTGGTTCATTTTGATTCAGCTAAATGGGCTGCAAGACAAGTATATTTGGTCGTTTTTTTTTTTACTTTCACTTTGTCAAGAAAAGTTAGAAAAAAAAGAAAATTGCTCGATAAAAAATCTGCATTTTTTTTTTTTGCTTTGTAGATTGTTAAACAAAGAAAAAAAAACAGCAAGCAAATGTAATCCCTCACATGGCAGCAGAAGGTTTGACACCATCATGCCAAAATGAGCACCATTAAGGAAGAAGCACTGATTCGTTAAGAGCATTCAGGACAGTGGGAGCTATTCGTTAACACCAGGAAACAGGAAGTGCACTCATATTAGGACAGACCAGGAAGTGAGGAAGCCATGCCAACCCTCACCTGGTTCTTGTGTCTTTCTCTGTGACCTTTACAAGGGATGCGACGTGTGACCCACTGCAAAGGTAGGCTCCCCCCTCCCCTAGCCCAAAGCCCCCGGCCCACACAGCTCTCTGAACACTGCAGATGATTTGTTTTGGTCTCTGGACATGCATCCCCTCTGCTCTGAGCTGCAGTGCAGAAGCTAAGGATAAAATAAGGTCTATTATTTTATCATTTGAATTTGTATCTTGTTTGGATGTCTCTTCCTAAACATTCTGATATCCAAAACTTTAGAGGTTCCCTTCGGTGTAATGATCAGAGAGCTGTCCAGACAGGGGCAGGAGTGGGTTGACAAAGTGTGTGTGCGTGTGTGAAAGTTACATTCCTTTTATTGTCTTCAGACACACACACACACACACACACACACACACACGCACACATGAATCCTGCCTAACCTCCACTGAGAGCCACGTCAGAATGATTGCAGTGTTTGCACATGTGTGTCTCCACACTAGTTGTTTAACTGCGGTTGAAGCCGCTGCTTTACCAACCGTGTGTGTGTGTTTGCTCGCAGCCTCACTTTTGCTCGTAGGCATTTAGTTTCTGTCACCATAGTAACAACACAAATATTTCTGACACTCGCTTCCTCACAGCCGCTTTGAGTTATTCTGCGAACACTAGACTCCTCTGTTCTGTGATTTAGTAGATTTGCCGCTGCTCTTATTATATTTACAGCCCTCTAAATGAATATTTGCATTACAAACACATTCAGTCTCGTGTTCTGTGGGTAGTTCCTGTTGAAGTCTGGTTGATTTAACTGCTTGTAGTTTTCTCACATGGCCTGAAGTGTCGGATGTTTGTGTGTAGTAACCTTCAGCAAGTTCACAAAGCTGCCAAGCATTTAACGAAATGACTGGAGTTAAAGCTTATTTCGTCCCAGACATATTGTTGTTAGCCATTCTCTTAACGGGATCATTTATTATTATTATTATTATTTAAAGATAATCTGAGCATTTTACCACTGAAAGCATCTAGACCAGTGGCCCTTTAAGAGGAATCGGTGTCTGCTTGCATCCCCTCTGTCACAGGTGTCATACAGTACATTTTACGGTTTAATCTAAGAGGGATTTATTCCCCTAAACCTCTCAATTTGTTTCCTCTGAATAGTTATTAGAGGACAAAACAAAACGAGCATTTCCTAAAATATTTCCTGGAAATAACTATGTGAAATATTGTTGATCGAAGGGTAAATGAGGATTTTCTGGAAAGAAAAGCATCATTAAAGCCCAAGTAAATATTGTATTTATTGAGTAGTCATTTATTATTGGAAATGTTACTCTCCATTTATGACCAAGAGACTCTAAATTACACTAGCTAGCTAGAATCTACATGAATGTGTGCATCAAAATATTAATGTTGTTCTGTCCTGCCCCTTTTAATCATCTCACAACTCTCAGGTTAACCTTGTGACCTCTTGCTTCGGTCCTGACCCTTAGCTTGAGAACCACTGATTTAGACCAGTGAGGCAGGATCTTACTGATGAGACAGTGGGTGGGAGGTTTTACTTAATTAACCCCAAACTTAAAATCCCAGTGTTTGATCGTCACATTTAACATGCAGGTGGTTTATAATAGGAGTCAGTTTCCTCGCTTTCCTTTATGTGTTTTACCAGTTTAATGTAATAAGTGTGACACAATAAACAGCCATTACATCTGTCTAACTTATCCCACCAACCTCCTCCACTCTTTACGTTTCTTGCTCCTTCGCCCTGCTGGTCCCCATTTGTCCCCGTTTGGCCCCTTCCACCCAACCGGCTTTGACAACCTCCACCACTCCTCTCCATCATGGGCTCCTCTGCTCTTTTCCCCCCGCCGTCTACATTATAGTCACAGTACAGCTTTGCCTCAGCCGCTCTGCCAAACGGAAGGGGACCAGTGGCAGCCCCGCTGCTTCGTCTGTAACATCCCGCTCAGCCACCGGCCCCCAACAAACCTCAGAAAGCAGCAAAGCAGACATGGCCAGAAAGGGTGGTGCTGGCAGGGTGCCACCGGTCAGGAAACCCCCGAGTTTTAACCTCCAGTTAAAAAAGTCAGGGAGTTTGTCATCGTACTCTTCCCTTGATACACCCAGTTATCGCAGCCCCATCAAGTCTCCCAGTCAGTACTTCCAGATTTGTTACTAGATAATCAAGTCCTGAAACACAGAATAGCAACTCTCACTTTCCTAGATATCAATGTGTTTATTCCAGTTATCAAGCTGCAATGTGCCCCAGCCGCTCAGTACAGAGCAAATTCATGCTTTCATATCAGAATACCATGAAAAACACCATATAGTGGGTGCGTCCCACGTGTCCTCTCATATCAAAGAAGTTGCAAAGAGATGGCAGGGTTTTTTTTGGAGCATCCCCTAATAAAAAACGTATCCAAAATCCATTATGTTATCTTATATTTTAATATTTTATTCCAATGAGCATTAACAAAAAACGTTTCTGGTCATTAATCGTTCATTTTGTTTGTTTTGGTTCCCTTAATGTTTTCTGCATGATATTCTTTTCCATTATAAATTGCTGAGGATTTCTCATTATCTCCGCTTATAAGCTTGGATCTTTTTTTTTTTTTCATAACATTTTCATTGCTCTGCTTGTGTCTGCATTTTATGTTGGTTAACATCTGCTGTGAGCTGAATATTTATGAGTGTTGAAAGTGTTTGCAGTCTATTTTGCGCTCTTTGTTGTCATAAGAATGTATTTGAAATGACTAATAAAGTCAGTTAAAAAGCTAATTTGTTTGTTTGCAAATTCTGTCATTTGTTGTCTTTAATTGAGTCCATTTCATAGCAAAGAAATCCTATCACAACTCTCCATTACCCTCTAATCCCATCACTCCATCATCAACATTGTCACCCTTGTCATTCATATCATAATAACATATTGTATTATGCTTCAGTGTCATGTCTGTGCTTTTTGCATACTTGTCATTTTTTATTTTATGTTGTACTGACATGATTGCACCGTTCACATCTGTGTTTTCCTAAATGCTATCTCACTGACTGATCTTTTCTGTTTTTCTAGAGGAAGGTTATGTGAAAATGTTCTTGAAAGGTCGTCCCATCACCATGTACATGCCCAAAGACCAGGTGGACGGCTACTGCCTGGAGGCCAGAGCCGACCTTCCCAGCAACAAACTCAAACTGGACTGGGTGTATCCTTTTCTATCTCTTTCATACATCATCTTTGTTTTGCCCAAAGGATTTTCTGAGGAAACAAGAAGTCCTGCTTGTGATTTTGGAAAGATTTGAAAAGTAATCTTCTGAGGAGAGTAAATCCAGATTGTGCTGTGATGTAGTTGAGAGAGGAAGCTGACACATGTGTCGTCTCCTCTCTCCCTGCTTGTCAGAGTAGATCTGCTCAGATGTTCATTTTCCCCGTGTGGTGCTGCCGCAGTTGGAAACGGGCTCATCGCTCTGCAGCCTGCAGTCTGCAATAACCTGCACACAGCCCGCCGGCTGAGGCACAACCAGTCAGCAGCTCCTCTTGGGCTCTTTTATTTTTACTTTTGTTTCATTTTGTGGTTTCTCTCAATCATTTGTGGATGAAAGAATGAATGTAGTGTGTTGTTCAGACGAGCCGCAAGGGAGACAAAGAAAAGGTTAAATCTGAGGAGAGATGAACACAAACGCACACACACACAGAAATATATGTGGGCTGCAATTTCTTATATGTATTCAATGAACTACTAGAGTACAGATAAGAGTAGACACATGCACACAATGTTAGTCATTTGAATGCATTATAATGTGTTTTTGTTATTTCTTAACTTCATGTTAAATACCAGTTAATAATAATATTGCTAAATGTAACAACTGCTTGTTAGTGTGAGCAAATAGATACTTCACTTTTCTGTCCTGCAACAAACACATTTTCATTAACAATTACTTTGCAGATTTTTTTCTAGATTCTTCTCTTGGTCTATGAAACATCAGAAAAATCACTGTTGCACAGTTCCCACACTGTTGTCTTTAAAGTGTGCAGTCTAAAACCAAAATATATTCAATTTACGATCAAAGAACACAAAAAAGCAGCAAATCTTCAGAAGCAAAAAGCTTTAAGAGGGGGACGTTTGTCAAAAAAAAAACCTACTTACTTTGGATTCCTTTTCTGTTTTATTCCTTGACCTTCTTTGATGTCCAGTTATGGTTACCGCGGCCGAGACTGTCGCTCCAATCTTTACTTGTTGCCCACTGGAGAAACGGTGTACTTCATCGCCTCCGTGGTCGTCCTGTTCAACGTGGACGAGCAGCTGCAGCGACACTACACCGGACACACGGATGACATCAAATGGTGAGAGGCACCTGGGGATTATTACGGTGGATTATAACCTGAGGTGACACTTTGGTCATCTACTGCCGTTTCATATCACATCTGTCATCTTACCTTTCATCTCGTTTCCTTGCTAGAGTTGACACACAGCATTTCTACAATCCTCACAGGCCGTAGAATTCTTTCTTTTCTTGATGCGTAGTACGTGCAGAGTAACTATAATGAGGGAAAGTAAAGTAAAGGGTTGGTGTGTCTTGGCATGAGGCATTTGTGCACAAGCGTGACAGTGTGTATAACAGTGAGGGGTAACTTTGGGGTTAATAAAGGTTCAAATTAATAATGAACACTTTGGATTACAGACCAAAGGATGGATTGACAACTAATTCGTACTCCTTTGAAGACAAAGTGTTCAAGCTCCACACATGCTATGATGCTGCTACACCGCCGTACCCAAAAGGGGATAAATTCATCTCAATCCATTTAAATTCCGCCTCACATTAGTACAGACAGTGTGTGGTAGCTAAGTGAATATCGTATTCACAGCTTTAAAAGCCTCCTTTCATGTTGTGCGAGCACGTTGCTAATCTTTATTCAAGCTGCCCTTTTGATGTTGAAAAGGCTTTCAAATGTTTTCACGTCTTCCTCTTCACCAGCCTGGCTGTCCACCCTGATAAAATCACCATAGCAACCGGTCAGGTGGCGGGCACCTCTTCGGATGGAAAAGTAAGTGAGGTTGATGTTTCATCACTTTAGTATTCAACATCTGATTTATTAGTAGAGTGAGGAGTTTTGCTGTTTTATTTAAGAAATGATGTTTTACCCAGCTGGTTCAGGCAATTCTGCTTAATAAACAGACTGAGAAGTTGAAATTCATAACTTATATGATCAATGAATTCCTCACATTGCATCATACTGATGGTGCACCTCTCCTGTGCTTGTGTGTGTGTGTTGTTCCTGGTAGCAGCTGGCTCCTCATGTGCGTGTGTGGGACTCTGTTAGCCTCAACACACTCCATATTCTAGGCGCAGGCTTCTTCGACCGAGCCTTGGTCTGCCTGGCTTTCTCCAAGTCGGTGAGGAAACACCACCAACACACTTAACAAGGAGTTCAGGGCAATTTCTGTCTGTGCTGTGTTTCCATTTAGTCAGTGAATAAACATGGCGTTGTGTCTTTTTCTGTGCGTCAGAATGGAGGGAATACATTGTGTGTCGTAGACGACTCCAATGACCACGTCCTCTCGGTCTGGGACTGGCAGAGAGAGGACCGACTGGCTGAGGTCAAGGTGTGTGTGCATGTTCTTTAATTCAGACATAACCTGAGATGCTGCTCAAATCATTTGGGTGTAAATGTAGATGTTTTATGTGTTTCTCCTCAGTGCTCCAACGAGTCGGTGTTTGCTGCAGACTTTCACCCGACAGACAGCAACATCGTAGTGACCTGCGGCAAGTCCCATCTATATTTCTGGAACCTGGAGAAAGGCGTGCTGGTCAAGAAGCAAGGACTGTTTGAGGTGAGACAACCACATGGTATGTCAATACTGTGAAGCAATCATGTTTGATATAGAGGCACAGATGCAATCATAACAGTCTGTGGTATGATATCCCACTTATAGCTATAAAAAGATCATCAATGGGAGAAAAATTAAACCATATGTGTGTTACTTGTGTTTCTTGCAGAAACAGGAGAAGCCTAAGTTTGTATTGTGCGTGACCTTTGCAGAAAATGGAGACGCCATCACAGGAGATTCAAGTGGGAACATCCTGGTGTGGGGAAAAGGCACGTTTTATTTAAATTGTTGAACTTTTCTTTGTACTTAGTGTCTCTGACTTATCTATCGATCACTCTGTCTGTCTGTCTGAATCTGCATAATCAAGCACTCGACCTTTATGTCCGTCTGTCTCCAACTGAACCTTTTCATCCATCTCGTCTGGTCGCGTCACACAGGCACTAATCGTATCAGCCACGTCCTCCAAGCAGCTCACGAGGGCAGCATCTTCGCTCTGTGCATGCTGAGGAACGGCACGCTGGTTTCTGGAGGTAAAGACCGCAGGCTCATCTCCTGGGACGGTAGCTACCAGCAGATACAAACAGTGGAGGTGAGGAAAAGTTCATCAATATTTCAAGGCTGCTTGGGGAAAAATAAAGACTTTAAAATGCATAAATCATACTTTTAAGAAGTATTTTATTTCAATTATGCCTGGGTTTTGTTCATGTTTAGCTTTCAAGCTCTACAGCATCCTAATGATCTGATTTGATATTACCACATTCTGTTAATATGTTTCAATAAAATGCTAAACTGCATATCCAGCTCCTTTTAAAGTAGCTGGCTTATATTAGCCAGAAATTGCTCTCTTGCCCGAGGCGGCAGGCTTTGCATTCTGAACGCTGCACCATATCATAAATATTACAGAGGCCGAGATGAGTTTGTGCTCTCAGTAAGATTCATGGATATTTATAATGGTGATTATTATGGACCACTCATGTCTTATTTGCTCTACGGAGACCATCTTATGCAGTAAAAGATAAATTGATATTGAATCTGGCAAAATGTAAACGGATGGTTTACATGATGATCGTATTTCCTCCACAGGTGCCTGAGCTGTTTGGTCCAATCAGGACCATCGCAGAGGGCCGAGGGGAGACTGTGCTCATCGGGACCACGAAACACTTTGTTTTGCAAGGCAGTTTGGATGGAGAGTTCATGCCTATTACGCAGGTAGATAAAAGCGTCTTAATACACTAACACTGCAGCCAACGACTATTTTTTACGATTGATTAATCTGACAGTTATTTTTTTGATTCATCCATTCATTATTTGGTCTCTCAAATTGAAGAAGGTTTCATTTAAAAGGCTGTGATGTTGTAGCAAGAATGAATAGAATTGAAAGAAGAAAACTCTCCCCCCTTCTCCAGGGTCACACGGATGAGTTGTGGGGTTTGGCTGTCCACCCCTGCAAGCCTCAGTTCCTCACCTGTGGCTATGACAGGCAGGTCTGCCTGTGGGACTCAAGTTCCCATCAGCTCATCTGGACCAAGAGTATGGAAGTAAGTTTAGCCCACACTGCCACCCTGGGGGCGGTCATGGGAATTACACAGCACACAACGGCCACTATTTATTTGATCAAGAACAAGAACTGCACATTTAGCAATTTAAATGTACATGAAAACAACCTTAAATTAACTTAAATCTGCCTTTTAGTCTCCAACCCTGAGCTTCACTCTGCAGAATGTTTATGTAAACATCCAAATTAAGTAACTATAAAGAACACAAAAACTGTATTGTACTATTATTGCATTATTTACTATTATATTGCAAATATAAATATTATCATTAAAACCATTTTGTGAGATGGGAAAGGTGTATTGAAGCGGAAGGCTGGTAACAAGTTTGTATTTGATTAAAAAGAACACAAAGTGTAAAACTTAGAGTATTTACTTTTCATAATTACCATGAGAGGCCATCAATGTGTTCTATATAATAATGAAAATAATTTTAATATATGAAGTAGGAATCCTTTTTTTCAAATGTATTTATATATTTGTATTTGATCTTTTAAATATTTTGTTATATATTTAGGTTGTTAGGCCTGTTGTGTTGATTTGTTTGTGTTATTTCTTTGTGTTTATTAAGGTGTATTAGTTTTATTTTCTATTTTGGTCGGTTTCAGTGCAACTATTTGTTTTAATCAGAAAACACATTTTTAAGAAGGGGCGGGACTAAATGTACGCTTCCTGTTTCTGACAGGATGCTGCCCAATCAGCAGGCTTCCATCCATCTGGAGCTGTGGTTGCCATAGGAACCCAGACTGGCAGGTAAGGATCACCCCTTCACCAAAACTCAGTAAAGAAATATAGTGTTTCCATGACAGTCATTTGTAGACAGCAGATCTCAAAGAGCCTGTTTGCTCCTGCAGGTGGCTCGTGCTGGACTCTGACTCCAAGGATCTGGTCGCCGTGCACACAGACGGGAATGAGCAGCTGTCTGTCGTGTGCTACGGGCCAGGTATGTTCTTACCGTCTCTTTTCCTTTTCGTTATTTGGAAATTTACAGCACAATAATCATCCTGTCTTTTCTCCTTCTTTTTTTAGATGGTAACTTCTTGGCCGTCGGTTCACACGACAACTACATCTATATCTACGCCGTGGCGGAAAACGGGAGGAAGTACAGCCGAGTGGGGAAGTGCTCGGTGAGCACCTGTATTTACCGTCCCGCCTCTTCCGTAACTCCGTTATTTTTAGCTCCACCCAGCGTCATCTTTATATTTAGTTCCCTCCTCAGCTCTATATTTGGGCCTCCGCTCTGTACACTCTGTCCTCACTGTGTGTGGATGCAGAAGCTGTAAAAGAACAAAGGACATAAGCTGAGTCATACAGCGCTGCAGATACATAACATAATGATTAAGGGCTGCGATATCAAATCAAATGCATATTTTATTTTTATTTTTCTGGTGCTTGACGCATCATATTGCCTTTACTGCAGGAACACAGGGAAGTGCCTGTGAAGGTAAATGATCTAACTTGGTCCTTTTGTATCAAATCTCAGGGCCACTCTAGTTTCATCACCCATCTGGACTGGTCAGTGGACTCCCAGTACCTGGTGTCCAACTCAGGGGACTATGAGATACTGTATTGTAAGTATGACCACTGTCGTCTTTGCTGTTTTGATGGTACGCTCTGTGGCATTGTTGGTTGCTGTTTGTTAACACACTATTCAAAGTTGGCGCCTCCTCTCCCCGGCAACAAGCAAATGAGTCGAAGCACAGACTTCACCTGGCTGTGGCCTGTCTGTGTGTGTGTGTCTGTGTGTGTGTGTGTGTGGCTCCGCTTTGTCAAACTGTCACACTGATGGCAGCACAGCAAAGGAGAGGGACGAATAGCAGGAAATCCCTGTATAGTATATCGAAGAGTGGATGTGGACCCCTTAAACATTGGTTTCAAATCTACAGTAGTTCTCTATTACACTTTTTGTAGCAGCACCCTTGAGTTATATTAAAACATGTGTGTTTGGCTTGTGTGTTTCCCCAGGGACCCCATCAGTGTGTAAACAGGTGGTCAGTGTGGAGACCACCAGAGACATTGAGTGGGTCACCCACACCTGCACTCTGGGCTTCCATGTCTTTGGTAAGTGAAGGCTCCTTCCCTGTCCTCTTTAGGTGAGCGTTTATGTTTTAATGTCCCACCAATTGACGTCTCTGTGCCCTCTCTGCTCCTCAGGCTTGTGGCCCGACGGCTCAGATGGCACCGACATCAACGCCGTCTGCAGGTCCAGTGATCAAAGCCTTCTGGTTACCGGAGACGACTTTGGGAAGGTCCACCTATTCTCGTACCCCTGTTCACAGTTCAGGGTAAGATACAGTGTACTGGGGCACCCTGGTGGCTTCTGGGTAGAGCGGGTTGCGCCATGTACGAAGGTACCATGATGTACCCATGTCTATCTAATAAAGAAAAAGCCCCAAAAAATATATCTAGATCCTCTGTGGATTAATTCATCACTGTATACGTGTATACTATTACAGTTCACATACATACTTTGCATCCTTTGCACTATCTATTGTTTACATTTAATTTGCTTTAATATTTTTTACATTTAATATTGTTTACATTTAATTAATGAATATACTCTGCGGCTGTAAATATATTTCATTCCAGTTAGTTGTATTCTATTCGTTTGTGTATATTTAGATATAGATATATGTTTATATTTTACTTGTTTTTTTTTTTTATTTGTATATATCTTTCATCCCTGTTGCTTCTTTATATATTTGATCTTTTATCTTGTGTGTTTATTTGTATCTTCAAGTTGTACGACGCTACTATGACAAGAAATTTCCCCTTGGGGATTAATAAAGTATCTATCTATCTATCTATCTATCTATCTATCTATCTATCTATCTATCTATCTATCTATCTATCTATAACATTTTTTGTCTTCCTTTCAGGCTCCCAGCCACGTGTACGGTGGCCACAGCAGTCACGTGACCAATGTGACCTTCCTGTATGACGACGGCTACCTGGTGTCAACTGGAGGGAAGGACATGAGCGTGATGCAGTGGAGGATAGTCTGAGCGAGGCGGCAGAAACAGACACTGTTGTTTTATTACTGCTGCTGGGACCTGAAGCCCAGACGAAGCAAACTGAACTGAACTGCACTAAACTGAACCAAACCGAACTTAAATTAACTCATAAGCTAAAAAAAGGGTGGATCTGCTGAACTGAAGTGAATTGACAGAAGAGGAACTCAAGGTTTTCTTCCTGATCTGCTCTCAGATCCTAAATGAGAGGAACTGTTGGAGGTGTTTTGTGCAGTTGCTTGAAATACAATAATCCTGAATATGTCACCTTTTCCTTTTATGTAAAGAAATAAATCTCTCTCACATACTGTAGCCAAGTCACCAGTGGCATGAGTCAAAGCAAAACAAACGGCTCAAATCCAACTAAACAGAACCAAAGGCTCTGACTTTCTGACTGCATCTGCAGAGTTTCACTGTTCTTGTGTTGTGTACACTCGGCCACAGATGATGAACTGCAGAGGTTCATCACTGTGCTGGAGATCCAAGAGCAGTGGAACAAAACCTGTGTACGGAAAGAAAGAACAGAGGGATTTTCTAATTGTTGAACTTTTGTGTATTTTGTATTTAACAACTCAGGAAAGCACTAGTAAAGCAGAACTCGTCTCTTTTATTAACATTGACATCTCAGAACGAGCCCAAACACAGCTCACTAAAGCATACAGAGAGGTATCAACCACGGTTAATATCAGATTCAACTGTTGTCTAACCATTATTGATGTATTTGCATTGACTAATTCTGAATGAAAACTACCAATACAAGCTTGATGATAATTAGATGCAGAAAGGTTCAGCTAGATGATAGTGATGTTACCCACCATTTGAAACTATTGTCCTTTTAAGGGCAATGAACATTAGAGTTAGGATTTTAACTTTTTTTTTTTTATCTGAACACGTTCTATGTTTTTGTGCTTCCACGTCTTAAAAAAGGCACCTTTCCTATTATTTATTGATTAAAAGTGAAATCCTTCACTTCCAATTTCAGTTCCTTTGAGTTTCCCCCTGAAAAACATCCCTGTTTAGTCCCATATGTGTAAATTTACTAAGAGGCGTGAAGCAGCTAATGAGCAAGATGTAGCTGATACAGTGTTTAAAGCGTTTTCAGATCTTTGGAAGGGGTTGTTGTCTTGCCTTTGCCTCGAGGTGCAAGGAAAACGAAAAGCAAGCCTGTTTCTTGTGTTGTTGTTTTTTCAACGATGTGAAGCCTTTTAAATCTGCATCCATCTGCATTTTACTGCACCGGGATCCGTTTTGAAAGGAGAAGGATGAGACCATTACACTGTAACTGTTTACGTCTGATGTGCTCCTCAGTTGCGCACCATCAAGTTATTTAACTGAACTGAACCTTCTTGAGTGTTTTTTATTCTATAATAATGCACTGCTTCAGAATGATGAACATACAGCAGGTATATTTACCTGCACAATAAAACAAGCAAATTACCATTTAGAGCTCACCGGAGCTTTTCACGAACCGATGACGTCTGTGTTCAATGTTCCCAGCTGTGTTCTGTCCGTACACCTTCTGTGCGTCACACCCCTCGTCTTACTGTCAACACGAAGCCAATATTACACACACAGACATGCATGAATATACCAGATACTGTTGATGGGTTCAGCAGATTTAGTATCACCATAACTGCCGCTGATATGAGGCATGTTGGTGTTGTTTAGAAAGCCTGATGGTTGACTGATTGTTGGAGTTGTGTTATCAGGAAAAAACACCCAAATCTAACAGCAGTGATATTGGCCGGCACTCTTAACAGGATTTGCTTTACCATTCAACACCTGGGGCTGCAGAATACCAGTGAACTTTTAACAATGTCTGAAAGTAAATGCAACGTGAAATTCCTCTGACTGTGTCTTGTATTTTCCTCTTTATCATTTTTTTATTGTACCTAATCTTTATTTTAAGACGAAGATTGATCAAAATCTCAGAGATGTTATGTATACATATCATGTAATTGATCTTGCAAGGTTTATATTTCCATATATATATATATATATATATATATATATATATATATATATATATATATATATATATATATATAAAAGAACATATAGTGAAACATGAATTGTATGGGCATCTGCCTACAGCAGAGTGCGCTTGCTCTGACCACCATAACATTATACTTGTCCTCATACTGGTGATCTCGGGGCGTCAGTGGGCTGCACGTGTGCGTCTTCGCCGCTAATGGGCAGCATTGAGCCGGTCTGCGCCCCCCTTCTGTCTCCCTCTGCACGCAGCAGCATTAGCATTTCCCCCAAAATCACTCCACCTCACCAAAACACTCCGAATGGGAAGAAGCTATGGCATGAGGGAAGCGGCGGCTGAAGACCACCGTTCACCGTCTTCTACCGAGCACGAGCCCCGGCTGAACATGGACTTAAGGATACGCAGCGGCGCGCGTGGAGAGCAGAGACAACGGAGCACAAAGCGGATGGGAGAAGGCGCTCGTGTCCTCGCTTAGCGTGTCTGCAACACCGCTCATCATCCGCCTGTATTGTCGCTACAGACGCGCATAAGGGACACAAAGTGGAAAGCGGGCGGGCTGATATTCAAGCCTCCCAGACTGTGTTTACAGAACAATAAGCAGGACCGGTGGCTCTTTTTAGTCAGCCTCATCAGTGCCATCATCTGCGGTTGAATAAAAGACGAGAGAATGAGGTAAGCGGCGGCCAGCACCACGCGCTCTGTTTGACGCGTCATGACAGATGCGCACCGACACCAAGCCTCCGGCCCTCCGTCTGCATTTATACATTTATCTTGCGAGAATATTCAACGGCCGGTAATGTAGTGGAGAACTGCAGCATCTTATGGTCTCATTCTGTCCTTGTAGAGACAGTATTGTGAGCACCCAGGGGCCCACCCACCGGGCCTCGGCTCCCAAAGAGGCGTCCGTTACCATTCGCTGTTCACTCCCAACACACACGGCGGTTAATGTTCATCAATCGGGCTGCTCCCCCCTCTGTTCGCCCTCTGTTTCCACCGCCGGACCCGCCCAGTGAGTGCAGGATTTGAGCCAGAATCATGTTGCCATGGAAGCGACAGCATCGTGTGTTTCACCTGGTTGAAATAAAACGCTGAATGTGACCGATGGGCCGGGCTGTAGGAGGATGGAAATAGGATAAGTGAGGGTGCATATATCCATCGCTGGAGGAGGAGGAGGAGGGTGTTTATTCTGGTGGTTGCCAGGCAGGTTATCAGACCCTCTACCCCCCCCCCCCTCCTCACAGACACCTACATAAGCCTACTTACTCCATGACGGATCCACACAGGCACATACCCAGTCTATGGGAAATGTATCTGCTGTGTAAATCCTCATTGTATACCCAAGGATGTCAGTGTTATTTTGAGCCTTTCCCTGCTTATGTTGGTATGCAGAATGCGCGCAAGGCAAAATCTTCTCTGGCAGCAGAGTCTTTCTGTTTTGTTCTATTTATGAAACAGTCCTTTTATATTTCCCCCCTGCTGCCTTTAGTTTGACTCCTCAGTGTCTCCGTAGCTGCAGCCTGCACCATTCTGTTTTATGGCTTCAGATTTATGAGGCTCTCCTCAGACACCGTGCACTCGCTTTCCTTTTTGCTGTAGCTACCGGTGTTTGTGCGCGTGCGTGTGAGACTGTCTGGGTGTGTAGTATGTGGTGCTGCTTGCTTCAGGAGAGAGAAAGGGAATAACGGTAAAAAGAGAAAGCCATGGGTGCTCTCACATCTGGATATCTAGTGAAGTATTCCTGATCCTAAATAACGAGCCTCTTCCCATAACAACTCAAAGCAGTAGCTGAACTGTTTTGCTCTCAGGCCGTAAACATGTAAGATTCATATCTTCCAGTCCAGTTGGATGAACGCACTGTTTCCTCTTTTCTGTAAAGCTGTGCTGCTTGCGTCCCATCCTGTGCGTTTGTTGTTGCCAGAGGCAGATCTGCTCTTTGATTCAAGCCCAAAAGGGAAGTCTTATATCCCCACAAAGCAACAACAAGGTGACCTGGCTCTTCTTTTTGCAGAGGAGAGGAGAAGAAGATCTAATTCAATGAGATCATTTGTTCAGCGTCACTGCTTCCATTGCTGCATTTATGTAAGGGTTATGAATGTGTACGTGCATGTCCGTGTGAGTGTAGCTTAGTTATTTTTAGTCCAGGAACAGTAGTGGTTTTATTATGCGATGCTTCCTCACTGTTCTCCTTGTTAGTGTGTGTGTGTGTGTGTGTGTGTGTGTGTGTGTGTGTGTGTGTGTTTTATAGAGTGGGTTGTGAGAGAAACGGGGGAAGAGGGCAAAAAGCGAAGGCGTCCGTCCTGTACTATTAATGCAGGATGATTTCTGAAGCTGCTCGCTGTGGTGATTCATCCCAGGAAAGGTAGAATGAGCGAGTGCAGCGACTGGAAGGGAAAACGCTGAGTTATGCATCTTACTGCAGGCTGCTGCCGCCCTCCGAGCTGATCAGCTGACCACAACACTCACATTCTCCAGGGTTCCTCCAGGGAAACAGTCCTTCAGGGAGAGCAGGTAGGGGCAGGGTAAAGGAAGTACATTGGTCTGGGGACTGTTCACAGATCTTTGTACTGATATGATGCCTGGATTTCAGAACAAAACATGTCTTTCTGTAAGAATCTGCACACATCTGGCTTTTTAACAAAAGAAGCCAAAGTATAAACATAACTTTGCTTGAATTAAATAGTCTAAAACTGGCAAAACTTAAAGGTCTATTGTCAAGGATTTGGCAGCAACTAGCGGTGAAACTGAATCTTCTCCTGTGTGCTAAGCCTGCAGTAGAACTACAGTGACCAATAGCCGGTGTTTGATTTGTCCCTTCTGGGCTTCTGTACAAACATGGTGACCGGCTTTGTGAAGAGGAACCGTATGTGGATATAAACGGATTCTAAGGCAACAAAAACAATTCTTATTTTCAGGTTATTTTACACAGAAGAAAACATATGATATTTGATTCTGTTTCTGTAAATAGATCCACTGCAATGCTACATCTTTAACCTTCAATCTGACACTTTCTGATTAAACACTATGTAAACAATTTCTGAAGTGTATATTCACTTGAAACTAAGAATCTGGTCCTCTTCACGGAGTAAGCCGTGTTGCACCGCCATGTTTCTACAGTAGCCCAGATCAGACAAACCAAACAAGGGTCTAGAGTAGGGGTGTCACACTCAATTTAGTTAAGGGGCCACATGCTGCCCATTTTGATCTCAAGTGGGCCGGACCAGTAAAATCATAGCATAATAACAACAATATTTCTCTATGTTTAAATCATTGATGAAGCTTTTTGGATTATAAACCCTATTGTAAGGTCTTTCTACAATAAACTAGGAACATAAAGACCAAAAATTCAGACATCAGCCCACTGTTTATCTGCCTGGGCTCTCCTCTGCAGATTCTCTCGCAGTTGGGCAATATTTTTGAGTAATGTCAGTGGTCCAATCAATTGCGACTGTGGGTCAATGGTTAGCATGCCCATCTTACAATCAGAGGATCAGTGGTCTGAGGTCCAGGCTCAGCTATTTTATTTCTTTCCCCCGACAATTTTAACAATTATCCCGTGCGCCGGACTGGACCCCCTGGAGGGCCGGATCCGGCCCGTGGGCCGTATGTTTGACACCCCTGGTCTAGAGAGAGCCTTTTGCGTGTTTCGGTTACCTAAAGGCCACCGTAGGTCTCCGACACACTTGTGTAACTGCAGTAATTTCAGCCACCGAGTGCAAAACCACAGTACTGCTTTTGTTCCTTTTAGTGTTATTATGGTATGGATGGCCTCAGAGCGAGGCAAACGGCGTTACCATGGTTTTGCACTTGGCCTCTCACGTTACTGCAGTCTTTGAAATGGAGGAGTTAGCAGAGGGGTCTTCAGCTGGTTGCAATCTGCAACCACACCGCTGGATGCCACTAAACCACGGGAAAGAGTATTTAATCTGTTTTGTCAACCTCCTGTAGCGGTGTAGTATAGTGTAGATTATTACATTGTGCTTTACAAAAGTGTAGCGGTCAAGTGAGTGTAGATTCACAAAGAGAATACAGATTTTATAGTTGCATATGTTTCTAGATCAGTCGGTCCTAAGGGGTTAAAACAAGACTTTGAAGGGTTGCAAGAAGATTCATGGAAGGAAAATGAAAAATATCCAAGGCAGTACTATATGTTTATTTATCAAATCCAGTATTTCACATGTGAATTATTTAGTTGTGCCTCCTCAGACCACTGAGAGTAATGCAGATGTTCTGCTAAAGTAAAAACAGATCTCTCTCACTCTCTCTTTTCATTGTCTGCTCTGCACTTATCATGTTTACACCACACGCCATTAAACTCATGCATCATACTTTAATGTTCCTTCTCTATATATCCCATACATTATACAAAGCTTTGTGTTGTTTGATGATCTGCATCATGTGTCTGCTTGATGGAGGTGAAACAGGCTGTATCAGATGACCCCACCACCCTGTGAAAAGCTTTTACAGCTAAGCGAGGTTTAGCTGCATTTCATCCCCGTTCTAACATTGTACTGTATGTTCTGTGGTTCTGATTCAGCTTACTAGTTGTACCCCGTACACATTTACACAGTTTACAATTTGGCCTTGGTCGTACATACATGAGCTTCTGCAGCGTTAACCGCTCCACGTTTTTGATGCATGCTCCTCCATGTAGTCTATACAAGCTCTGTTTTTGAAAAAAATAAGATTTGGTTGTATTTCACTGACCTTCCAGGGTCTGTTGCATGTTTCTTGCCATTTTCTAAACCTCATTAAGCCCCCCTAATCTTTTAGTGTACTACATTGCCCTTTGTTTGTTTCCCACACCTCGTCTCGCTGTGGCAAAGAGGCTTTATCTAAGTTTGCTTCAGCCAGATGGACCACCGGGTTGAGGATAAATTCTGATAAAGCCACAAGGAAACTGCAAATGTTACACAAGATGAATTCAAGCCTTTGTTGCTAAGATATAAAACTAATCATTACATCTACTCCTACAGTGCACTTCATTTTGAGGTGGAAAGTTGTGTCCCTTTATGACAGATATTGAATGAATGAAGTGTAGTGTATTACTGTGTGTTTCCCCACCCCATAGTTAATTGGGGATTAGAGGTTAGCTCACATGCACCTTCAAACATTCCCTTTAGATTCTATTTAAAGCTGAATTTGCCATGCTATAGAAGGGCGGATTGTGAAAGCACTTTTGTTTCCCATATAGGCTAACATGTAATTTTCATCCAGTGGAAAAGATTCCTTGGAGGTTGAAAGACGGCACTCCACAATCCTCGGAGCGGAGAGAGGTGACTGGTCTGCTCTGGTCACATGTTCGTCTCTCTCTCTTACATTCCCTTACTCTGTTGCAACACTCATCTCTCGCTCACTCCTTCCCTCCCACTCTCTCCGTGTCTCAGTCTTATGTCTGCTCTGTTGGCGGAGAGGATTTTTATGGAGCGTTCACAGAGGATGTGAAGAAGGGGAAAGCTCGGGTTTGCTTCAGCATCAGACAGCATGTGAACCTCTCTCTCGGCTCAGGCTGACACTTCCCCCTCTCCTCCATAATCTCCCCATTTATTCCTCCTTTCATCCTTTTGCCTGAAGACTGGACTGTCTTCTTCAGCAACATGTATTCCCTGGACGACTTTGGGTAAGCGGATGTGACTCCTCTTCCTCACCTCTTCCTCTGTATCTTGTTGAGTTCGTCTGTGCTTTTGGGTTGGTGTGATTAAAGGGAAAACATGGCTCTGGGGTGTCTCTAGTGCTTCTGTTTAAAGCCTGGCTCATCTTTCAGACCAGAGAATCAGTTTGCTTCTTCAAACAGCATTTGTAAGATTGTTTGCAGGAAAACACGCTTTGCTTTCTGTATCATTCTGAACATCGTTGCAGCTCTACTTGCTGTTTTATATAACAATTCAACTCGCTTAAGTTGGAGAGAAAGCGAGGAAAATGGGAGAGGAAAAACTCCACTCGTCTCCTTCTTTCTTTCCACCCCTCTGTGTTTTCTCTGGAGCCAGCTGTTTGCAGGGACGCCTGATTGGTTACCCTTTAGCAATCTTTCATTGGTTCAGTCTTTTCCTGGGAAGAAGTAAGGACTTTCTCTCTGTCTGTCAGTGTGTCCGCTCAGCTGCTGTCTGTGGTTCACAGAACAGATCCCATTGGACTCGTTGCATGTGTGAGAAAGAAAGACAGGAAGAACAGGATAGAGAACACTAATCTCTGAATGGCTACTTGAGTGAGACTATCAAAAGCCAGATGATACGAGGAGACTCTGTATAATATGGCCTTGGCAGATTACAGCGGGATGTGGTGATTTGTTGGAGCTCAAATACAGATGTGGAGCCGAGTGGGGCAGAGGAGATAACATCAGAGATTTACGCTTGACCGCTTGCACTCTAGTAATCTACTGTAAAGTACAGTACAGAGAGGGAAGACCTCTCTCTCACGGTATGTTCATCATTCATGAGGCAATGCTCACACTGACACATTTTATTACAAAGCAGGACCTTGAAGTTGCCACTAGCAGGTTTCTGAAAACCCACTCTGCTCAACTCTTCATCTCAAGCCATCATCGGGATTTCTTCCCATTTAGGTGTCAGTTGTTGCTGTTCATCCTCCAGGCATTTCCGTTGAGAAATCCAGCAAAACACATCAGTAAATCTGCAGGAGATACTACTCTGACAGTCACAGAAATGTATCAAATATGGAAAGTCTTGTATTCCTTCTGTCATTTCGTACCACTGGTGTATCCGCCTGTGCATCCTATGAAGATGTGTTTCCCTTTAAGGATCAGGATTAGTGACGGGACTGGAGAGCGCTGAGGAAGGTGGAGGGAGAAGCAGGGCTGGGGGAGGGGTGTGCGAAGAAGTGGGGGTTGCTATCCATATTGTACTGTATGTTCATGACAATTAGCCTGAGGGCCAATTGGCATCAGCAGAGATATGTCATGAATAAGTGATGTTGTTAAAGGGGTCAACATGCTGATTTCCCTCTGGGAGGCTTTACTGCTGCTGGCTGTGGATATGATACCGCAAAATGATCTCCTTATATTAAGACCATGATTCATAATCAACCATTTGTCAAATAATCCTTGAGTCTCATTCAATATATTGATGCTCTATATTGATATGAAACCCAATATGGGGAGAGATGCTTTGACTGTACTGGGTCACGGTCATGAACAATACATGCCTCTTCCTGCTGAACCATCATATCCACATTAATTATCTTTTTTTTTAGCAACCCCTTTCATTTTTGATTAAATATTTTAGGAATGCAATCAGAACAGACCTTTTTTCGCGACTTTTCTGTTCTCAGAGCCAAACAATTTGACCAGATGAAAGTGTTCAGGTCGTTTTATAGTAACGCAATATGCACCAACAACATATTGTTAACATCATCAATATTAGATATTAGAGATTTGAGGTGAGATCATCACACTAGGAACGACATTTTCTGTATGACAGATATTAATATATGAACAAACCACGAGGAAATACATTTTGTCTCTTTGTCTTAAAACATCTGTCTATGAAGCTTTTTGTTTTTCAGAATATTTTTTGGGGGGGAAAAATGTTTCTGTAAAGACTTGAATTTGATCACTGAGATACATTTCTGACATACAGTGCTGTTGCAGTCGTGTGTATGTTTATTTATCAGCTTCCATTGGGATTGAGGTGCATTTCTCAATGTGTGGAGTATTTCCCAGGAACTGTCTGTTCAACCAAAAAAAAGCTCTTAGAGAATTAAAGTTATCTTTAGAGACACTATCTGGACAAAGTTGAGATCTTTTGAATTTGTACTTCTTCCAGCTTTGTATTTAATTTTGTTGTTAGACCCACATATCTATTCATTATATTTCTTCACGTGACCAAATTCTAACTCTAAACTGTGAAAAAATGCTTCATAACTGAATGAGTTTCAAGTATACAACTGATAACGTAGTAGATAAGTTGTTTATATTGTCTTTATCTATAATGGTCATGGAGAAACATCCACATATACACATCCAGTGTGATCACTTGCCCCGCAACAGTTTAGTTGTTATCATTTTTTAACCGTTAGAGAGCAGGCAGAGTACACTCCTCTTGGCGCGACAAACATTTGCCCGGCCTGCCACAGAAATGCCCTGCAGTCCAGCTGGGCACCAACAGTAATGCCGCCTGGCACAGGCTTTACTGTGAAAAAATCCTTATTCACTGACTCTCCTGCTCGACCAATCATTGACTGTGACCCTCATTTAACCAATCACGAGTGGCATCTTGTGCTGTCACGCCCCATGGCGGTCTGTGTTGTTTGCTGTCACTGCGGCGTATGAGGGCAGCTGTTGGAGTGGAGGCCAGTGAACCAAAGAGGTCAAAGTTCAAAAAGTAATGTTCTTTCATCCTCACACTGGATTACTGTCAGTCCTGGGACTCTGTCTGTGTGTGTGTGTGTTGCCTTAATGGGTGTATGTATTGCATATTTTGATCATATTCATTGTATCTGATCATGTTCTGGTCGTTGCCAGAGGAAGAAACATCACTTCTAGTTTTAAGAGACAACTCTGATTCCAGTATTCCATGTGGTGTTTTGATTACAGCCCAAACGCAACTGAATTAAGCTCATATCGATATCAATAAAGAAGTTTACAGAGACACATCAGCTGCTCTGTTAGATTGTACTAAGGCGCTTGGAGCTAAATTATAACATGGTGGTGGTGCTAAATGAAGTCATGGGTTTCACCAAACTTCATAGCAATTTATTCAATAGGTTTAGACACATTTTAACCTCATGGTGGCGCTGGAGGAAAAGTCAGGGCACATCAATACATAGATATGTGTCATGGCATGATTGCGTCCATCCAATAGATATTTCACTCTGGAACAAAGTGGTGGACTGACCGAAGAGCCTCAGCGCTCAAAACAAACTACAGCGACTACTTCTGTTTTTAATTAATCTGGTCCACAGTCGGGACAAATCCCTGTAGCCAACGATACATCTGATGACTTCCAAAATCGTTCTCTTGTGCGTCAAATTCTGATTGAGCGTTTGAGTAAGTCAATTACTCAGTGGATGTTAATGAGCATTTAGCACGAACACCTCTTCCAGTTAATGTGTGTTGCACAAATTCACCCACTACATGAGTCCTCTGAGGCGAGGGGCATCGCAACCAATCGATAGAAGCTGGCCACAGTATGGACCGCTGGTTGCTCATGCAGGCTGTGCTTAATACTAGGGGGCTAGTGCAACAGCAGGCTCTAGTCCCTCCCCCCCCCCCCACACACACACACTCACTAAATATTTGTGTGTGTGGAGGGGGGTAAATGCTGGTTGAGAGGGATATGAGGTAATCTCCCTTGGGCTGACAGTATGACAATAGCACAGAGGTTCAATCTCACACACACACACACTCATCTGTCAGACAACAGGCTGGTCAGTGACTTCATCTCTGGCAGTCTGTCCCTCAGTCATCTCTTTGTTGCTGGATATATCATCATAGCAAATGCAGCAGTACACAAATCCAGATCTGAGGGATGTTTTTAAAGTGGATGTTTTTGTTTTATTTTTGTAATTGATGTGTCAGGCTCTCAGCAGAGTAATGAGTTCCAGTTGTTCAAGGTAGCGGAGCAGCACAGGAGGGAGTTCTTGCCATAGACAAAGCGCTGCTGCTGTTGTTTTCCTGTTTACCAAAATGGACATACATCGGCTCCAAGTGCTTCGTTACTGCCTCCCCCAGAGTGTCAGTGACTCAGGGTTGTTTTACAGCCACATCGCCGCCAGGTTTGTACCGACACTTGTGTGTGTGTGTGGTCGTTTCTACTTCCAGAATATGTCAGGGATGAGTGATGGAAGTGAAATGTCAAAGGCAGCAAGTAAACAAAAAGAAAAGGGAGATGGAAACATTTTGTGGTGACTGAAATGGAGAGAGTTGTGATTCAGGATACAAACACTTGTCTGGTATTTTGGTTCGATCATTGTGTGCAAGAAACACAGATGGACAAATCTTTCCCTGTTGTTTAATCACAGCCAAAATACTAATCTGTAATCTTAATCTGGCCTAAAAAAAATGTTGTTTAGAGAATTTAGGTTATTTTGGATTCGTTATTGTGTGCATGGAAACATTTTATTTGGCACAAAACTACAACAAAAACTGCTCTTTGTTGGAGTTAAGTGTCAGAAGTTGTGACTGATCAGTTTTGATGATCCTCTTTTTCTTTCTTTTCTCCCGCCCGATTGCATCTTTTCAGTCAAAGCCAGAGATGCTGCCAGAGAGATGCAGCCCACTGTGCGAACACCGAGCAGCTCCTTTATTCTCAACACTCGGCAGCCTCACATAGAGCATCTCTGAATAGCAGTGCTCTAAGCGCTCCATACATGTTTAATTCACACAAGTATTGAAGACAGCATGGCTTCTGGCTAAAATGGCAGTCTTTCGGGCCAGTGCCCTTCTCCTTTTTCCTCTGTTTTCTGCTGGCCGGATTGATGAGGAGGAGGAGAGAGGAGGGAGGTTTGGTCGCCGCTGCTGTCCCAAAAGAGAAGTAGGATCAAGCAACACTGTTGGCTGTCTTATTATCATGAGGGAGAGAATGGGGGGTTTAAAAATAAAGGACAATGAGGTTTTATGTGTACAGTTTGTGCAGCTGCTGCTTAAAACTAATCTGAACTTGCGGGACACCAGAACCTGCCTTAAACCCTTTGGAGGCAGCATGGGGACTTTAGCCTGCTTCAGATATCCAGATACAATAACAAACAAACTAAATCACACTTTATTACTTCACATTTCATTTTTTGTAGATTTCAGAAAAAAACATTGTTCATTTTTAGGGATATTTTGACCTATTTCAGCCCAAACCGCTCGCCGATAAATACCTTCGTCCCATGGCTGATAAAATAACAAATATCTTTTTAGGTTAAAAAACTGTAGTCTCTGCACACTTGGGGGGAAGAAAGGCGAAGATGTATTGAGCAAAGATGGATTATTAAAATTCCATAGCTCTGAACCAAATCTAACTTCCATTACTATTGCTAGCACAACAACAAAGAACAGTTTGACTAAAATGTTCATTTAGAATTTTCTAGACAAACGAAAGACAAATTGCAAACGTGTTTATTTATATATATATATATATATATATATATATATATATATATAAACGTAAGCAAGACTTTCACTGTGGATTCGGTATTACACCAGAATTAGCACAACGGTGTCTTATTTACAAAATAGGGAGATACATTGATATATACCGAAGAAGTTTTCAGATATGTAATTCAATGGATTAGACAAAAAACGTGAGACATTCCTTTCCTGTTATCTATAAGCCTCTTTTCAATTGATATTTCAGAAGAAAAAAAGCTGCACACGCCATGATACAGGTTGTTATCTTTATCCCCCAAACCACAGTGGCAGTAACAGAAATACAACACGGAAGAACAGAATGACACTATTAAGTAAATGTACTATATCGTCGACAAATATTCAGTGTATTTTAGTGAACATGCATGTGGCTGACTATTCTTTCATGTTTTGTTCGGTACGCCTAGTAATCGGTCGCTAAAATGTATTTTCGTACATATTGTACCACATTTCCATCACACAGTCAAGAAAATGCTGAATATAGGTCACGCATACTCAGGCACTGTGTTGTGTGTGAAGTAAATTCAGCACCACCGCAAACTGATACATCACGGCATGAGGTTGAGCTTTTAGCACACAACTGGGACGTTTAGCTAAGAACATAAGTACATTAATGCGGTTTGCATTAATACCATTACTCTGCTCTCTTGCTTTCTGTCCCTGTCTCTTTGTCTCTCTCTCTCTCTTTGTCTTTCTTTGTCGCTCTCTCTCGCTCTCTCTCTCTCTCTTGTTTTTCTTTGTCTCTCTCTCTCTCTCTCTCTCTCTCTTTGTGTCTGTCCCTGTCTCTTTCTTTGTCTCTCTTTCTGTCCCTCTTTTTTTGTCTAAGTACATTAATGCGGTTTGCATTAATACCATTACTCTGCTCTCTCGCTTTCTGCCCCTGTCTCTCTCTATCTCTCTTTGTCTCTCTCTATTTTTGTCTTTCTCTGTCTCTTTTTTTGCCTGTCTCTCTCTCTCTCTCTCTCGCTCTCTATCTTTGTCTCTCTCCCCCTCTCCTCTTTGGGGCTTAATTGTAGCTCTTTCTGCAGTATTACACAGTAGTTGCGTATCATTGAGTCAGGGGTTAGATAAACACACTATGGCTTAGTACAGTTATCACAATCTGGACATGTTGCCGCTTGGATGATGCTGCATAGATTATGAGAATCTGAACTGCTGTATATAATAGTTAGTGGAAATGTGATGCATTAGTGGAGGAGATGGAGATAGTTTATGCCCTTAAAGCTTAATTTGAAAGTATCGAATCCTCACTATTGTGGTGACTATGAAAGGACATTGCTTCAATGTTCAATATTAATACCCCACATAGAACATCTCATACATATCCATAATTACAGTAGAAATACAATGTAGAATGGGGCTTTGTATGAAAGAAAGTAGGTCATTGTTGCACTCTTTTGAGTGTAGTCAAGTTGTAAGTTGTTAGCAGCTGAACAATTGCACGTAGTGATTTTGTTTTTCATGCTGATTTTACTATAGTTGTTGCATTGCCTTAAAAAATGTAGTATACATAATTTACCTATTTTTGTTGCTTATTTGCTTTGTTACTGAGAGTTAAATGAGAATTGCTACCACTCTCCAATATCTACTGCTACCACAGTAGATATGTAACAGCAGCCACTTAGCTTAGCTTAGCATCAAGACTAGGCAACATTCTCACAACGGCAACATGCTGATGACGAGCAGGTATAATTACCAGGTTCACCACATCTTTAGCGTGTAAGCTTGCTATTATCTTCTATTTAGCAAAGTGCAGCTGGTGGGAGATTTTTCGCAAATGATGGCACTGGAGAAAATGTTAAGGATACTATACAATTCATCCTCAGGGGGATATCAGTCTTTGTACCAAATGTCAAGGCAATCCGACCTATAGTTCATTAAATATTGATCAAAGTGGTGGCTTGACCAACAAAAAACTAAAATAACAAAAGACAATGTAACTGAAGACAGGACTTTAATAATAACCCTATATGACTGCAAGTGTCTCGTCTGTAGTTTTAATTACTGTGTTCCATATACTGTAGTTCAGGAGCAAGTGTTACATCCCAAGCAGCAATTAAACTTCAAGCCTTGAAATCTGGCCTTGATGCCGCTTCTTGCTGTTTCTTTCAAACAAGCTAACTGCGTTTAGTTTGCTCACTTACAAATGAACAATCTTCACACTCTTTCTCAGCAATAAAGTTGGCTTGTGCTGCTTTTAGTTCCCGCAGGCTTCGTTCCCTTCGTGGGCCCGTTAACAGTACTTTCCCCATGGAGCAGATTAGAGGTCTTGTACGAGAGTTAAGTCCCAGTTAATTTAGATTTAAGACTGCAGTGAGGTAATGATCTGCCTGCCAGGCTCTGTCTCTAATCCAAGTAGTTAGACTTCTTCCCTCCGTCAGCTGGACCCCAACACACACTCACACACACACACAGGCAGTCATACTATAAACGTATACACCCCCATCTATACTATACACAGGCGGGGCAGCTTTGCTGTGCCCTTAAATGCCCAGGAGGCTATAATCATCATGGTGACAGAATAATAACAGACAACTCACCAAATCCATGCACAGTAATCAATCAATGTGGGTGTGTGAGCACGCTGGTATTGCTATCTTTATGAGGACCAATTAAAATGTTCAAACATGGTTGTAAGGGCATCCGTCCGGGTGCTCACAGTGTACTGCATTTTGCCTATACTTGTCAGTGGTAACGCACTATTTCTAAAATAGCAAGTTAAAGTATACGAAAAATGCAAATTAAGACAGATTTGGTTTTAAGATTATGTCAGTGAGGTTTACAAGTATAAAATGACAAACATGTTTATGTCTGTTTCTGTTGCCCTATTAAGGCCCTTCACTAAAAATATCAGTGACTGTAATTGTTGTGTGCGTACAGTATGGGTACCATCATATACTGTGTGTGGGTGTATAATTAAGTATTTCTGTTCCTGTTGAATAAGAGTGGCAGGACATTATAGAGCCCTCACTCTCAGCAAGAAGAGGCTATGAGTTGAAGCTGTTTTTGCTTTACATTTCACGGTAGACCGAAAGGTTATTGGGACGGTTATCATCTCCTATTGTGTCCAGGATAAACCCAAATAGTCAGATTTGGCAGCATATTGCTGTGCTGAGATTAACACATCTACCTGAGGATGCCATTGTTTGTTTACCAAACCTCAGATTGAGTTATAAACCCTCCCTGCCACTGACTGCATGTCTCTATTATCTGCAGCACCGACCAGGGATGCATAAAACGATGTAATTATTACTCCTGCTGCACAGGAAGCCTCTCCGGATGCTTTAGTCTCTCTCAGCTTGCGTTAATTGTACAGGAGGTTATGAGTTTTTTTTAAGCTACTTAATTAGCATGAAATGAATTGATGAATTGGTTATGTGAGGTTGTCACCAGCTGTGCAGATCGACTGCTGCACCTCTAAGTTGCAGTAAATAATCAGGTTTTGTTTTGTCTGTAAATCTGATGTGACAGATGAAAAACATTATATTTTGTTTTGCATCTATCAAACTATCAGTTCTCCTCTCATTATTTTAGCCGTTCATTTTTCCCAATTAGCTAGTTGAGATGAGACATGAAAGATTATTAATAAAGCTGGTTACATGGTGTGTGCCAGAACTCCCTGATAACTCACTGATAACTCACTGATAGCTCCCGTATAATGAACCAGATTTATATGCAGACGGTGCCTCTAAAGGCATATTATTTCAAGCAAAAAGGTTTGGTTTTTGGAGGATTTTTTTTCATTTTCCAACTCTGATTCACTGCCAAAGGATCTCGGAAAAGCTTCCTTTCTGTTTCCGCATGCAGTTTGAAAATGAAACTCTTCCATTGGCCTGGTTTAGCTGGACGTCTATTGTATTTAGTAGCTTACAGCTTACTGTGTTAAGGAAATGCAACTTCTCCAACACAGACTATATGTGATCTCATCAAAGCATTACTTATTGAAAAATAGTTATCGCGCAAAACCCAACAATAACTGTTTTGCAACTTCTCTGCTGCTGTGTCTACAGTACACAGACACACAGGAAGTGGTTGTATCTTTATTAATAGAGAAAACTGATCAACTAACTAGAGCACAGAAATGGCGAGGCCTCCTGTGGCATATGACCTTTGTTTTATGTAGTTTCCTCTCATCTCTGTACTGTCACAGAAAGCGATAACATGGCCCCCAAAATACTAAAAACATACAGAAATGCAATGTGCAATTAGATCATTCTTTTATCTTTGAAAAAATAGTTGACCTTGTTTGAGTGGAGCTGCTGCATGACCACAAGAGCAAAGCTAATCTAGTTGCACCAGTCAAGTAAAATTCAAGGATTTACTACTGCACCACTTCTGTATCGATGGTTCAGCTCTTCTCCACAGCTTTGGAAGCCTCTGGTCGTGTATTTAACATTTCAATTTCATCAACAAATCTAAAATGCTGTCACAAGCCGACCGTGCAAGGATGTGTTGAATGAGTCAGCATTTGTTCGAGCCGGTTCGGGTGCCTTCCACTGTGAACCAGCGGGGTGACACAATTACCCGAGCGACAATAGCTAATTGCCATAATAACAGACGCTCTGCCCTCGGGTGCTACCTAGAGAGAATGCCACATACACCACACCACCCCGACCCACTCTCTCAGTGTGCCAAGGAAACACTTCCCCAGCTTAAATACATCTACTGAGCTAATAATGATGGAGACATGAAACTATAGTAGACAGGCAGTATTCCAGCACGTGGAATGTCTGTTAATGGACTGAAAACACACAGCCGTGACACTTTGTGTGTGTGAGTGAGTGAGTGAATGGGATTTGTGTGGAGGAGGGTGAGGTGAGGGAGGGGCACATATGTCTTACCATGTGTTCAGGGAAGTGCTTAATTCAAAAGCCTGGGAATGTGGCCTCCTTTTCACCACTCGCCTATGAGGCTTACTTGACATGAGGAAGCGCTCAGTGTGGCAGAAGCCTTCATATCCTCTCTGCTCTTGTTTTTCTCTATACCCTCTTCTCATCTCTTTCTCTCTCTGAGCTCCTCGTCTTTCTTTCTTCTCGGGCTGCCTTTTGAGGTGAATGTTATTCAGCCTTCAACTGAGAAATCTGCTAAGTCCAACAAAAACAAGGTGAAATGATAAGAGCTGTGGGCTACATCAAGTTAATGTGATGCTTTTTAAGAACCAGACTACCACATTAAATTCAGAATACATGCATTTTTTTATGCAACAATACAAATATATTGTCAGCTAATAGCAAAGAAACAACCCTGTGCTCTGATTAGCCTGTTAGCGTGCTATGAGAAACATACAGTATGTCTCTTTTTATATTTATGAGCTGGTAGTGGGGAAGTGCTTATGCATTTTTAAAGATGTAGTCTATAGAATTCACAAGAGGGGAAAATACAAGCAGGCTTTAATCCTGAAAGGATTGAAGCGGCCAATGATCAGCTGTAGTGTATTCCAGCTCTCAACTGCTTAGAGCGGCTGTAATCAATATATTTATATTAACAAAGAGGTCACATGTGGTGATGAACCCGCTGAGAAATACCACCTGACTCTGCAGTTCCCATCAGCTCTACGAAGCTTTTTTGTGTCTTTTTTTAAATTAACTCATTGTTTAGGTTTTATTAGTTTACTTTAAGTTGCAACTTAATCAGTTCCAGTGCATTGGTATTGTGGATTCTCACTACCGGGTCAGTTCATGTTTTCCCTTCCTGCTTTGACAAGTCAAAATGTCTGCTGTGAAAACGATCTATAGCCGGATGAAGACTGAAGGATGAATTTCTGTCTCGTCATCAATAACTAATCTTATCACGGAAAAAAAATTGTCTTTTTTTGTAGTTCATATCTTTAAAATCATGTTTTCTTGTCCTTTTAATTTGACCTTTAGTTCATCCTGTTATGAACATTCAGTTTGGTTCATCATGTTATTTTAATGTCACTGATTGTGATGTTCAGCAATAGCTGACCTTTTTCAGATTATCACCCGCTATCCTTTGGTCATAAACACATCGTCGCCTAGTTTCCTTTGCCTCTCATCTCTGTCATCAGTCAGCCCTTTTTTACAGCTGAAAATCCAACAAGTATGAAGCGTTGGCCCTAAAACTGGATTGCATTTCTATGTTTTAGTCAGTTGCAGCAGCTGTGATGTGAAGCAGCTATCATGTGCCCTATTGTGCCTTGTCTCCTCTTTGTCATCTGACCTATGACAGTGCACCGCCCTCAGTAAGTACACACAGAAGCATTTAGCACACTGTCAGAAGTGGTGAGAAATTAGCTTAGCTGCTCTGTGAAGAAGTAGCTCAGCGCTTCAGTTCAGGAGAAGTGGTCTCACTTAGATCTACATCCCATGATGTGTTGATTGACAACGCACTCTAATACGTACTAAAGAACTAAAGAACTAATACGTACTAAGAACTAAATCAGTCAGCTTCAAGCTGGAGGCACTCCATCCCTCTGGCCCAAACTGCTCCAGAAATAGGGCCTGTTTTTGTAAGAAGATCCATCTCAGAGATGCAGCCACCTCCCTCTTTCCCTCCCTGTCTTTTCCCAGAGAGCCTCTGGTGGTCTGTTGGGTCTCTGAAGTGGAGAGGAGTGTTAGTTATGTGATTAGAGAGTCTGTTCAACTTATTTAGAGATGTAGGAAACATGATGTCTGTAGTTATTGCTCATGGTTTTGCATTCCGAATGGGAGGTTCTCCTCAAATGTCGAGGCAGTGAACTTTTCAGATTTCCATATCCTGCAGCCTCAGTAATGAAATTGATTATTATTTCCACAGGAAAGGACAATTGTTTATTATTTGTATTTCCGTATCTTGTAGGAGTAAGCTTACATTTGCATTAGGGTCAGTCAGTGTCAGAGCTGTGAAAACAGGATTTTTGTGATTTGTTGAGATCCGATTACATTTTTGAATGTATTTGAGGAGCTTTGCGTTCACATCTGTTTGTGTAAAAGACAAATGGGTTTCCTGTTTGATTTAGGAGTTCCTGTTTGTCCCTGGGTGGAGGAAATTTATTGTGTAACCATTTTCCAGCTAAGATCAGCATCTACATCGAGATTTACTTTTGTCTTACTGCCTTGTGACATTTAACCGTCTACACAATGCCTCTCTGCTCAAATCATTGTCATGAATACATTGTGTTGTGATAGCTTTGATATGATATTGCTGCTGGTTAACCAGACAGCAGTTGTGCAGTGTGGAATGATGGATATTTGACAGAGGCAGGGAGGTTATAATCGGGGGAGTAGTTGCTGAAATCCATCTGTCAAGTGAGCTTTAAGGCTTCTCCCTGAGGAACGACATGACATCACCATGCAGTTTATTCTCAGAGTTTCCGTCCGATACCGTAGCACGGAAATAAACCTCTTTACGTGTCAAACAGGTTATTCAACTCTGATGTTGTCATCATGGAAAGATTTTTCGATTAAAATTTAAAAAACACGTAACGTGTTTTTATTCTGAATATTCTACCTTGTACTGTCGATTTGATGGGAATTCATTCAAAATACACTCCAAGAGTAAACTTCAGGTATTCAGGGTTCAAACGAAGCCAATAGAAGCAACACCATCTCTTCACTGAGTTATTTGAGGCCATTCAGACGACCGTAATGGAACTGAAGAGCAGATGATGGACAGGACAAGCGAGAGGAAGCCGGCTGGGACTGAACCATGTGATCGGTCGGAGGGGGGGGGGGGGGGGGGGGGGGGGGGGGGGGGGGGGGGGGGGTCTCTCAGGTGTCGGTTGTCTTCCTCCTGCAGATTATTGCGCCTCAAAGGAAAGGTTTTTCAGAAGAGGGGTGGTCACATGTTGGCTTTTGAATGTTACTGCCGTCCTCGGGGACTTGGAAACAAATCCCAGCACCTGATAGTCGCTGTGAAAGACAACCTCATGTTTCTGCTTCCTCATTAATGTGAATGTAATTGTACTAAATTGCTAGTGGTATACCATTACACTGTGTAAGCTCATTCACTTCTGGCTCTCGACAATTAGAACAATGAATCATACTTTTGGTTCTTGTCACAAATTCTGGCTTTTTTTCTTTCGGCCTCATAACTTATACTGTGTTGCTGCTGGGAAACCTCTCTAACAGGGTCAGGCATGTCCAGTGTGTCATTCCCAATGCTCAAGTATTATTGTTTAGTAAGGAGTCTATAGCACTCAATACTTTTTCCTTTTTGGAATTGTACTAAATAACAAGACAACTATATCCAGTTATATGACATTTAAAATGTTAAAGCTGCAACAATTAGTCAGTTAATCAATTTGTTGATCAAGGAGACACAACCTAGTACATTATATGTACATTCGATGTATGATAGTAATTAACTATCTTTGTTTTTTTTTCAAGTGTTGGTCAGACAAATCAAGAAATTTGAAGACATCATTTTGGGCTCTAAAGTCGTGACCGATGTTGTTTCACTACTTTATGGCATTTCATAGATTAAACTATTTATTGGTTGATTAAGAAAATAATTGGCAGATAATGAATGTTATTTACAGCCCTAACACATTCTGTGAAGCTGCCCGCTTATAGTCCGGCTCTTTTTCCACATGATCATATTTCCTTTTGCTGCTGCAATGTCTGAATTTACATGTCACCTTACATGAACTATTGCAGAGATTAAGTTTCTGGAATAACTCGACAGCCAGTGAACACATCAACAAAGCTCTTCAGTTTGCTTTTCTTGGCCCTCACTCCATCAGGCTGCTAATGTGAGGACTGACGCAGAGCTGAGGTGTTGAAAGTGAAAATTAGAGAAGCGTTTAGTCACTTCACGGGTTCTGCGAGTGAACCTCACCTCTGCAGGTCCTCGTCTCCTCTCCACCTGCCGTGATGTGTGTTCACCTTCAGGCGCATACGGTGCTAAGGTCACAACAGCAGTCACATGACACGCATGGTATGTGGTCATTCTTGTGATGTGATTTGTGAATTTGCCACATAAGTCAATGGCCATGTGTCTTTTTAGTGAAGGAATTCCCTTTCAGCTCTGTGGTTGTGAACACAATTGTTTAATGCGTCCTCGTATCTGTGTCCTTGTGTGTCACTTTTCATTTGTTGTTTTTTTACCAATTGAGCCTCCAGCTGGCGATACGTTTGCTGATCAAACACTGGGGTTTTTAACACAGTGTATTATTACCCGACACATTACACACAGCCGTCTGCAGTGATGCCTCTAAACACTTCTTCATGTGCTGTACTGGTGCCACCACACCACAGTAAAGGCCAACTTTTCCAGAGTTCGGTTTAAGGTTGAGGTCGTCTTTATAGCTTTTAAAAATGGCAACCCACCCTCTCCTCGGCACACACACTGATGTCAGGCATCTACAGTGGCAGTGTGTTACTCCTAATGTGGTGACTGCAGAAAGGTGTGGCTCCTCAGGGACCCCTCAACTAACCAGATGATTATACACTGAGTCTGATTCATTGGTTTCACTTCATAGACCTCCATCACATTTACACTATTCTGGTCAACAGTCAGAGGGCAGTGAAGCATCTCTATAATCTAATCTTCTCTACTATTGGGAACTGAATCCTTCCCGGTGCCCACTCAGTTATTTTCCGACCTATTAGCTTTCATTGCTCAACTTAGTTTCTCATGAAAGCCTCTTTCGATGAAATCAAGTTGATCTCTCTGTTTCTCTCCACATTCGCAGAACAATGTCACAATATTTACCGGGACTCTTCTTGTGTCCTCTCTCTCTTCCATCAGTGAACAGAGTATCTGCCAGGCGCGGGCCTCTGTGATGGTCTATGACGATGCCAGTAAGAAGTGGGTGCCCATCAAGCCCGGGCAGCAGGGCTTCAGTCGCATCAACATCTACCACAACACTGCCAACAACACCTTCAGAGTGGTGGGCGTCAAACTGCAGGACCAGCAGGTGAGACGCGCAAGAAATAAATGAATATTTCTGATGCACTGATTTCAGAGCTATTGGGATTCAATTACATGGTCTTTGACTGATGTGAGGCTTTCATATTTGTTGTTTTCAGGCACCTACATAGAGTTGGATATATCAGAGTTTCAGAGTTGGAAACTCGTCACCACGAAAACTCTTATGTGACTTTACTTTTAGCAAATGAATGACAGTTTTCACAGGTTTTCCATTTGGAATTATTTAACGGTTGAGCCCTTATGTTTTGAGGTTGTATTACAATAAAATGTGTTTCTTCCCCCTTTCTCAATGGATTGGAACGTATGCGTACATTGAGTGAAATGTGTTCCTTGTGACGAGTGACGAGATGCGCATCAACGTAATTATCAAATCTACGTAACATTTTAATGCACAGCTTAATTGTCCTTCCCCTTCTGAAGGTGGTGATCAACTACTCCATAGTGAAGGGACTGAAATACAATCAGGCCACCCCAACCTTCCATCAGTGGCGTGACGCCCGCCAGGTTTATGGGCTGAACTTTGCCAGTAAGGAGGAGGCCACCACTTTCTCCAACGCCATGCTGTTCGCCCTCAACGTCCTCAGCTCACCTGACTGCGGAGGTACGGAGTCACAATATATGCTTTAAATCCATTTGTTTTCTATTTCAACCACACTTAATCTATGCCATTATAAAGTTACCTTTTTATAGTGAGGTCCACATTTGTATTTGACTTCCGTGCAGGCAGTGAGGTTTTTCTGAGAAAGCTTTTAATGAAATAGCTTGTCACAGTAGAGAAATGAGAGGTTGAGGTTCTTGAATCATAAGCTGGTGTTGGAAACCTGCCGTTTGGTTCAAATTACGACTTGCTGACTTGAACCGTCATCTGTGAACAGTTTAAATCTATTTTTGCTCTCATAGGAATGTCAGGTAACCACAAGCAAATAATCCACATAGTCGTGTGTTTTCAGTTTGTTTTGACTACGGAGACGGTCTTTATCAATGGATACTTCATCATCAAACTCTACCCTGTGAAACTACAGGCTGTACAGGCAATATTGCAGCAATACATTCAAACAACACAATAATCTAAATTGTTGACAACATGTCCACATTAATTCAATGCACTGCAATATACAAACCCTATGAAGTGTACCTACTTAACTAAGCTGTACTAACCTCTGCTGGTTAATACCATGTACTGCATGCACTCTGCACACCACACCAAACAATAACAGTAATATCAGCAGCTGGTTTATTACTGACTGAAATGTGTCTTCATTTAAACATGCGTTTAAATCTTCATTTCAATACATTCATCTTCAGTGCTTTTAAGATTAAAACATAACTTAGTACAGCATGTGATTAAAGACATGTATTTAAAAAAATATATACATTGACAGCAAATTTGAAGCCAAACTCGCGTCTACTCTTGGTTTACTGAATACCGTCTGACCAGCTCTAGTTACAAGCTACTTATAAGTGTGTGTGTGTGTGTGTGTGTGTGTGTGTGTGTGTGTGTGTGTGTGTGTGTGTGTGTGTGTGTGTGTGTGTGTGCGCGTGTGTGTGTGCATAAGATATTGAGAGAGAATATCTGTGAGTGTTTAACTGCGGTGTCATCCCATCCTTGTGACCCTCCCAGTGGTGGCTAAAATATCCCAATGTGGAGCCTTAATGTCGTAGCCCACCGTGCTCACATAGCAGCCGTTCTTTTTTTGGGTGCATTTGGATGTGGGATCATGGGCCTCGTCATGCACGGCAAACGTTTTGACTTAAGTACATTGTTTATGCTGCTTCTTGCTGGAAGAAGTAGCGTAGTTACATAAAAAGTAGTAAGCTGTGGAAAAATCATGCTGCCTCCAGAGATTTCACCTGGTGTCCTCAGAAGGGTTTCTTCAGCCATCATCCTCCTCAGTAAGTGTCCAGGTAGAGAGGAACGTGTGCATGAAGTTGAGCTTCAGTTATTTTCTCACAATGAAGAAGAGATTGTTTATTTGGGGGAATTGGTAATCATGCATTGTGTTGCTTACAATGGTGCAATTTGGTGGTACATTTACTTCACTGGAGTACTTCCATTTTATGCTACTTGTATACTTTTTCTTCGCAACATTTGAGCTGGAAATATTGTTCTATTTACACCTCTACTTTTTTCTACTTTTTAGATTAAGATTTTACATGAACAGACTAATAAACTTAAGAAATACAATGCATTGTTGAATTAGAAAACAATGGTTCTCAACCTTTGTTGCTGTGGAACTTTTAGTAGCAAAACCTTTCTATTTAAATTAGCCTGTAACTGTTATATTGATATATTGAAGAGAAGAAAAAGCGTTTTTTTAAATGATTGTTTTGTACACGCCTGACAGGGAAGGGGAGCCTGAAAATGCTTTGTAGAGATCAACAATGAATCTGCTCACAGCAAGCGATTCTTTAATGAAGAATGGTAGTTTATATCTCAGTAACCATGGGTAACATCCACAGAGCAGAATCCAGAGACGAATCAGAATAAAAGTCAGATAACACTTTGGCAAAGTGATTCTGCCCATCCGTTTGTTTGTGTTTCATTCATGCTGCTTCTGGGGAGCCTGACGTTAGTAATCCATCATTTTTTAATTGTGTGACCTTGTGAGTGTTTAAAGAAAGATTGCGGGGAGTGCAAGAAGGAGTAATAATTGATTTTCCTTTAATCACATATTAATACAACTACACACATACATTGGTCTCCTAAGCACCCATAAAATGCATACAAGTCTGATCAGGCCCTCTCCTCCCACTGGGCTTCCTGTTCTCCCTTCACCATGGCAACAGCGGGCGACGTAGACCATGCACCACGTCAGCAGTAGAAACACACTTATGCACGGATACACATGCAGGACAGCACCACACGGGGTGATAATTGTCTCCTTCACGTCTACTGCGTGCATGTCTGCAGAAAGGTACATTGTGTTTTAAGAGTGAATCTCTGAAGTTTCACCTGAATAATTAATGCAGAAGTTGCTGACCAGAGAGGCTGCAGGTGCATGCTGCAAATAGTTTTTCCTGTATTTGTATATTTATGTTTCTGCAACAAATATAGCTGCGGGTGCAAACATAATAAAGGGAGAGGGGCATGCTGATACTTAAACAGAAGGCCTGTATTTACAAAGCTTGTAAGGTGTCACAGAATATTAGTATCAACTCCTATTTAGCTTCACATTCATTGTGATATGAAAGCTTCTTCAAGATCCGGATTGCTGATCTAGAGAGCTTAATGAAGACTGATCAAAGTAAACAGTTATTATTTCAGTGTCCTGCTCAGAATATTTGCTCAATTTAATGTGCAGCTTTGGCAGCAGAGCGTATAATTACCATGAGCTAACAAGTAGAGCTCGAGGGGCAAAGCAAACAAGACGTCTTCCAGGTGTCACTTCTTTTTTCCGCGCCTCTCGTTATAGCACCAAAACAAATCCATTAACCAGGTCAGCTGAGGCAGAATAAATTGAAGTATGTCATTATCAGCAAGTGATACCTGCAGTTATCTTATTTAGCCTGTTACTGCCTGAGGAAAGAAAACAAAATGCACACGATGAGAGTTTGGAGCCAAGTCAATTTAGTTTTTATAGCTGAGAATGCACATTTGTCTCAGTGGACTGGAACTATTTCCCTTTGTAGTGTGTGGATATATAACATTTGTATTTTATTGTTATTAGCTTGTCAGTTTCCTGTCAACTACTTTCAATACACTAACCTGCATAAAAGTTAACAAAAGGAGTCATATTTTAGCCAAAACCCTTCATAATCGTGCCCTAAAAGGACACGTTTGCTGCAAAATTTCATGGAATCCAAAAACACAAAAGAGTCAATTAAAAGGCGAGCATTACATTTGGTACAACAAGGGTCTAACAATTCACTTCACACTCCTCGCTGAGATCCATACAGAGCTTTTCAAACTACCGTTTGAAGCCACAGCTCTGCCCCTGACGCCCCACCCACCTGTGCTCCAGACACAGCGACTGGAAATATCACCCATGGGTGTCCTTGATGTCACATCGGGCGTTGAAGTTTAATGACTGGTATTCTGGTGAAATATGATAAGTGCTGTGCCTGTTGCTCCCCGTTAATAGCCGTCCCAGAATGAGGCTCTAACTTCGTCACTCAGCGGGGGGGCTGAAGACGGCCTGTAGTTGGTCAACAAGCAAAGTGCTTAACTGAGATGCTAAATAAAGATGCTGATAATTTGGCAACTTCTCTAAACAATGTTGACAGAGTGACTTCAATGCTGATAAGTTATCTTTTGTTGACAGAACTGTATTGCTCACCAATCCCATGTATTTTGTCCACTTAAAGTAAGTTAGATGTATTTACATGATATTCCCCTGTTATATATTTCAGTTTCTTCCTCTCGCTTAGAGGCTTTCCTGCTGAGGTTTAGACTTTAATTTCCTGTGGCTGGCAACATGTTGAGCAAATAACATTATAAAGAGTTTGTTGGCTCTCCGGGGCAAAGTCACAGTTCCTCACATGAGGCCTGCTGTGGTCTGGTTATTCAGTAAACACAGCGTCTCTTCTTGCTCTTGCTACTGGGACTATTTTATTTAAAACGATGATCATTTTGAGGGCTTGTTTACAGATGGAAATGTGTCTCATGATTACTCATGAGTGGTCTCACACATATTTTTACAAAGACAGAGATGTTACACACATGTTTACATCTGATCTAAATCCTACAGTGAAAACAGAAGGAGAGGCACAACACATCTACATGTTGCAAAGGGATAGAGGGACTGACTATAAAGGCGCAGAATATAGTTTTCAAAAACTAAGCTACTCGTGCATTTTCATGCTTTAAAATAGGAACATTTAAAATATAACAAACTACAGCTGCATAATATTGAAGGGAGAGAAGACAAAAAAAGAGCAGGAAGGACCCGTACAACGCTTTTCTAGTCTTCTGACCACTCAAAGCGCTTTAACACTACATGACATCATTCACACACTGATGAGAGGAGCTACCATGCAAGGTGCCACATCAGGATTATCAACCATTCAAACAGCGTAGGCGCAGCTACAGGAGCAATTTAGCGTTAAGTGTCTTGCTCAAGGACACAACAACATGGGCTAGCGGAGCCAGGGATCGAGCCGCCGATCCTCTGGATTGAAGGACGACCCTGCTCACCACTGAGCCACAGTCGCCCTAGGAGAATAAATGAAGCGAATGAGAGAAGGTTTAAAGGGATAGGAGGACTTGACTGGGTGTTGACACGCAACATAGAAACTTGCATTTAATGACGAGCCATCCGTCAAATATCAGCATGTTATTTATGTTGACCATTGCAATTTGCACACGGTTGCTTTTGTTAACCAACAAACATATTCGGTTTACAATGATAAAACATGCATATGCTTAATCAATGACCTCACGATTTTTGTCTATTAACTGTTTTAGCACTATAATTATTAAAAAAAGTAAAAGATTTAAAAGACATTATAACATACAAGGAGAGCTGTGGCTATGATGCATATATTAATTTGTAGTACAGATGATGACTGATGTGTGGATTGATTGAAAGACTGCTTTGTTTTTCCGTGGTTGATTTTTTTTTTTCTTCTCCCTTTTGTGTCTTTCAGGTCCAGTCGTCCAACGCCAAAATGGGCCCTCCTCAGAGGAAAGCGAGGCACAGAGAAGGTACAATTTATATCTGCTGTATACATGAGCGCACATAAAGCTGTCGTTGCACAGAGAAGTAATACTTATGATATTAAGATTCTGAGCGAATGGAAGAAGACACTTTAGATGAAAATTCAAAACAAAGCGTCTTCGTCCTCTTTGCTGCTGCTATCTGCTGCTTCTTCTAAGTCTGTGGCACTATGATCCCTATCAAACCCCTTCTTAAAGATCTTAATGGAAGGACAGCGACTACACACAACTACAAATCAGGCTTAGTTTATTGAAACCAAAAAGCAGTGACATGCTTCCGCTTCATAGGATGATGGAGCAACATCAGATGCAGGCGCACAAGGAGAGGGAGCGACGAACGTCGGGATCAGGTGAGGCTAAAGCAAACACCCACACCCAGCTATATAAACACACACACACACACTCACTCACACAACCGGCTCTGGCGACCGAAATGAATCGAGGGCTGCATATGATATTCTCCTAGCTACACAAGCTTTTTAGATAAAAAAAAATCATGCGCACACTTCAGCTGTCAGTAAACCACCTCGCTAAGGAGCAAATGATATTTGCTCTGCTTTGTGTATTTTTCGTGTGTTTTGTTTTCATGAGGTAAGTTATCAGTGTTTGCTCAGGCAGACCACACGTTACATTAAATAGGTGGTTTTATTATTACTAAATACCAGTGATTCCAGACCCTGATACAATAGGATCCTTAGGTAAACAGTCTTTCCCAGTGTGGTTTGTGTTGGTGTTTCCTGCCTTATAGTTTCAATCACTACTCCCCAGTCTGTATGCCCTTATGCTTTTTTTATCCATGCGCACATATAAATGTTCAAGTCTGCCCCTTAAATATACATTCAGACTTCAACATCCTCCTCTGTCCCTGCTGTCGGTGGCGATACCAGTTACCCCCTGTCCCTGCAACATGCTCTACTGCCATCTCTTTCTTCCAGCTACTGTTGGGGGGGGAGTGCCATATGCTTTCTGATCATGGCTCAGTCATGTTGCATTCTGCTGCTTGTTCTTTTATATATTATTTTGTTATAGATATTTTGATTATTTCTTATTTGCTATTGGCTTCCGTTTTTTGAATTGCTCCTGATTTTCTCATCTTTACTTGCTTGGTTGCTCAGTTGTTTGCTTTTCATTCTTCTCACGTTTTTCTCTTTTCTGTTTTCCTTTGTTTGTTGCCCTCCTTCGTCCTCCTCTTCGTCTGCATCTCCTCTTCCTGTCTCTCCTCTCTCTGTCTTTCTCTCTCTGCCCGTCACAGTCGTTTCCACTCTCCAATATAAAGTGTCCACTCCTCCCACCCACCCAAACACCCCTCCTGAGTACAGACAGTACAGAGCTAGCACACTGCCACCCTCCTACGTCCGTGTGGCCTCCTCCTCCTCTCCTCCCTCCACCGCCTCCTCCTCTCCCTCTCAGGAGAAAGAGGTGGGGGCTGCTAGGGAGAGAGCCCAGCTCTCCTCCCAGCTCTCCACCTCACTCGCCTCAGCCTTTTCCCCAGTCGGGGCAGGAGTGACCACCCTGGGCCGACAGGTCCGTCATATACCCCTGTCTCCTCCCACAGCAGCCCGCCACCTACACCTTCAACAACAACTGCAGCAACAAGACATCACGCTCCCCCCAAAACACGGCACCTGGTCCGCCTCCCATTTGCAGCAAATGTACGCCCAAATGGCCCCTTCCGCTTCCCCTCCAGTTATGATGGCCATGCCTGTGAAGCAGAGTTTGCCCCAACAGCCCCAACAACCCCAACATCCCCAACATCCCCAACATCCCCAACAACCGCAACAACCGCAACAGCCCGCACTCCCTTTGGCTCACCCCCTCCCACCTCTGAGCACTAGAATGAAGCCCCCACCTCTTGACCCAAACGTTGTGACGGGCCATCACCAGTACCCCCAACACCAGCCCCAGCACCAGCCCCACCCTCACTCCAACGGCCAGCCAGACGGCCCCTACTCTCCTCATTCTCAGCATCTGCCACTCACCCCGCAGTACTGCGAGCCCGTCCCCCTGCCTTCTCTGATAGGTCAGACAGCCCCAGGCACCGCCCCCATCCACCTGCCCCAATACCCATCCACCTTCCACCCTCAGCAGCAACTGCATCCGCAACAACAACAGCAACAGGTGTACCACCAGCAGGCCCAGCCCCCCACCAACACTTCCTCCTCCTCCTCCTCCTCGCCCCCCTCTTACACTGCCATGTCTGACGGGGGCTCGCCCAAGAAGACCCCCTCCCCAGTCCCCCAGCAGACCCCCATGTTCAGCAGCAGTAAGTATGAGGAGGAGAGAGGAGGAGGTAGTCTCTCAGCAGTGGGATGATACTTGTGTGTGTATATGTATGTGTGTATATGTGTGAGTGTGTGTGTGAATGTGAGTATGTGTGTCTGTGAGGTGGGTCACGTGTCAGGGAGTTTATTTTCACATGCACCTCAACAACAATGCCTCATGAGAGCATGAAAAACACACGTGTATCATATGCACGCAATACAACAATAGTCCACCTCCACTCAAAACCGCACTGTTTTTTTCACCTATGTTCTCTGGTGAGATCTATTCGGACTGTGAAAGCAGATCAAATTGGATTCATTACAGTTCATTACACACTGTGTTTGATCTGTCCGTCACACCTTATTTCATTGGCAAAGTAACATTATTGTCACATGGTTACTCAGTTACAGGCAGTTCTAAAAGCTCTTCTCATCATTACATCCAAGGATTCGTTTTTATTGTTTTATTTGGCTGCCGCAGTCACTTTCACAAGCGATGTTGCAGACTTCGTTGTAAAGGGATAGTGTGCATAGTTCAGATATTTGTGGTTCCCACATGCAGTTACTGAACAACCAAGGTGGAGTTTTCAAAACTGAACCCATTTGCAACTGTATCACCCTGAGACAATAATGTAACTTTCATAACACACTCAAATTAAATGTAATCAATGGCTGCCTGTAAAGTGAAAAAAAAAAATATATATATAAAAAAACGTTATTTAACTGTATATAATTAGCCAATTTACCAAACAACCAATATCACACTCCCCGGGAATTCTTCAAGTTCCATCATTTCCATTTTTTGCACAAATGAGGCCCAGTGGCCAGCTATCTTGTAAGCAGTTGTTAGGTGTTAGTTATACATATATACATATATCATTCAACAGACGGTCTTCTTACAACCTTCCAAGGGGTAAAAAAGGTCAACCAACCCATATAGCATTAACTAATATTGAATTGTGCCCCTCCCAGGCCCCCCTGTCTCTGCAGGTCACCCATCTATGCTTTCTGTGGCGCCTCCTCCAGCAACAGTTCCAGCACCCATGGCGGGTCCTCCAGCCCCCCCACCGCCACCGGGTCCACCGCCACCGGGTCCACCACCCCCAATGGCGGTGCCCCCACCCATGCCCCCTCCACTACCTACTGGTGGAGGGCCTCCAGGGGGTCCGCCCGGTGCCCAGCAACCCTCAGGACTGGCTGCAGCACTGGCTGGAGCCAAACTACGTAAAGTGCAAAGGGTGAGCCTCCATGGCTAAAGCTAGCTCAGGAGATACAGATCCAGTCCTTCTGGTTTTTTGTTATCAGTAGTTCATTGTTGAAGCCATCTTATTTGCAAGATTGTGAGGGTGAAGGAGACAAAGAGCGCATTCATCCCCACCGCAATAAAACGGCAACCCATTTTATTATGTGTTTTTCAGGATGAGAGCAGTCCGCCCGGGTCTAGTGGCAAAAGTGACTCCAACCGGTCTAGTGGTGGCAGTGGAGGGGGTGGGGAGGGACTAATGCAGGAGATGAATGCCTTACTAGCTCGCAGGTGAAACAGCTACACAAACACACGTCACCTTTGCCTTTAGTTGATCATGAACGAGATATGAAATATGTAAAAATACCTGTTCTCTCAGTCATATTGAACTTCCTGGTTCTGCTTTACTTGCAGTAAATGTTTATCTTAGAAAGGAAATCAGCTCTTTTACTGGTTTGTAATGCACGTCTCAATATTGCTGTACCAGTTACTGAAATGTGTATGTTTATCTCACTTTTTGCTCATTTACTCATTTCTCCCTCTCACAGACGGAAAGCTTCAGAGAAACCTGATGAAGTAAGTCTTTTACCAGAAATAGTTCAACATTTTGGCAAATTGTTCATGTTAGTGTGAGATGAGAAGATTGATGCCATATGTCTGTTGAATGTGACGCTGGAGCCAGCAGCAAACAGCTAGCCTGTCTCTGCCCAGAGGAAACAAAATCACTCATGTTGGAGTTGTCATGGGGGTCATGTGCTACACAATTTATTTCCACACAGAAATAGTCCAGCAAATGACTTCTCAAATTCTGACAGAGGAAGGCTAGCTTTCCTTAATTATTGAACTATTCCTTCAAAATGTGATCTTGAATTTAACGTTATTGGGAAACGTACAGTAAAGTTTATTTACAATTGTGTCGTGATCATTAATTTCTCTCCCTCCTGCAGGACGACTCTGGTGGTAGAGGGCCGGGTCAGCAGAACTCAACAGGTACGACACAAACATCTCACCCGATTAGTGTCGGTGTTGGGAAGGTTATTTTAGGAATGTAATAGTTTACAGATTACTAGTTAGATTACTAGTAATATAACTATTTTTAATTCATGTAATTCGTTGCATTTGATTACTTTTTAATTACTTTTCTAACAAATACTTTAAACTGGGAAATTACGCTGAAAAGTCCTAAAAACATTCACTTAAACAGGGCAGTGTAACCATTATTCAACACTGACTACTGTCAAACTTTTATGAATAGTTTGCCAATATAAATATATTCAGATGTAACCGCTTTGTAATCACTAACATTTTGATTAGTAACAGACATTACAATTTTCTTCTCAGTTACTGTAATATTTGTAGTTAAATTACAAAACTCTGTTACAATTAGTTATTACTCAACACCAATTATTGCATAGCAAAGATACATTAGTCCGGTAAAACTACAGGTTTTAAGATATATTCTGCTCTGCATTACAGCTTACTGTTTCAGAGTTGTTTGTTTTAATGTTATTTATTCTTTTCTCTTTTCCAGATGCTCTGAAGAAGCCATGGGAACGGTCCAACTCGGCAGACAAGTCCTCGCTGGTGTCCAGGTCTGTAGATAAGAGGAGTAAAGGGACTGTGTATGAATATGAAATAGAAAACCTCTAGAATTAACCACTGGGGTTTTTAAACATAAATATCATCCTTTGTATTTTAAGCACTGATACAAGTAACAAAAATTAAATATTGATTTAAGAAGAATTGTCTAAACTGTGGTTACGTTAACAAAAAATACATTTAACAGGACGTAATCCTTGAATATGTGGGCGAGTGTGTAATTCTCATCTGCAGTTTATTTTTGTGTGTGGCAGAGTGAGACCCATCGGCAGCACTAGTGAATCAGACACAGAATTTGACAGAATGAAACAGGTTGGTATCATTGACATGTGTTTAATTAAAGTAAGGGATCACATGGGTTTGTCCTTTTTAGATGAACTGTTGTACTAACTCTCTGTTGTTGAACTCACAAGAAGGTCTTGTTTTGCAGGAAATTTTGGATGAAGTTGTACGTGAGTTGCATAAAGTGAAAGATGAAATCATAAATGGTAAGCAAAGTTCATTGTTGTATCCGGAAGCACAATGCATGTTTAATCGTTAATCTTTTTTCAATTCAATTCAATTCAGTTTATTTTCTATAGCCCAACATCACAAATACAAGTTTGCCTCGGAGGGCTTTACAATCTGCACACATGACATCCCTGTCCCGGGACCTCACATCGGATCAGGAAAAACTCCCCCAATAAAGATAGTAAAAACCCTTTCACAGGGAAAAAAGGGGAAGAAACCTGAGGGAGAGCAACAGAGGAGGATCCCTCTCCCCGGATGGACAGAAGCAGTAGATGTCATGTGGCCAGAATGAATAACGTAACGGAGTTACAGCACATTCAATGAATGTGACAGAAATTATTCATATAATGAGTAGTAGGCATGGTCCATGATCCAGATAGCCACGATCCATTAAGCAGAAGGAGGTAGAGAGGAGGGGCATCCCAGGGGCAGTGGGAGGAGAAAGCAGGGCCATGGCAGCTGGCAGGACCGGCTCCAGGCCAGTTGCATCAGCAGCTTTTCTCACTCAGTGTTTTTATGACTCACTGGCTGCTACTGCAGTAGTTTGAGTAATAAAAAAAAAGGAAGCTTGTCAAAACCAGTAATCATTCATTGCAATTTCAATGTGTTTAAACATTTGATACAAACAAATACATAATTGGCAAAGTATGGGTGCGAAGTTGTTGCTGCTGAATATTTTCATTCTCTAAAACGTGTTTTTTTTGTTGCAGCCATCAGACAAGAAATCGGCAGAATCGGTACATCCTAATCTCATCTGAGCAACAGTAGGAGGAGAGCAAGAGGAGGACGGACATGCAGATGCACAGACACGAGGACCAGGGGAATGTTCTCTCAATGTTTCTGTGACCTCACGATGCAAGTTGCAGAGATGTTGTGCCAACATTTGAGTCTGCTGGACAGCGAAAATGGAAGAGAGAAACAGAGAGAGGGGTTGATGAGACAGGGGAGCAGAATGAGAGCAGAATGATGCTTGAAGGAAGATTAAAGGACTGACGAACTCAAACAGAGGATGAAAAATATACTAAACGATGAATTGAGAGATGGACGGACATTCGTGCTGAGTTTGGTGTTGTGGTCCTCTCTGTGCACCGATAGACTCAGTCAGCCCAGTGTTGCAGCTCTTTGTTCTGTTCAGTCCACGTCTTAAGAAGAAAATATTTTTGTTTTCTAAGTTTTTACTGTTTTATTATTTAAAAAACTGTGGTGATAATGATGATGCTGTTGATGACAATGAGTATTTTATTGATATTATAGAAGGAGAAAGGAATCTTGCACACCATTTATGTCAGCCTTTTCTATTTTCTATTATTGTTTGTTTAGTTTATCCCTAACTATTTCATAATAACAAGCACAAGAGGGCATAATGGCGATGCAGACTCACCTGCCCTCGACTGGCATATTTTAAAAAACAAAAACAACTTTTTGGACCTTGTTCATACTGGTGTTGCGTATGATATATTTTCTCTCCAGACATGTTGAAAAACATCTTACGGTTTTAACCACACTTAGCTACTTAAAATACCTCTTTCTGCCACATCCGAGACTTAACACATCGCAAATGAGCAATTCATGTTTGGCATTGATCCGATAACACACGATCACATTATACACAACTCCAGTGTGACCGAGGTTCAAGTTTCTCTCTACCTGTTCAAATGTGCAAGATCATTGAAACTTGGGGATTATTCACAAAACAGGCCGATAACTGTAAATGTGCCACCTGGTTTTACCTAGATATAAAACAATGTAGTACTACATCCTATACTTTGTGAACCTCCCAAGTATGCATGAAATCCCCATTTCTATGAATGTTTTTTGATTTGATTTTGAAAAAGAAAAAAATGAAAAGATACAAATGGTGGTACATTTATTAATGTGGTTTGTTTCCATGAAGACTCCCCTTTCTATATATGAAATGTTGAACTTGATGATGGTAGCAATGTTAAAAAAAAGAAGGGGGGGGAGTTCGATGGCGATATGCAAATCTTACCAGATAAGAATGTGCAGAAAGTGAATAGTAGGCCAATGTGATGGTAGCTAAATGTGTCTTTGCAGGAAGGATTTGGTTGAATATTGGTTGTTGCATTCTATCCACTCTGTCCGCTCTCAACTACGTTCTAATTTAAAAAGCTGAAAGTAAATTCATTCAAACAACAATGTGTCAACAAACGTGTCAACCATCTACACATTACTCTGCTCTGTGTGCGGTCCCTTGTGGTTTGTGTGGAAAGTTTACATGGAAAGGAAAGGAAATGTAAAATCAACCACAAAGTCATATTCTTTACAGTAGTTTCTTCTTAAATATATTTTTATTCATAGTACAGTCATTTAAATAGAAACAACAAAGGTCACGCTTATCAATCACAACACTCGGATTAAGTTAAGTGAAACAATTTACAATACAATAGCTATGTGGTAAATACAAGTTTGGTAAAACTGTCTTTAAATTCATGACTTCAGCATCACTGAAGAAACGGCTCTTCTTACTAAAGGGTAAATTCCAATGTTTATTTTCCCCCACAGCACTGCTTTAAAAGATATTTTAAATTGTAATAAGTAATCTGAGAGGCTTTGAGAGCCTCGATTCTCACATTCATAAATTTAGAAGACGTACAGTAACGCGTGCAGGCAGGAAACAAAAGAGTTAGTGCCATTTCTGTTAAACTTCATGAGATCGCGTATGGCCGTTTCCTACAGAAATTAGGATTACATTTGTGTTGAAATATTAGCTTTTCATCATTATTTTGCCTTTCTCAGTGCCTTCTGGATACAAGGAAATGTCATTACAGTCTCACGACAACGGGCCATCTGCTTATAGCAGGAATAGAAGCATGAATAAATAGTGAGGTGAGGAAACCAACTGGCTGTATTTTACTCTTCCCATTGGCAAGCACTTTGAATGTATGCAACTGAAATGTGTCCATTCATCTGCCTTTGAGTATCTCAAGTAGGACAGTTAAGCTGTTAGACAATTTACTAACAGTGACAACCACACACTACAAAAAGGGAATATAATGGGAATAGTAGGATAATGATATTTCATATGGGTCCCTACATATTTAACCACTGAAATTCATATTTCTGTTCAAAGGGAAACATAATCAGTCACAGTACTATTCCTGCTTGCTTAGCTTGTACTCCCGTTTGATTCTGGCATATGGTCCGATGCTGTCGTCGAACACAAAGTCCCACAATACCCGAATCCAGGAAGTGTGTTGAGGCAGGGAGTTGTAATACTCTGCTGCTATTTGCTTTACCTGCCAAAAAAAAGAATGTTAATTGTTGATCGACTATATGTGAAATATAGACATGGCATCTAAAATATGATTGTAAATGCATGTGAGAAGCACCTCAGGGTACATTTTAAAATTGATTTCACTACGGAAATTAGATACAAAGACTGATAAAAGTAAATATGTCACTGCTTTGTTCAATAGGAAAACACATTACACAGTTTCTCTCAAAGGACTCTCTGACAAAACCATCAAACACAGTTTGGACCACAGTGATCACAGTTGACAGAGCATGATACTAATGTACTGCGGTTTAAGCGCAGAATGATTTCAAAAGAAATCCTGAAAATGTATTGCTTGATAGTTCATAAACAGTAAACAAACTTAAGCAAAAACATTTAATAAAATTAGCTGCCCGCTGAGTCAAAAGGCAGGCATCTCACTTTGGAGCTCCTCATGCTCTGATGTTGCAAGAGAAGCAGCAGTTAATCAATTACAGAGCCCGGCCTTTCATCTGATAAATATTTGCAGTTGATAGGAAAACAATTTGATATATAGCACTTAGGTTCTGAAAGACAGGAGGGGCTCCGTCTTATCTGCCCACACCTTGAGAGAAAATCCCTCACAACCTCAAAAGAAGTACTTGAGTCCAAAGTTGGAAATGAATCCATGATTTATCACAAGAACACAGTCTCACCTGAGGTAGTTTGCTGCCAGGTATGCTCGGGAAGTCATGGTGCTCCATGTGATACCCAACGTTGAAGGTGATCAGATTCAGTGCTCCATAGTAGGAATATGTCTCGTGTCCCTTCAGGAACATGTAATGCTCAGCTATGAAATGTCCAGAGATGGGATGCAGTCCCATACACAGGATAGAACCTGCAATGAGGTAAACAATGGGCTTCAGCCCCCATAGATGGTAGATCATGATGTCTGCTATGAGCTGAACAGCTGCATTTAGGATCTCCAGCTGACCCACTGGTTTAGGATTGACCACCAATGGGCGAATGGCGTAGAATAAGGGCTGGAGGAAGAGCCACAGGACCTTCCTGGCCGGGGTGCAGAAGAACCATCCCTCAATGTCTGTGGGGATGTCCACATCCAGCTGGTCCCCACCAAGATATCGATGGTGGTCGATGTGGTATTTCTTAAAGGCGGCCGAGTAAGGCAACCCGATGGGCAGGTTGGCCCACATGGCAAACCAGCGGTTCCACTTCGGCAGCTTGTTGCCAAAGGCCACGTTATGAGAGATATCGTGGATAGCCAGAGTCAGGGAGTGGTTGATGCAGCCTCCGAAGGCGTAAGCCCAGAAGAAGATCCACTTCCAGGGGAGGTCATGGACCAGATAGCAGGCCAGGAGCTGGGTCAGGACCATGCCAGACACTACCCACTTCAGCTGGGGATCCGGACCCATCAGAGACTTGATCTCTGGATATTTGGCTTGGGAGAGAAGCGGACGGAAACAATTTAATTCAGTTTATTTTGTATAGCCCAGAAACACAAATTTGCCTCAGAGGGACTTACAATCTTTACACATACGATATCCCTGTCCTGGGACCTCACATTGGATCAGGACCCCCCCCTCTCCCAAAAAAAAGAAAATGCGGAAAAAAAGGGATGGAAAGGGATGTGGACAGAAGTGGGGTGATTGCTGGAAAGAAAAAAGTAGAAAGAAGAGCAAAAGAGGATTAAAGGTAAGAAAGAAGAAAAAAAAGGTAGGTTGTTGAAAAATGGAACATAGTAAAGGGAACCAACTGAAAAGAAGGGACAGTAGATTTATGAGAGAAGTGAAAGGGAAGAGAAAAAGTTACTGATTAATATATATATGATTGTGTAGGATGTATAAAAGTGAAATATCTGCCATGAATCCAGATGGGAAAAGCTGTTGTGCAGGACAGATCACTCTCAATCGTATGCATTTAATCTCAATTTATCACTGTGAAACCCAAAGAACACAATCAAGCATGTTGTATGAAACCAGCTCTTCTCCTGAAGGACCTGCTGACAAAAGTCATTTTAATTGGCAGAGGTGGTGTTTTGCTGGGGGAAATAAAACTGAGTGAAATAAAACGGCCACCATTACAAAAGGGCTAGATTTAGTTCATATGACATGTACAACATAATGATCTCATAAGGACAGCGGTTTCTGATTTATTACACTGGTCACACCTTACAGACAGAATTCAGGATCAAAGGGGTGACGGAGTATATCCCATCATGCATTAGCTGAAGATAGCTTCAGTTGCAGTTGCTCACAAATTTGGCCGGCTTTTCTTTCAGCTCACTTGTATAATGAGATGCAAAATGGGGTCAACCTGGTTTCACTGTTTGTAGATCTCCCCTTTACTGACCAAAGCCTTCTTATTTTGTGAATGTTTAGCCAATAGGAATTCCCTATACTATGTATCGCCATGTTTATGGGCTATCCATCTTCAAGTTATGATATTGTAGCCCACCCACCGGGCAAAAAGTGAAATCAATAACAAGACATCATAAAAGACAATGTTTAAACTCCTTAAAGCTGTATAGCCATCATGGGATGGATTAATCTTCACGATGTTACAGAGAGACATCTTATTTCATTTATGGCCACATACGTACATATCAATTAATAAGTTTCAACTAAAACGTTATTTCAGATTAAACTGCACGCTTCATGACAAAGAGCCACTTTGGCTAAAAATGAGCATCATGATCTGCTTGACCACTACTTTAGCCGTTAGTAAAATAAAGTTTATGACATGCAAATGGAGTCACAATAGGCTGCAGACATGCCAAACAACGATCCATTCAATACAACATAAACTCGCTTGTCAATCAAAATATCCCACATGATCATGTAAAAGGAAGTGAGGTTCAACGACCCCGAACACTCACGTCCCTCTGCCTCTCCAGTCAGGGCAAGGCAGAGGATAATTAAAAGAAGAAAAAAATATTTGAATAATTCAAAGCCTGGTGGTGTCAAACAACCCATCACCACCTTCATGACCTTCTGGATTAGCTTCTTTCACACTAGAGCAACTATGTGACTGCTGGACAAAGCCAGGATTAAATGTACGTCAACATGGTTTAGATCTTGTTCATCTAAACTGTTCCTATCAAATTACATAATAGATTAGATTACAAAAGCTGACTTCTGTTGATACAGATTTGATATATTTTAAAAAGCGAGAAAACAAGAAGGATCATAGTGTGTGTGTGTATATATATATATATATATATATATATTTATTATGGACAGTTTGGACAAATACGCTGTTGCATTGATCATTTATTGACAACATTCATGGATCAAGGCGGTTTGTTGAATTAAGGCTACACTTTCACAGATCCTCCCAGATGACCCGACTCTCTTTCTCCTCACTTCATGCATAACACTGCAACTGTTTTTGTCATGCACAGGGAATGTGTCTCGTTACAAGCCTGAGGCATTGTCAACTGCACCTGCTATCAATATGCTTGTATTATCTTCGATTTAAGAGAAAATGATAACTGATAAAAAGAACAGGTAATAGCTTTTCAAGCAAAACTCAAGTCTGGTATCTGATACTCACTTTAACAACATACCTTTTGCTTTATTTCCCATTGCTGCTAAATATTACCTCTTTATTTTGACTGTTGCTTTAAAATGTTATGAAAATACTGTAAATAACACAGCTTCGAAATTCGAGTTGAAATGTGAGAAAATAAATTGTGAGAAAAATGTAATGTTTTAAAATTATAGTCAAAATTGTAATGTAAATTATACTGTACTTATATTACCTTTATATTATATAATCACCTTAGAATAACTAAAGTTGTACTTGTGCTTTAAACGAATGGAGTAACTTACATCCCAATGTAAGTGAATCACTCAAATGTTTGTTTGTCTTGTCAGTTTCTATGTTTTCAAGCATCCATTGTGGGCTTCTCGTTAAACAACAGCTAGTAAACAGGTTTAACCGGCTCTGACCTTAAAACAATGCGAGGGAAAGTGTGGGCTACGCTTAAACTATAGTATCCAAAGTAACCAGGAACTCAACTCAGCAGATGTGTCAGTGGTTACAAAGATTTTTTAATTAGTTTTAAAATAAAATCTTACCCAGAATTTCTTTTCTTCTTGAGGTGTGCGGCTGGTCATTGTAGACCCATTCAAAGTCGCCTCTTCCACCTGTCTTTCCCATGACTAACATGTCTCTGTCCGAGGCAACCGACTCTGTGGCGTTAAGTGTGTCATCAAACCTGAACAGTATCGGGACACACCCACTCACTGGTTGCGGGCTGCAGGTGTGAGGCGTGATCACAAACTCCTCCCCCGAGCTGAGCGCCTGCCGATATGCAGGCTACGTAATCTTTTGCTCCCCAGATTGCAAACAACTGAATCTTTACATTCTGTCACAAGAAACAGCAATGGTTCTTCTAGGCCTATGTATTTAGAGGGATGCAAAAGTTATTGCAACAGTAATAGTCTATTTAAAAAAAGACCACATAGGACTACTCATTTTAACACATCGAAGGCTGTAAGTGAAACATATAGGATCATATATTCCCTGCCATTCCTGCCATAGAGCACAGGGTATCCAAATGTTTACTATCGTTAATCGTAAATCCTTTTTCAAGCACAGTAAGTGCACAGTAAGCTATGTGTTGGTCCCAGCCTCTGAAATGTGAGAATGTGCAGCTGTTATCATTGTATGTCACATATTTGCGTTTTGGACTGTGGCTCTGACAAAAACCGCAATTTGAATGTGTCACATGGTCTCAGGAAAATTTGAATTTTCAAATTCCATAAACCAAGCAATGAGTAAAATAAACAAAGAAAGGAGCTCAAATGTTTTTTTAAAACGCCGAAGTAATGGTTAGCTTAACTTTTTAGACATATTATTTTGAAGCATTATTATTATATAACCTATTAATGTAATATTACATGTTAGGCTATGATTAACATGACTATAATAATCTTTATATATATACATAATTGATCACATATACATTTACATTCATGTCAATATCTTTATGGCCAAGTTTGAAGAAATAAGATGTTATAGGTTTGAGTTTCCCATTTGAAAGAGACTACTCTGGTCCAAATCACGCGAGACTTCAGAACTAGAGCGTTGTGGCGACGAGAGTACAGTACAGTAGTGTAGAGTTGTTGTAGGAGAGGGAGGAGGCAGGCTGAGTTTAGACAGGAGGAAAAGAGAGAGTGTAAAAATAGCGTATAAGAAGGAGGAAATACAACATTCATCATGGCGTCGGGGGATACTCTGTACATAGAAACGGACGGGTCAGAAATGCCAGCCGAAATAGTGGAACTGCATGAAATCGAAGTAGAGACAATCGAGACCACAATTGTTGGAGACGACGGTGAACACCAGCAGATGATCGCGTTACAGCCGTTGGACTCAGATGATCCACACTGCATGCACTCGCACCAAGAGGTGATTTTGGTGCAAACGAGAGAGGAGGTGGTGGGCGAAGATGACTCTGAACTGCACACGGATGACGGGTATGAGGACCAGATCCTCATCCCGGTGCCTGCCGTGGAGGAGGACTATATCGAACAGACTCTTGTTACTGTAGCCGGGAGAAGCTCTTCGACAGGCCGGATGAAGAGGGCTGGAAGCGGGAAGAAAGCGGGCAAAAAGAGCTACCTCAGCGGCGGAGAAATGGGCAGAAAGTGGGAACAGAAGCAGGTCCAGATAAAGACTTTGGAGGGCGAGTTTTCAGTGACTATGTGGGCATCGGGTAAGTGCAGAGTCTTGAGTGAATTCTCTCCAGCTGGCCCCTCGCTTTGTTCTCAGCCTGTGTGCCGTGTGACTGGGCCTAGTTGGGGCCTTGTCCTCCGCTAAAGTAGAAACTATTACCCAACTCTGAGCCACTTTAAATCCATTTGAAATGTTTTGTTTTTATGGGAAGCCATGTTTTATGTGTCGATGGGCGCCGCCATATTTCCCCGGTCTAGAAAGTATGGCGGCCCGAAAAAATGGCGTTTATTTGGCCGACGAAGATGGCGGCGAGTGTGGGAGCGAGTGCAGCTGGCTCCGCTAGGCCGCTGTGGCGCAGTTCAGTTCAACGGGACTGGTGGTGCCTTCAGGGACTCCTCATATTTTACACTTCCGAAGCTTAGTACACATTATTTTTAATGTATTATGATTCCAGCGAAACTAGACCTCTTTGGTCTAAAATAGTTATTCTGTTTGCTAGTGCTATGCATCATGGAAAGGAGTATTTAATGTACAAGAGCTTTGACGTTGGCACAGTTAACGTTACTTGTCTTATTATCCTCGGGGCTTAGTTAAATAATAGCGTTATATGGTTTAAAGTAAACAGTCACACATTCCTAGTGTGAATATTCCCGTGCTATTTCACTCAAAGCGAGTTTATTAAAGGGAGATATTTAAAAGTATCACTTATTTGCAAAGATTAGTTTTGAGTCCTTTTTATTTTTCATACTATTTCTATTATATAACAATTAACACGTTTGTTCAATTACATGTTTGTTCTTAATACAGGCCTTTATTTACACCTCACACACTTAATTTACACATACATACTTGCACTCTTGCACTTCTACTGTTTAAGTTAATTTAATTCCTAAATTAATACTCTGTTCTTTTTTCTTTCATCCAGCTATTTTTATTTTTATTAGTATTTATAATTGTATATATCTTATATCTTTCATCCCTGTTGTTTTTATATCTTATCTTATTTTCTGTGTAAATGGCTGCTACTCGACACCAAATTTCCCCTTGGGGATTAATAAAGTATATATTCATTCATTCAAGCCCAAGTCTTTATTTCCTGTCTTGTGTTTATATTAGTAGAACATAAGTAACAGTGGCAGGAAATACTAATGAGGGGTTGTCATGATAAAATGTTTATCTCTAAATGGCTTTAATCCATTATTTCCACATGTTCTTCTACTTTTCATTTTCAACACCTCTGTTCCTCCTATTCAGACGACAAGAAGGACATAGACCATGAGGAGCAAATCTCAGGGGAAAACTCTCCTCCGGATTATTCTGAATACATGACGGGGAAGAAGCTTCCTCCTGGAGGTATCCCAGGCATTGACCTCTCAGACCCCAAACAGCTGGCAGAGTTTGCACGGTAGGGATGTTTATGTTAACTCCGGCTGAATGATGGCAAGTCAAATTCAGTGGGCCAAAGAAAATGGATTCATACAACATATTTATTTAAATGACTGGGTGGACCCATTACACATACACGTTTTACCAGGAGTTATTTATCTTTTTTTTTAAGTAAACACATCTTAGTGTTTGTCTGTTTGTTTTGGGAATGTGGATAGTTGTGTGAACAGTCTATAATGATGTGACCAATTTCTGGTGCAGAATGAAGCCACGAAAAGTAAAAGAAGACGATGCACCCAGAACGATAGCTTGTCCACATAAAGTGAGTGCATTGGTCTGTTTTTATTACACAAGCTTATACAGTACTGTGCAAAAAAAGATGGTAAACATACATAAACAGAAGCCTACTCGGTTCTATTGTATGTTTTTATTATTTGAACATGCACGTATTCTCTACACTGAATATGTCCTGACTGATTAGCTTCATCTGGTTTCTCTCCGGCTCAGGGATGTACCAAGATGTTCAGGGACAACTCGGCGATGAGAAAGCACTTGCACACCCACGGGCCTCGTGTGCACGTCTGTGCAGAGTGTGGCAAAGCCTTTGTGGAGAGTTCAAAACTGAAGAGGCATCAACTAGTACACACGGGAGAGAAACCTTTCCAGGTGAGTCCTTTTTTTATTCTCGGCATGTCAGACTTTATTTTCCTTCTATGGAAAGCTGCACCATTTGACTGTGCTTTAAAAGAAAGATACGAATATGTATATACCTGAAATGTAAGCTTTGCCCAATTTGCTTTGTGGATACCTGCAGTTGAAATTATATCAGTGAGTCATGTAGCAGCGTTAACTTGATCTCTCTCGTCTCCAGTGCACATTTGAGGGCTGTGGCAAGCGCTTCTCTCTGGACTTTAACTTGCGCACACATGTGCGTATTCACACTGGCGACCGTCCGTATGTGTGCCCCTTTGATGGATGCAACAAAAAATTTGCCCAGTCAACCAACCTGAAGTCTCACATCCTCACACACGCCAAAGCCAAAAACAACCAGTGAAACGACAACAACGTAAGCTTACACTGGAGGACTTGACCTGTATCTCCGCTTCTTGAAAAACTGTCCTGTGGCCTGCTTTGTGAAACAAGAAGCCCCCTTTGTATTATCTCTAGATAAAAGGTTTTTGAGAAATGACCTTTTCTCGAACTTTTTAATAAACTTGCAGAGGTTTGAACAAGGAACTCGTGAGAACCTCGACCCCCCCCCTCCCCACCCCCTCCCAGGCATCTTTCTCTACCCTACTTTGGCGCTACCTGGATGGAACAATTTACGCTTTCTTCTTGTGAAGATGTTAATTCATGGATCTGCACCTAAAGCATATTTATACCTTAACAAAGCCATTCAAAAGGTTTTGCAATATGTCAAATTTGCATCAATCCTCAGCGATGACACCTTTTCAATTTTCTACTTTTCCCAAGTGTGCATATTGTACACTGTTTGACACAAGCTCTGTGGTAATGTATGTAGTTTGATTGTCCCTGTAGCTCTTAGGTCTGTTTGTTTTTACTCCCTTTCCCCTTCATCAGAGTGTGTTTCGAGAGGGGTCTGGGTGGTCTTTGCATATATTCATTTTGTACAATGCAATATCAGAATCATGTAGATAATAGCCATGTGATTTTCAATAGCAGTCACCGATTAAAATGTTTTTCTCCCTTGCACTACAAACACTAAAAGTGTCATCTGTCCTCAATTAAAACTCAGCCTTAATATAATTCATGTTTCAAATATTTAAATATAAAAATACTCATGCTGCTCAAAACGTGAAAGATGAGGCTATTTGACTCAGCATCAGTTTTTTTTTTTTACAGGGTTATGGGAACACTTGTTTAGAAATGCTAATATTTATTTAGGATGTCCGTGTTGGAGATTGCTTCAGCAGTACAATAATAGATTAAAGTAATTCACCCTTTATTTCCTTGTCTGGTAACATTGAGAGAATAGTTCGATTAAAGGACTTCACTGTACATCCTCGCTCGGTTACTTAGAGAAACAATGAAGTGAAACAAATTCAGATTTTTATTTTTCAGCACACTGCAAATATATATATAAACAATTGTATCATGTCTTAAAACTTAAATTAAACAGCTTCAAAGTGACATCTTACAGCTGGTAAATTGCAACAATGGTTCAAGTACACCGTCAACTCTTTGTTCCTGTCTGACATTAGGCCAGGGAGGGTCACATTTGCATTAGAAATTAAAGGTCTTTTTTAAGAGGAAAAAAAGACCTAATTTTGGCAGCTACAATCTCAAATGTTACCATTTTTCCAATCAGTAAAAGTACCAGTTGTACTTCAGTATTAACACCAATATCAGCCCCAACTCATATTTTCATTAAAAACAGGAACTAGGTAATGCTTGGTAGGTTTGTTTAAAAACATTTACATTACATTTTCAATTTGCACAAGCATGTGGTGCATTTCTATAACCTGAAGCATCCAGATCAGCCTTCATACTCAAGTCATCCTAAACAATCAACGGACATTTCTAAGTAAACAGCGGTCTTTAATAAACAATGCAATCTCTTAAAATACATCCGATTTCAATGGTTTAAAGACAAGTGCAACAATGCTGGTGGGTAGAAAAACAGAATGTTTTTTTTTAACCCACATTACAGTGCATTTGGTTAGTTTGTAGCCAGAGAGCAAACCGTAACAAACAAAAGTAAAATCAAGTTTCAAAAGGTCCTGGTAATCTGAAGCCACAAACTGTGTTCCTGTTTCATTTCAAATACGTCACACTTTTTCCAAATTGCATGCAAATATAGTAATGTGTGATTAAATTAAACTGACTTGAGCCTAGCTCATCCCTGCCGAGGAGTATGGCAAAAATAGATCAATATTATACACTTTGGCCATCTCAGTCTTACTGCAAACCAAACCTATCTAATTTTATGCTGGACTGCCTGATCTGGTAAAAATATTGCATCCGGTATAAAGATTCTTCAGTCAATTTAACATAACACTGTATTCAAATAAAAACCTATTTAAAAAGGCCCCTGTGTACGTCTAAGAGCCCACACTTTGACTTACTCTGTATCTAGCGGCATGAATTCAAGGCATAAGATCACTGTTAACACTAAGCTACCTGTAAGTGTGTTTAAGAGAAATCTGGGTCAGTTAAAATGCAGTGAACAGCAGGAATCAGCAACTGCAGTGTAGCAATAAAAATCCCAAACCATCGCAATCCCTGATCTAAAAAAATTGAGGAAACAGCCTTTTGGAGTATTGATAAGAGTAAAAGATAAAACGATCCTGAAGGCTGGAATAACGCAGTGTTTGACTGCAAATTAACTGAATAAAAGAAACGGCATACATCTAAAGTGAAGGCATTTTTCCATCCTGCCTTTGGATTTGTGTACAGTACCTGCTCCCAGAGCAGACGCCACTCTGATGGTTTCACTCCTGAAAACCAACCACTGTGGGTTTTCACTCTGCAAGCAGAGCCGCCAGCAGTGCCGGGTAGTTTGGTGTCCCCCATCCTGTAACGGGATCCCATGCTGGTGCAGCACAAAAACCTTTACCCTGAACCTGTTCGTCCAGACAGCTCAGGTGACAGCCCTCCGTCACCTGGAGATGCAAAGCATTTAGGAAACAGATCATGACTACAAGGTATGTTGACAAAGGGTTTTCACATAATACAGTCATGAATGTACAAACATACTGCTTCAACTTACAGTAGCAAAGGGGGACCAAAACATAATTGATAATACTGCAAATTGAGTTATATTGGCTCGTTCAGTTTGGTTCCTGTTATTTTATTTTCTCTGTTCAAACTGCATTTATAATACTCTGCCCCATATTCTGTCCCCATTGTTCTTGTAAATCGGGAGACCACCACATTTTTAGGCACCTCTTAATAAATGGATAATGTAGTCGACTACAACAGTTATTTTAACTATCATCTCAATAATACAATTTACATATTTCTGACAAAACACGTGAACAAAAACTGAACATTGAAAATTTGGTAAAAAGGTAGAATTTATGGCAGAACTTTGGTATTGAATTGCAAAAGGATTCAATACACAGGTGTCTCAAATTTAGTGGCTACTAAGTAAAAATGTTTTTTTTTTGCGAAAAAATAAATAAATCCAGTCTGAAAATAAGCTTTAAGGGGCAACTGTATAACGATTGAGCTATTGAACTCCTGTAAGAACTTACGTCAAACAGAGCTTGTCCTTTGAGCTTGTAGAGGCGAGGGTTGAGGAAGCCCAGGGCAGGAAGGCCCTTTAGCAGCCGCTGGTCATTGATCAGAGCCAGTATGCCTCCAACCACAGGGGTTGATGCCTGGAAGGGAGATCAATCGTTGAGATACGAAGAAAAGCAATAAAGTGAGCCATTAAAACTAATAGATAACTACTGCATAGAAATGTTTTTTGGACAGTGAAAATGTAAATAACTTGCTTGCATGTTTAGATTTGATACATAGTTTTTGTATGACTGCGGTGCCTTTCCGTTTTCACAAGAGAATTATAATAGTCACTGTATGGCTTTTTATCTGTTCCGTCACATTGAGTAATGCTCTATTCAATAAGAAACATCACCAAGTTTGACATTTTACCGAGGTTCCAGACACCCAGGGGACAGGTACTCTGTTGATGACCACCCAGTAGTTATCCGACAGGGCAGCCATGTCTGGATAGGCCCTGCCGCTGGTATTGAAATATGACTGAGGAGGAAGGGTTGCTGCTACAGCCTTCAGGTACCCATTGACTGCACTGGCCTGCAGGAACACAAATGCACAGCATAAACGACGGCACCAACTGAGCCTATAAGAGCCGATGACCCGGGATTATTACCTGGTAGTCGGGCATCTTGAAGACGTTGCTGAATCCTCCTCCACTGATGTAATCTGTAACTTCATATGTGACCTTAAATGGGTTCTTGAATGATGTCCCTCCAACTGTCGTCACATATGGGCTGGGAACGAGAGGCAGGGCATAGACTTAGAGCAATAGACGTTTAATGCTTTCCCATACCTTTTGACAATAGACCTGCACTAGCTATAAGACATAACACATAAGAAGGGGGTTGGAAGGACGTACAAATGTCTAACTGTTGCACTGAATCAACATTTAAACTTACTGCAGTATAAATTCTTTGATAAATTGTTTCCATTATTGAATGCATAATAAAATATGCACGTCTTTGTAGATTCCCATAACACCAATACAAGACACGAGTCAATTGCCGCAGTCCTATGCCAATAGTGTCTCGCATCACACAGAAACCTGTGTGCATTCATGTAGAACTGCTTTACCTTGATGCAGGAAAACTTGGCCTGAAGGAATTTTGGCCTCCACCCAAATGTTTGCAGCCTGCACCGCTGTCACCTGAAGATGAAACAATAGTTTATGTAGCAGGTATGCAGCAGATTTTACTGACACTTGCAGCATTTCAAGTTTAGTTTTTCCAGTGCCAACATGCTGAGGTGTTTACTTAAAACAACAGTGGTATGTTTACGTTCGAGTGTGATAATGTGCCGTCAATAAAAATGGAGCAAAGCCACAGTAAGTTGACGCGCCTCATTTGGTTACGCCGTCTGCTCCCTTTCAGGCCGTTGTCAAAATGTCCCAATTTGTTGACGTATTGTCTTTTGTGTCGACTGAAAACAGGAATGTGTTCTTTTGCTGAACAAACCAGATGAAAGTAGAAACAAAGCCAGAAACTAGTGAGAGGTCGCAGTCATTGCATTTAACAAGAGTGACAATGTCAAAAAGCCTGTAACTGTCCTGTAGACCAACTGACACAAACAAAGGCTCATTAGCTCATTAAAAGTCATAATTTGCTGACAGTATATATATCAAGTGTAGTTTGGGGATGTTGGTTAATGTCTGTGTGCTGCATGCAAGTCATGTGGATGGGTTCAGCATACTTCCTCCTTACTGACCAGAAGCAAAGAGCAAAGAGATTCCCCTGACGCCAGCCTTCATGAACTCTGTGTTGATGCGCATCATGTATGCAGTGGACAGGCTGTCTTCATCGTCTCCGTAGCTGACGGTGTGAACCCAGGGCAGGTCCGACATGTTGCTGAGCAAAAGCATCCACTGGAGGAAAGGCTCCTGAGACTCATGACGACCTGAAGGACCATTAAGAAAATAAGAGTATTACTTCATGCTATTTTACCTCAACACCTGATACTTTGACATTTTAATGCAATTGTACATGTTGCCATTCTTTTTAACTGAAAAGAAAGTAAATTCAAAGTCACCTGAATTGGTGAAGACCCACGTAGAGATGTTTGCCCCTGTGCTCATGATGTACTCGACATCCAGACTGGCCTCAATACCGGCCTTTCCTGTTTTCTGAGTGCCTACGACCTTGTCCACCTTACTCAGATGCTCGAAGCTTCTGCCATACATGCCCATGAACTCTGTCAGGTCTGCAGGGCTGAAGTACTGCTCCAGGAACTGAAAGAGAAAACAGTTAGCTAAAGTAAGAAAGTGCACCAAGTGATGTTTAGAATAGTGTCTGAGCTATTGTGTTGTGTACATTGTGTGAGCTGGCCACACCTGAGCTACAGCCTGGCTGTTGGTCTCAGCTGTTCCCACATCAGTTGCTGTGAGGTTATAGCGTTCCCTCAAGATGGAGGGAGTCACTCCTAGATGCGCCTGCTTCCTGTTAGACGAGGCTTTGCTGAGGTCCTGCCCTTTAGCAGGGAGGCGGTGAAGCCCTCCAACTGTGGGGAAAAAGAAGAGAAAAAAAAAGTCATCCACCCAGCAAAGATGTACAGATCTCAACATAAATAGAGAGCTGAACAGGTTACACCTTTAGAAATGGGTCTCACCAAAGTCCAGGTGCTGGTGAACATCATCATGAACAGAGTACGGCGCTGAAGACCTCACCAGAGAGAGGCCATCTCTGATGTAACGGTGGAACTTGCTCCCTGGAAGCAGCTTCTCTGCAACCCTGAATGCACAAAATAAAACACAACCACAGGCTTAGCTTGTATGCAGAGTTAAATATACTCCAGGAGTGGCTTTGTTTCATTTCCGGCAGTAAGTAAAACAATGTTATCAGGTAAGCTATTTTTTGTTTGTTTTAAACAAACGAGATTTATGCTAGATTGATTTTAGCCAACAACCACAGAAAGGGGAACTACATCATGTGATAAGATCATACACGGATTACACAAAGAGGGAACTTGAGCAGAATCTTTTCTTTTTTTTGCGTCTTCACTGTGTCAAGTTACTGTTACACAAGCAGAACAAATGTTGCCTAAAAGGATATGCTTACTCTGCAGTCATGGTGCACTGTAAAAAGTCCTGAGTGCGTACAGTCAGGCAGTTTGTGATCCCATGACTCCGCAGCCAGTGATGCACCACCTTCTGGGTCAGATCAGTGGGACGCACGAGGGAGGCCACTTCCTCCAGGGTGAGGTGCTTACCTGTGCAGGATGTACTATTAGAAAGGCTTTTGTCTCATCAGTTTAACATTGTTTTAGATCCCAAATATGTAGGGTTACGCGAAGACTACCGGCAATTATTAAGAAAGACCCTACCATTTTGTGCAGAGTCAGGGTCTGACACAAGTCTGAGTTTTTCCTCCAGCAGGTCAGTGTTTTGCTGCTTCAGGGCAAAGGTCAGCTCCAGCTCCTCTGTGGGGTTAACCCGACCCGCACGAGTCCAGCCGTCTGGTATCCTGAGGAAAGATTTAAACATTTATTTACATTTCACTAATGGAGGCTTCGCTTTACCAAACATTGTGACGCTGAATATAAAGCTACTGACCAACGGATTGATGACTTTGTTGTGTTATGATTAACTGAACCATTATTCAAACATTCAGAAACAAAGTAGTTTGACCATTTTTAACCAACCCAGAGACTCTAAATGTTTATTAAAGTGTTTTTAATTCTGTACTGCAGTTTGAGATTTTTCAAAAACAAATTAAACTTCACAGGACCAGATTTTTGGACTGGATTTGGAGCTACACTTGGACACAAAAGTCACCAAAGTAATAGTTCCCTAAAACAAACTTGTAGTGATAATAGTTGCAACATTCCTTTTCAAAGAATATTGTAAAGATTTCCACTTCACATTCCTGAACTTTCATAAAAAGGGTTGACTAAAGGTGGGACACAAACATGATTTATGAAGAGAGGGACATATGGAAAAGGCTCTTAAAGTGGATTTGCTCACAAGACATCTTGGTCCTGTTCCAGATATCCACTCCAGACCAACGAGCTGAACAACAAGGGGATGGAGAAGGTCACCCTGGTGGAAGGACAAACAAAACATTGCAGAATAAAATAAAAACCACGTGCACATATGCATAGAAATAGCTGAACAAATATTTAACAAAACATGTCCGTACGTCCATGCGTCTCAGGGTTACAACAAAACAAAGAGTCGATGAACCGGTTTAGCAACGTCACGGCAAATCACACACACGTCTCAACCCGCAGACAAAGACACGACAACTCTTCATTTATAACAAAAGAGACACGTTGTTATTTACAGCAGCCTTGACGTTACGCGAACTGTTTAACCTGCTATGTTAGCTGGCAGCTACGGCTGACCTGGATAGATATATCACAGCCGTGAAAAGAACAAACACAAAGTGCGCCACATTACTAAGTCGCGTTCAAACAGCGTCATCAGACTTTCTTCCCCGGTTTTCTCCAGTAAAATACACGACTATGAACTTGAAAGCCTCACTCACAGCGCGTTCATGGTGTGCTCGGCTGATACAGTTGTCGAAACTCAGCTGTGGCGTCTGGCAGGCAGTTATAGACGCAGCAGTCACGTGACACGCGTGCACGTGATCGTCGTTCACGTTCATTCGGAAAATTTCAGCCACCTAAATTTAAAATTGTTACGCAGCACGAGCAGCCATTCTTCTTTGTCTTCATTGGGGAGATGTGGACGGGGGGGACCGGGGTTAGTCCGGCACGCGGACTGTCCTCAAAGGTCCCGTTAACCAGAGCTGAGTGGTCCAATGTGCACGAGCATGTCCTGCAGAAACCCCAAACAACAGGGCAAACGATGCAGCCATAACCTGAAGGCAGTGGCATCACCTTGACTCATGCCACGTGAGAGACTTCAGTTTTTGATTTTTAATTAATTTACCTCAAAAAAGTTAAAATAAGGTGATGATCGCTTCCATGATCATCCTCTTGGTGAACAATGTCTCTCTATTGACCATTCTATCCCCAACAACTCAAACTGTTGCCATTTACCCAATAAATATTCCAGTCTGCAAGAACAGATTGTCAGGTTTTAATCAATTATTTTCAGCACATTTGAAGGCTCTATATATTTCCCTGATATGATATGTCTGAATAAAAATATGAGGGGAAACCCACTGGAAAACTTTAAAATGAGTTGAGTCCTATGGCATTTATGCAGTTTAGTTTTTGTCACCCAATCCAAAAAAGTGTGCTGAAGAAAATGTATTATTTCCACATGGTGTTTCACCAAACTGTCCTAATCAAATGTGACAAACAGTATACATTTACTAAACAGAAATTAGTTGTATTTCATAGTTGTGAAGTTGAAGTACTAGACATGACGAAATCCTGCTTGTTCCGTCAACATGATAGAGATATATATATATATATATATATATATATATATATATATAAAAAAGTTATTTTTATATATAAATATATTTATATAGATAACTTGTCATTTAACTTCACAAGCAATAATGAATCATTTCCAATCAAAAACACCAAGAAATGTGAATTGTTTGTGACCTGCATTTGTTGTTTTTAATTGGATTGCTTTCTACTAATTTAGTTTTTCTGCTTATTGTGTTTTTTCCTCTTTTTTTTATTGTTGGTTTTTCTCCTTATGTTGCTTATAACCCTCTGAAAATGCGGTATTGTAGCAATGTAAATGAAGTGAAACAACAATGTGGTTCCGGAGATAAGTAGGGAAGCCTTGTGGCTTCTTGAACTCGGCAACCAATATTTTTTTTTCTCTCATTATTTGGATTTTATTAAGATAAAATAAAATGGTAAAGAGATGCACAGCAGAAAGTCCTGAACATACAACTACATAAATAGTCATAATATATCATAAAATGTCATAGTATGTAAAAAAAAAAAAAAACATATGAAAAAAACTCATGGAATACTGTCATAAAATAATTCATAGTATAGTATGTTGTAAAAAGTCGCAGTAATATGTCTAAAAGATGTCAAGTGTCATAGTATAGCAGGTCCAAGTATTTATGAGTCTATCTTAAACATTGTATTATCATACTAAATATCATTATAGTCATAAAAATCATAGAATCATAGTTTCGTGAAAAAAAGTTGTGGCTGTAAGTTTGTCATAAACATTTCAAATATAAATGCATGAATGCAAAATATAATTTCAAATGCAGTAAAATTGTCAATTTTCATTGTAATTTCAAATGCAGTAAAATTGGCAAAATTGTCATGAAGAAATCATAGGGCAGTAAGCAATATAAAAAGTAAGTGTATAGTACATGTATACAGTGTATGAATGGTTGATAATCCTGATGTGGCACCCTGCACGGTAGCTCCTCTCATCAGTGTGTGAATGATTCCTACGTAAAGCGTCTTTGAGTATTCAGAAAAGCACGATATACAATCAAAATATTATATTACATCATGAAAAGTCACAGAACATTATGCCATAAGAAATTATATTTTTTTAAAGTAACAGTATGGTCATACAAAGTGTCAAAGAAGTAACTGTATAACGTAACAAAAGTAATATTGTATGGCATAAATGATCAAACTCATCATGGCAGAAAATACAAGAACTTGCAAGACTTAATTCATTTATTGTGCACAGTTTCAGAATGTATTTGTACTACTTGACACTAAAATAAGACGGGGAAATTTGGAGGTCATTTTGTTACATTTTTTATCTCCACTATTGTTTGGCTCCAGATCAGTGGTCCTCAACTTTAAACCAAGCCTACATGGTAAATAATCTATTCTCAGAGTGAGAAAATAAATTCTTCAAAAGAAATAACCTGAGAAGGAAACCCTACTTTGGTGGAGTTTCTGCAGCACCATGACCTGCGATTAGGTTATTAGAAAAATATTGCTTCATTTTGAGTGGTCACGGGGCAAAAAGGTTGAGAACCATTTACATAGATAACTCTGCAAATATATAATATACACAAAGAGAATATAACTACAATACGAATTTCAGACTGTTTATTAAAAATAATATTAACAACTGACTCTTGGGACTATGGCTTTTAAGAAAAATGATATTTACAGATACGGCATGAATTGATTTTAGTTACTGCAAACAATAGGACATTTCAGCTCTAATCAGTCGTCGTCTGAGAAGTAAAAATCTTCCTCTCCGCTTTCAGACAGCGCTCCATCGTTTCCTGGGAACATCTCCCAAACGAGAAAGGTGTCATTTTCTAGCAAAAAAAAAAAAAAGAGGAAAGAATTGTACAGCTTTTGAAATGTGTTCAACTTATTTCTGACCATCATTCTAAACGCAACTCCATACAGTGGTGGAAAAAAAACAGAACTCATTCACAATGTAATACAACTACAGCCTCAATAATATAAATCAAGTTAGACAGCTCTACCTCTTAATAAAATTCAAGCATTATACACTTCAAATTAGTATTAGCTGTACTGATATTGTTTGTTATATTGTCCCTCTGGGGAATCCTACCTGTGTTACCACATTTTCTCATTGCTCGTTTCATGGATGGCGAGGGTGTGAAGTTCTGAAAGAAACAACAAAAAAAATGTAATTCACATGCTTCAAGATAACAGGAATCTCAGAAATGAATATATATATATATGTACCTTTGAAGAAGGAGCCTGTTTGAGGACGTTAAACTGATTTTTTTCCATCCTCTTCTGGAGTTGATAGACGTACTTGTCATTGTTGCTCCTTTTGAATTCAAGACAAAGTAAGTGACTTATTGTACCGAGACGACTTCTTACAAGCTAGAACGCAGAAGTCCACATCCTTCACCTGTTTGGAGAACCCATCATGCCAGGAGTGATATGCAGACACTGAGGGGTCTTCACTTCGGGGAAACGCGTGGACGTGGGTGTCAGTGGCTCCATTTCTGACAATGTGAAGTCATGGTCACTCGGACACAAGGAGGGCATCTGTGCATCAAGATAGTCATGAAGGGACCGGTTATCATTATCATTCTGTATGGTGTCATAATCACTAATTAAAGTATGTTTTGGAAAACACAGACAGAAACAAACCTCAAAGCGTTTATTCTGCATGTACTCAGAGGTGAAGCCGTCCTCCACGTCTTCTCGGGGCATGGTCTTCAGGAACTGACGCACCTGCTGCTTTCTCTTTAAGGTTCCCTTTCGGGCAGATATCACCTGATGAACTGCATAGAGAACAGCCGTCAAGTCTCTGCAGTTAACCACGTCCTCTTTTTTCCTACATAATTATTATTATTTTTAGATAATTCTAGTTTTTTTTTAAATATATATATATAAAAACTATACACAATAACACAAATAAATCACAACTACAATATATACAATATTATCTGTCAGAAAAAAGGAGAGTTTAACACTTAACTAGGTTCAGCTTCAGACTGTAGTTTGGGTTGTATTGAATTAAGGAGTTTGTGCTATTTTGTCCACTCTCTGATTTATTAATTAATCTGAGTTTCTTCTCAATATCATACGTAAGGGCCAAACCCTTTCATTAATATTGCACACAAATTAAAGTGGAACTTTACCAATTGTACAAACGAAAAGTCTGTGTCCAAGTCAACTTTTTCATAAAGCACATTTCACACATTAGAACATACAACTATTTTCTTGCATAAGAATACTAATGCAAGCGCAGAAACAGATCTGTGCAGAATATACGAATAACAAAATATATAGAAGATAGCAGGCAGATAGAATCGGAAAACATTGCCCCAAGTGATGTCACCTGAATACAATCTGGGGGTGTGGATTTAGAAAAGGTGAAATTACATCCCAGACGAAAAGCCTTCTCTACCTGGATCTTTTGGTGCTTCCATCTTCTCCTTTTTGGGGTTCTTCGCTCTCTTAGCAGGAGTCAGACAGGTTCCCTGGGATGTGTGCTGGAAGTGGCACTCTTGTGCAGAGCGTGTTCCCACCAGCCTCGCCACCTTTGTCCAGTAGCCTGTCATGTGCTTAGGATAGTAGGACACAGCCCTAGAAAACACAACGCGCACATGTACACCAGTGGGCCGTGAGGTTATGATACCAGAATATGCAAAAGTATACTTTCTCATTCTGTAGGTAGTTTACAAAACGTACTCGTGTAGCTTCATAAGCTCCGCCTCCGTCCACTCATCCGCATCTGGCTCTTGTGGAATCGCTGCGTTGCCTTTGTTTGCCTTGGGGTTATTCTTGCTGGACCGTGTTAACGTAGGCAAAGGCTTTGTGGGTGATTTTGACTTGGTGCGTTGGATCTGTTTATGTTTTGTTCGCGTTATTCTGGTTCTTTTCCACAGTTCCTCCTCTTTGTCATCAGAGGGCTCTGACTCACTTGATGGAAATACGTAACTTGGCCGTGGTTTGTTACGGCCTTTCCAGCCTCTCGTTCTGTGCACTTCTTTCCCCGACTTCTTTCTCCCAATGGCCCCATCATCCGATGACGCTGATCTTTTATAATCAGATTCTGGGGGTGCTGGGACAGCCCGCTTGCTACCCGAGACACTCACTGAAGGACTTGTGATGTCTTGTGTCTGTTTTTTAGACCTCTTTGTTGAAGACTTCCCAGGTCCCCTTTGCTTTTGAGGGACGGTGTCCACATACAATGTTTTCTCTGCCGTTGGACCCCTTCGGCTGGATCTTGTTTGTCTGCCAGACCAGTCCTCTGGGCTGTGAAGCGGCTCCACAGGAGGTTCAGGTGAATAAGAGGGCTTCTTTTCAGGCTTCATTTTGGCGCTGTTGCGTTTGCGGAGTGGAGCCTTGACCCTCCTCAGTGGTCCTTCTTTGCCACTGGCTGATTCACTTTTCTGACGGCCTGGAAACACAGAAGACAGTTTGTCTGCATGCACCTCGTATCTTATCTCACAATACTAAGACTCCAGCTAAACTATCTTTACCGTCACTGCAGGCCAGGTGCACACGCGCAGGTTTCTGTGACGCTCTTTTAGACACCTCAAGTGAGATACAGAAATTAAACATGGTCACGTTGATCAGAAATATCAATTGTTTGTACATAGTTAAACAAATTAGATTATTATGCAACTCATGAGCTCCACATCAGGTGCTTACAGGGATGCAGATGGAGGTATCGTAACATTCATGGATGGTGACATTCATGTGTGCATCCAGAAGGACTCGTCCTCCTTTCCAATACTCCAGAGGTGGCTTGATCACGCGACCACTTCGGGACACATTGGGACGAGACACGGAGGCAGAAAGACAGGAATCTGCAGAAGGGGAGAGAAGAAGAAGTGTTCAGGGTAGCAAAACAGTCCTTTAGTACAGCTTACAAAACATGAATTAATAAATGTTGTACTACCACAAATTTAAAGTTTGATTGTGTGAACTTTAGTACATTCATGGTCCCGAGAGGATACATCTTAATAACTTTGCTGATCCCCTGACTTTAGGTCTCGCACCATCATAAGGTCAAAATTGAAATAAGTCCAAAACTTGCACACACAAAAACAGATAACATTCCCATTAACTTGTATGAATAACATGGTCAACGCTATACCTGCTTAACATCAGCAAGTTAGCAGTACCATTGTAAGCATGCTGATATTAGCATCTGGCTGGATACATCTGTAAATATATAAATGGGCCAATGGGCTGCGTCGCTTCCTTTTAAAATGATGTCCCAAACAGAAAGCCCAAAAAAAGAGCTGGTAAAAAATAAAATGAAATAAAATAAGATCTCTCAACCAAAAGAATAACGGGTGTAGGAGGCCGCCATTATTCATGCCCGAGAACATTCATGTTCTGACTATTAAGTTAGGCTGTTAGCGAAAGCATTTAACTTGAACCCACCGGTTTTCCTGTGCCGCTTCACAGTGCCGATGATGGAGGATGCCTCAGATTTGGTCTTCAACTTCAACATGACAACTCTCCCCTCACTGTTCCTTTCCGTTTCTCTGCTGGAGTCGCTGCAACACAACAAAAGTCAGGTCTTAAAAAAATAACTAACCATTGAGAATATAATTTTCAACCACTAAACGGTCATTTCATCTCATGCTTTAAAATATTCAACATCCCCAGCAAAAGACAAAAGAGTATTGTATCTGTAACAGCATAAACAGAACGGTATTAGTATTCTTACTCTCTGGACTGTGACAGGAATTTCTCATAAAGGGCCTCCCAGTCTGGAGGAAACCCATTGGCAAACTTCTTCAAAAGCCAATTGGGTAACCCTGCAGGGTTCCAGGTACATGGACAGAGCATTAATCCACACATTAGTCACATAAACATACGTTATGTGTGCAAGCGTTCTTCATTTCTTTGTTGCATTTATCACTTATTTCTGGCAAAGTGAAACATGTTCTCATTGGTAAATTTCTACCCACACATAATCGGTCTTACCAGAGTCAAGGCTCATCTTCATCTTGTCAACCAAGATGTAAACCTTGCCGGTGACAGTCTTCACAACATTATTAGAAACTCTGTCCACAATGATGTTACTGTTCCACGGTATCTTTTCGTCCCTGGGTGGAAAAGACAAAGTAAAAAATCTGTTATTATGAACTTTGAGTGCATTGTTTCAGTTCATGATCCCTCAAGAAACACTTACTGGTGGATTCCATCAACAAAGAGGCCTTTGTGATTCTTCCTCAGGAACCACTTTTTCAGATAAATCACGCTCTCCTGCCAAAGCGGAAAAGACACGAGGACATTAGGAAACCATAGACAACATTAGCAAATAGAAGACAACTAGGATTCATTTAAATTAGGTATTTTATCTAATATGTACATGTAAACAATTAATTGACCAATGGTCTGATTTTGTATGATAAATCAACATAAAAAAAACTTGCATCTTCCCAAATATCGCACTCTAATACCTCTTGCATTCAAGAGGTTATAATCTTAAAATAAGTTTCCACTCACACTTGGGAATTTTGTGCTCTGGGGCCATTTATTTCGCTTGAACACAGTCTCTTGCTTCTTCGGTATGGAGATCCGTGGCGTATTGAGTAAAAGCGAGTCTTCAAACAACACCGGTTGTGGGGACACAGCCAGGCTCAGAGCATCCTCAGAGGGATCTGAGTCCGATTGGCTGTCAGCTGACTCGACTCTGGACCGGTTGACGGGAGCCACACTTTCTGGAACACTTCTAAAAGCAATGTCCTCCATCTCACCCATGTTGTGATGGAAATTACCTATGGAGGAGAAAGTAGATGAAAACATAAAACACGACTATGCGTCATGCAAACCTAATGTAGAGAAATCCAAATGAAAACAATGCCTATATACACACATGCACAGCTAAAACTTTTTTCTCTCTCCTGGAATAAAATATGTCCACTTCAGAACACACTCACTTGTATTAAAGAGATCCCTTGTGCTGCTGCTGACTTTATGAACCTCCGGCTGCTTTGTTTTACTTTCCCTCCTCTTCATGTAAGCAAACATCTTTGATGGAGACATTAGAGGACATTTTTGCACAGGAACATAGCAACCTGTTCAAAACAGCAAAGAGGAATCGGTCCATTTGTTCGCATTAATGATGACATAAAGAAAATAGTTTCACTTAGAATAAAACAGCAATAATATCTGACGTTTTATTGTGATGGATCTTGGTGATGGGATCACAGGTTTATGGGTGAATTGGTCCACCTCGGATGGGTCATCAGATAATCCTCCAACACGACCCACACCCTCAAAGCATGTGCTGGGGTCCACACTGAACGCCCTGGAGGTTTTCCTTTCTTGTGGCAGACTTCTGGATCCATTGCTGACCTCCTTTGTGCTGCTGGTGCCATTATTAAACTCCTGCGGCTCACGTTGTCTCTTTAACCTCGCCCTCATGGGCGAGAAGATATAGGCTGGAGACATCAGAGGAGCACACTCCTCCACAAACACACTGCTTTCAAAGTCATCTTCCACTGGCTGTACCTTTACTGGAGTCCTGCTGGTTACCTTGAAGCCACCCGAGTCTCTGATCTGAGGCAACTCTGTGCGGATCTGCTTTCTGTTGACCAGAGAAGAGGAGTGAGACACAGCTGTCGACTCCAGGAACGCTCTCTTTCTTGGTGAGTGTCCACGTCCTCTCTCTGTCACGGGAGGCATTTCCTCCACATGCTTGCTGATGTCTGAATATTCGAAGGTTTTCTGAGGACTCGATATAGGCGAGAGAGTCCAGGCCTGTGCTTTGTTGTGATAGGAACCAGTCCTCTGGTCCCCCGTGAGCTCCTCGGTCATCCAGGTGCTCTCTGCTCTCTTCATCGGTGACTTAAAAACAGCAGCTCCATGTTTGTCGCTGACGTTGCACAGCGGTTTATTGCCTGTGATCGGCGAATCAGCGCAAATCCCTTTCCCCTGCACTTTTAACTTGAGTTTAGCGAACACCTTTGCAGGAGATTCAAACGACGGTGTTCTATGATGTAGTAACTTATGATACGACGCCATGCTTTCTAGGAAAAATAAAAACGATCGCTATACATTCGAGGCGTTTGTTAGCTCGCTAGCTCGCTAGCTCGCAAATTTCAAATTTGTCATCACCGCCGCGTTTGGCTAGAAACCTGTGACGTACTGCCAACATTAAACGTCACTTCCGCCCAGGGCGTAACCCTTTCACAGTCCCGAAAGGGAAGTGTTAAAACATTTTAGAAACACATTTAACTGGGGAAAAAAAGATCTGGAGCTTACCTCATTAATATCTAATAACTAATTAAGTTAAATAAATATATACAAATAGTTCCCCACAAACGATGAAAAGAAACAATGTCGAAAGCAGTTGAATGCTCAAATATGCGGTAACCTCAATAGTTGTTTTATGCAATTTATTAGCCATATTACTATCTATTATGAACCATTTTTACATTTGAATTCCTAAATTTGTTTATTTTTTGTCCGGTGGAGGGCAGGAATACGACAAGTTGCGTCTAAAGTGCAAAGAAAAACGTAGAAGAAGAAGAAGTGTACTGCGCAGGCGCACCTCAAAGTCACACTTCCGGTTAAAGGTTGTTGATTTCTAAGCTGTAGCTGTCTGTCTGTCAGGTGTAGTTAACATTGGGATTCACGTATTCGTGCGGTATTAGTTTTATGTATATGAACAGTGTGACTCTTGTATTTAATCCAAAACGGACATTTATATCTGTAAATGTAATTGAATATAAAGTGTTGTTTTGTTCAGCAGACTAAAAACTCTTGAATCGGTGGAACAGAAGTGATGCAACATGGCAGCAACTCCTCTCAATAGGTGTTTTCTGTCAGCACTAAGGAGACACACTCGGTGTCAGAGCCGTGGACTCAACTCTTTGACAGAGAGGACAGCCAGTCGGGTGTCCTCTGTTGTGATATGTCGCCCCATGAGAGCAGAGAGAAGCACGAGCCTGGACAGGGTGCCCTCGATGGAGTGGGGCAGAAACAGTGGACGGGACAACAGCAGCTCCCCTCTGCTCAAGTCTGTGTCGGTGGGTTTGGGACTCTGTGGAGCGGCGCTTCTGGACAGTCAGACAGATGAGGAGGTGAAGGACGGAAGAGCCTCGATATCCGGGCGGTTTCTTGCACTCATTCTGCCATCAGCTCAGTGTGCTTCTCCATTTAAACCTGACAGCCCCCGGTATAAATACAACTTTATTGCTGATGTAGTCGAAAAATCCACTCCAGCTGTCGTCTACATTGAAATCGTGGGGAGGTGAGTCAAATCAATTAATTTGTTGTATTTGTTACACCAAGTTTGTTTTGTATAATCATCATGGCACAGCTTATTTTGATGAGTGTTACTCAAACAGTATACATTGAAATCACATAAAGCAAACTGTGACTAGTTATATACCAATGTTTGTGAATGACAAGTATTTCTACTAAAGCACATTATCTTACAACATGATGATTAAGGTGGGTCCTGTTTACCAAATCTTGTTGAAATGCCTGTTTCTCAATTGCTAAAATAACATATTGGTTTTCCCATCTGTGCGGATTATTCTTAATAATACATTTTGCTTTCAAGCTGAATAAGATCAACTGCTTACTGTTTTATAGACACCCATTTTCAGGCAGAGAAGTCCCAGTTTCAAATGGCTCTGGTTTCATCATTAGCAGTGATGGTCTCATTGTAACCAATGCTCATGTTGTGGCCAACAAGAGAGGCGTCAGAGTGAAGCTCACCAATGGAGAGATGTACAATGCCACTGTGCAAGATGTTGATCCAGTGGCAGACATTGCCACCATCAAAATCTCTGCGAGGGTGAGCAACAACAATCTCTGCTAAATGAACTGTACATTTATTTGTTTAGCTCACTGGATCCACATTTGCTTGGAAGCAACCAGCCGACTTATCAACATTTCATCACTTTGACAGAATTGGAAAACAAAAGTCAATACAGTTAAGAGACATAACCCAATAAGTGATTTCTTCAGCAACATTAAAACAGGGGAATGTCTAATGGTCGACCATAATAAAACCATGTTTTTTTTAGTAATGTAAACAATTCTGTAATAAAGGAGGAAAACACGCCAGCCTACAATGTGATAGAAACTAGCAACATGTTATGCCACTTTAATGAGATTACCTTCAAACTTTATTCTTGTGATTTTATTTAAAATTACTTTCAACATACTGCGCAGTAGAGCATTTAGGTCTTTGCGATACATCTCCTGAAGAGAGCTTGTGTGTCTGTTAAAAGACAAAAAGTGCCCTTTAATGTGCAATATAAAGTATATAAAGCAGTCTCATGGTCATCACATACATCAGACTATTGAACTTTTGTGTTGTCAGTTAAATAGTGTATCTTTTGCCTGAAAATTACAAGGCTGGGATTCATACTGTCTACTGAAATGCCACTATAGCAAAATGAATGGTCTTCTTCTTTTCCCATTGAAAAGCGATAGTGATAGAATAACAGAATGATAAAGCATCTTGATAATAAAGCAGTACACTTGCATGATCAGGTCATTGCAGCAAGAAAGATAGGGCATTGATAAAATCGGAAGCTCTGTTCTTTTGATAGTATGAATTACCAATGAGCTGTAAGAAAGTACTGTTGAACTGCTCTTTCTCTCCATCCCAGAATCCGTTACCCACGCTCAGCCTTGGTCGGTCGTCTGATGTTCGACAAGGAGAGTTCGTGGTAGCCATGGGAAGCCCGTTCTCTTTACGGAATACAATCACGTCAGGAATCGTGAGCTCAGTACACAGAGGCGGTAAGGAGCTGGGCCTGTCCAATCCCAACATGGAGTACATTCAGACTGATGCAGCCATAGATGTGAGTATTCTGCAATATTTCTATTAAAAGGATATTTATGTACACAAAATCTAACACACAAAAATAGTTGCTTTGACTTCAAGTTAGCCTGATGGACAGACAGCCACATACATGTTAGAAACAACAATGTAACAGGGGACAAAATCAGCTTGTGGAGGGTTCACTGTGCCTCAGCACCGTCTCATATTCACGCAGCATGTAAACAATTTTTTTTGCAGTTTGGAAATTCTGGAGGTCCCCTAATTAACTTGGTGAGTCACTAGCTGGTTTTCTTGTTGATTATCACATTCAAATGTCACCAAACCTGTTCTGCCTGGTGTGTGATGCCTGACTGGACCAGGCATATTCTTTTTAGTTTAATGTAGTAACAGTAAACTTACAAGGAACCTCATTCATTTTTGTATTAAAGTTGCATTAGTTTAATACTGCAAATGTTTTTGGCAGCCACAACACGCTATCTGAATGTGTTGCGTCTCCTGTTATTAGGATGGTGAAGTCATTGGTATAAACACCATGAAGGTCACTCCAGGGATCTCTTTTGCTATTCCATCTGATCGCGTGACACTTTTTCTTGATCAAGCAGCAAAAAAGAAGAGTAAGAATCAAAAGCTACACATCACACCCTCTTTCTGTCTCCCATAATCTCTGTAGCATCCACCTTTTCTCTTTTTTATAAAATCCATTATTTTTTACACATCCTGTTTTTGCGCATCTCCTTCAAGGTACTTGGTTCGGTGAATCAGATACGAAGCGGCGGTACATTGGTGTCATGATGCTGACACTGACGCCGAGGTGAATGCTTCACAATTTAAACAGGAGTGTGGTTACAGCTGAGCTGGCAGCACTGTGTCTAAAACCAGATGTGTTTCTGATTGGTCCCATTTGCTTCAGCATCATTGTAGAGTTGAAGTTGAGAGACCCATCCTTCCCAGACGTGACACATGGCATCATGATTCACAAAGTGATCTTGGGCTCACCGGCCAACAGGTAAGCAGATCGAACGACTATGCATCTGGATGAGCGGTGGAGTATCCCTATTTCCTCTTGAAGTTTCAGTGTTGGAGGTGGTGCTTTTCCCTGGTTGCATGGACATTGTTGATTTACTGCAGTAGGCAAGGAATTTTACTTGTATGATATGTCGCTAACCCACAGTACTGTCATACTTGTTTCAGAGCTGGCATGCTACCAGGAGACATTGTGGTGGAGATTAACGGCGTGAAGGTGAACACTTCAGAGGAGCTCTACAAGGCCGTCCGCAGCAGTGACAAAATCACCATGGTTGTGCAGAGAGGAGACAAGTTGCTTCCACTGCAAATGACTCCAGAGTGCACAGAGTGACTGCATGATTTAATTTCTCAACATCATGATAATCTGAGGGACAGACAGTCACATGACTAGTTCATGCTTTAGGGTAAGATTGCGCTCTAGTATTGGATGACTTTTGTTAAATGTGAACCTGCAAGCCCCTAAGAAAATGGATGAACAGTCCAGTATTTATCCACATGTTTCCACAGGTATTGAATACAATAAACAAAATGTGTTTTCTACCTCCACAAAATCCTTCCTCTTCATTGGTAAAGTAGCAAAACTAGTCATGTAGCATGTAATGAATTGTTTCTAAAGTAAATTGAACCTGAAACGATGCACTTTATTAAAGCCATTTAATGTTGGACGGCAACAAGAAGCATAAGAGACCCAACAATATGGCATGGATCAATGGTAATTAACTTACTACCATTAAACAGAGCAAACAAGTTTGACAACTCAAAAGTGCTACCATGATGACGATGATCACACAAGTAAAATATTAAATTCTACTAATTTTAAAACTGTTTTGAGTATGTCACACACAGTAAAAACCAAAACATGAATTCACTTGCCAATCCTCCATGATGAGAAGCAAACAAAGTGAAGCATTTACTCTTAGATGTCATAGTAAAGGAGAGTAAGAGTCAAAGCTGTGAAGCCACACAGTAATTTCCCTGGTATATGTACAGTAACACACACTTACAGTAAAGTAATAAAGTGACATGTACTGGACTGCTACACAATTAAATGCATTTATGTCAAAGACGGATAGCTAAATGAAAATAACATTCAAACCACGGTCTAAACAATATGTTCATACTTAACCTGGACTTACGACATCTTGTTAGGTACGAGTACTACAACATACAAGTATGGGAGGAAAAATTAAATTGATCAAATCCCATTAAAACGACTTTAAAAAGGCTTAATATATATTGCTGGTAATATTTTTCTTTTTAAGAAAATATAAATTGTGCGACTGAAGCTTACAATACACTGCTGGCAGTAGAGCCAGGATCTATGGTGACCTGCTGGAAAAGGGGTCATCTGTCGAGGCGTTGTGTGCTGATAGATTCCCCGGAATAGAGAGAAAACAAAATGAAAAAAAAGAAAAGACAAATTGGACATCTCATGTCGCTGAATCCCTTGCACCAAAACCCAGATGCTGCTATGGTGTTTGCCACGGTGGAATGCTGCAGATATCACGAGGTGCACAAACATCAGCCAGACTACAACCAAACTCATACAGTTACATAAATAAGGGCTGTGGGGCAGGATTAGGGGTCTTGGAAAGGGAGTGACAATATGAGGGAGAACTTGTAGTGTCCACTCTAGTCCAGCAGTGAACACAGACTCCTTTAATTTTAGATTGAATTGACGTGGTCCAGAGCGCAGAGCAGCTCCTCTCCCTGCAGTAGGGACTGACGAGCCTGCAAGGGGGCGTTGACCTCGCAGTCGTAGCTGGTGAGCTGTGGCAGGGTGACAATGGAACTGCTGCCCTCTGCCGTGCTTCCCAGCAGACGAAGCGCCAAATCTAAGAACAAGATATTTAAGAGTTATAAGAGTTAGTTAAGTTTTTTTTATTGCAAATCCAGTTTATTCACCTGAAGGCAGCAGAAGCATGGTCCTGGTCAACTCTGAGGCCTTCAGCTTTTTGCCCTGCTCCACTTGTTCCCGGGGCAACGTTTCCTGTGAAAATCAGCAAATACAGACACTCAAATTCTCCATTTATAAATATAAAGCTAGATCTATATAAACCATTATTGGTTGTTGATGACTTACCTGTCCAATAATCTCTCTTATGTCACCCAGCTTTCTTTTGCGCTGTGAATTTTGAGCTGCCAGGGTCCTGAGCGAGACTTCTTTGTCCAGCTGTGGGGTCCTGTGGCACAGAAATAGTGATGAGCGAACCCAACAAGCCTTATGAAGCAATAAATATGGAGCACTTGAGAGGCTTTACCTCTTAGCAACGATGGTGGCAGGACGAGGGGCGGCAAGTGGTGCTGGGGAAGTTGTGCGACTACCTGGTGCACTGAATGGGGAGCTGGGATAGCTTTGAATGTCCTGTTGCACATGGATTGGAGAACTCTGAAGGGATTTGACTGGTCCACAAGATAGAGACTCTTCTGGGCTCAGACTGCGCAGCTGGAAGTCATCGTCCATGGGGATGTAGGGAGCTAACATCTCCAGATCCAGGTCTTCCATTGCCTTCAGGGGAGAAATACATGTTTAATTAATAAGAATACAGAGGTCTGTTTTCTGTATTATATCAACAATTAACTTGATTTAACTGAAATTAAATCCGCATTATCACCTGTGTGATGAAGGGGGTCTTGGGCTCTGTATCAATGGCAAACAGCTTCTCGACCAAGTCTAGTTTGAAATCTGAGCTCATCTCCGAGTCCATGGGATAACAAAAGCCCAGCGGACCGTCAGCCTAAAGAGAAGTCAACGGTTATTCTCTTCTCAGAACATATTAGTAAGTGAAGAAAAATGTGTATCGTCTAACGTGCAAAATGACAACAATTGACTGTCTGACCTCTGAGTTGTGGCTGGTGGATGAGGTGGGCCTGGCTGGAGCATAACTCTTAGCGTTGGCATCCTCGAAGCTGCTGGTGGCGACACAGAGAGGCTCGCTGAGCGGCAGAGGGGAAAGAGGCAGCGCCAGCTTGTCACTGGTGGAGGGAAGCATTACATCATTGTATAGAGGGACCTCCTTCAGCAGCTGGATCTCTGAATCTGTACCGGAAGACAAAGGGAGGTAAGAATGGTTTCAAACTCGGATTTCTGCTGAGGAGAAGTTTAGGTGCTGTGAGGTCACAAACCAGGGCAGCTGAAGTCCAGGGAGATGATTGCGTCTCCAGCAGCTGGGGCCAGCAGTGTGAGGGCCTCTGGCTCTGCCTTCAGCTGGTCATACAGGCTAGCCAGAGGCTTGGCCTCTAGTGCCGGCGTGAACCGCTTGATCACATCCAGCTCTGGGCCTTTCTTCTCGTCCTTCAGGACAGGCTGGCTGCTCTCCACCACATCCTTTTCTTCATCCTGCTGCTCCTCTTCCTCTTTCACTGACTTCACATCCTCGATCTGCTCCAGGGACAATATCAGTTTCTCCTCCTGGATGCCACTGTAACAGTGTTATTCAGCCGTGAGATTGAGTTTACTGAGTATTTTGCAATGGCTCTGAAAATACCACCACAAAAAAAATAACAAAAAAAAACAGTCTGTAATGTATCTTTTTTTGTACAAGCCAGATCTTCAGTTATCTCATTTCACACAAGAAAAAACAACAAACTGGCGTTAGAAAACTCTTCTGAAAACAATGACTTTTTGAAGAGCTTTCATAGTACCTGAGCACAAAGTTGACACAGACAACACACTGTGGCTGAGAGTTCTTGTTGTTGTAGATGACAGTGGCTTGTGTTTCCACCCACACAAAGCCTCCTCTCTTGGCCAACATCCGGTACTGGCCTGTGCTGACTTGGCCCTTTGCAAACACTAAGAGCAAAGAGAAACAAACAGGAAATTAAGAAAAGATAGATTTAGACATTTGGTTAAAGGCTTGGCAAAAATAAAAATAAAACAGCTGAAATGAAAGTTTTAATTGAATTCACTCTTGTTCTTCATGCTTACAGTTGTGGTGAGTCTTGGTAAGATGGTCTGAGTCCAGAGCATGATAGTACTCATACGCAGAACGATTCAACAGGTCCTCTGGATCATAACCCATGAGCTCAGTGATCCTGGACAAGCAAAACAAAATCTATCAATTCCTCTGCTGACATGCATACTAGGCTTCTGTAGTATCTACAATGAACACTAGGTGGCTCTGTGTGACTATGCTAGTGAGAGCTTTGGCAATAATAACAGTAAAAGCACAGGCTCTCCACAGATGGCTTAAGAAGCTCAATCAATCCACGTAGAGCTTCTTAATAAATCACTCAGATGGGCACCCTCACCTTTCGTCACAATACGTGAACTTCATGTCCATTGTATGGCGGCTGAGAAAAGTCTTGGTGTCAAGAGGGACCTCAATGTTGGAGGGATGTTGGATGGGGTCACAGATCAAAACCAGGTAGGGGACAGGTGGCTCCTTGGTCCCGTTGGGAGTTTCCTCGGTGTGGGTGTCATATACACGGACATGACCCGAGCAGTGGAGCACCTAGAGCGCGACAACAGGCAGTCATAACATTTTATTATAATTTCCAGAGTAAAATGTTTCTAATGCAGCAGACACATAATTATGAGTCACAAGAAAATCAATAAATAAATGGTAGCTGTTGCATAATTCTTCCATCTCCATTTTTCCTTTACATAAAGTAAAATTGTATCTCTGCATGTCCACTAAATTTGGGTGTCTGTGAAATCAGTTATGATAGAATAATATTACATTTAACCGACACATATTGACTATTTCCAATTATTCAACTTGTGATTACATGTTTTACAAATACATTATCTTCACATTTAAAAGCTGATGTTTTAAGTGTATTATATTTGATTGTTGATATAATTGAGTTCCACGTTTTCATGCAAGTAACCTATTCAAGTAATGGCTGCATCTAATGCAGGTTTCCTCCATGTATGTCCAACAATCAATAGACACAATGGTTCAATTTGTTTTAAGACTATCATGATGGTCTATTTCCTTTGTACATCAGACATTACTGCTGATGTAGACATGCACTACAATGCAGTCTGTATCTGTCTAAAAAAAAATCCATGTTTTTCTAACTCTTCACCTCCAGGTCAACCTTTTTCAGATATGACTCTAACATCAGCACATTTAAGTCTTTACTAGTACATGTTCCTAGCTGCTTACTTGTCCTCTTACAGGCTGAGAGTGTGGAGTGGTATTTAACACAATAAACGGTCATTACATGTGACTCATGATTTGATGGTATTTTAAAATATTGTAGAAATTAATTAATTAATTAGTAGAATTAAAAGGATAATATATTTTCTGACATTTAATTGACCTCACGGATCCCACTTCCGCCTACCTTCCATGTTGCTGATTTGACATTGACAGTGCGGCCCCTGCTGGTGAGAGTGCATTTCATTCGGAGGAAGAAGCTGCGCTCTGTGTTTGGTTCCTTGGCCTTTTTGGAGCCTGAAATCACAAAACAGGAAGAGATGTTCACTGCCTCCACTTTATCTTTTCATTCAGTGTTTCATCATAAACTTCTGCCAACTGCCAAGAGTTCCCATTTGCATTTTGAGGATACATAAGGCTATAAAGCACTGTGGTCATTTAACAGCAAGATAAATAAAGGAAGTGGAGCTACCTGCCGTTGTAGCTGAGATAGCTCTGTGTCTAAAAGGCCAAGCAGAAAAGCAAATGTGGACTAAAATGCATAGCATAAAATTATGTTTTGAAGTACATTTTTTTTTAAAAAAAGGGAAGAACTGAAGTGTTTTAGTCAAATTCATTTCACATAAAAGTTCTAGTGAAAACCTTAAATTAACTCACTGGAAATTATATAAAAACAATTGACACAAAGCCATTCTAAAATGTGTTGTGCAAGCAACATAGGAAAAGTGCCAATGATGTACTCTGTGAAAGGTCGCTTGAGTCCAACACTCGTCAACTCTAATCACTTTGACCTCTGGACTGAAGTGGGAAATAATAACTTGTTCTTACAACCACATGGCCACAGGGCCAAAGAGTGAATTGGATTTCCGGCTATTGGAGCACTGGCAGACCTGTCAGAATGCTAGTGTGTGCCCGATTCTGCCCATTAGTGAGGGCTTATAATGTGTCACTACTCGTTGTTGTTATCCCTCACCTGTTTTGTGGACCAGCATCTCCCTCAGCTCTTCCTGGTCGCAAGGATGTATGAAGTCAAACACACTGTTTCCAGTCAAGTCAAACTGCAGCAGAGTGTGAGAAAAGAGTGACAGTCCTGTTACCATGTACATGTACATGCAGCAGTTTATAGTTGCTCATGGTGGACATTGTGCTACTATTTCCTTCATTTTTCATTTTCTGCTTCTGACTCCGTTTCCCAACAAATCTAATGCTATTTGATATATGATCTCTTTAACGTTCACACACAGCAGGTCAATTCAAACCAACCTGAGCCAGCCCGAGGCACTTGTTGACATTCTCGGAGAGATATATCATATCTCCATCTTCCGACAGGACCAAAAGAAAGCCCTCCAAAGCCTTTAGGTAGGAGCCGTTTAGCTGTGATTCAAGCTCAGTTTCCTCCTCTGTCATTGGCTCATCTGGAGGAGAAGAGGAGAGAGAGATAAAGGAAGGTTGGGAAAGACATGAAATTGACATGAAAAGTTGTCACAAGCACATGTTTGCAGGGCAGGACCTTGCAACACACAGAAAATACACTACAGTATATCTGCAAAGGGATCTACAGCATATCTGTTTCTGAGTTAATTTCTTAATCAGCTGACTCAGTATTTAACCATCTAGCAGTGTTTTGTTAAGTTTTCCTCTGCATCTAAAACTGTGCTCACTTTCACTTTGTTTAAAGGTGTCATTTCTTTCCGCCAAAAGATCCTTTAAAATTCTTTTGATTGGGTTTATCAAAGGGAGACCAGAAGTAACAAGAAAATACACACTGTAAGCTAAATGCTCTACTGACAGGTACAACAACTACAGATACTGACCAGTGCTGAGCACTTTTCTCATCCGCAGGTAGCTGATGATGAGCCTCATGATCGAGGCCTTGTCTAGGCTGGAGCTCACGCTGTGGGGCAGCGGCAGCTCCTGTGCCAGCTCGTAGAACACCTCCGACTCCTTCCCACGCCGGCATCGCGCCGCATCCCTCGACTTCTCCTTCCTCCGCTCCGAGCTCACCCTGCAGGAGAGAGGTGGTGGGTCAGCCAAATCCATGCCACAAACGGGTTCACTACACACTTCAAGAGCCGACATCCCCCCCCTTCCCAACTGAGTGTGTCTGGTCAGCCACTGTCCTGTCACTGGGGAGGCTGCAGCAGCTGGAGTCCAAACAAGCAAGCTCACAGACAAGCTTCCGTCTGGACCCCTGTCAGACTCCTTTACATAAATGGCTATTTGCAACCGTCTTATTGGATGTTGACCAAACAACATGGAGTCCGCCCCGTCCCTTCAGAGTGATTGGCTGGGAGGCAGGGCATGGACTCTCCTGTCTGTCTCTTGGTGCACACTGCACAGCCAAGCTACAATGCAACACCACCAATCACCCTGACATTTATGAGTCTGGCTGAACGGATCTACAGGGAAGAGAATGATCATAGTGGCACTAACGCAGAGATCACACACAAACACAGAATGAGTGACACCTTCAATACCAGGACAAACAAACTGTCATATTCTCCATTGGCTTTTCTATTAGCATGCCTCGTAACTTCTTACTGCTTGTCCTAACCCCATATTAAATCAACCATTTATCCAGGCAGTTATCCAAAGTCGGGCTAATGGACTCTCACCACAATGTAAACAAGTTCTTAAGACATGGCAGTATTTTAAAATGAGAAGAACAGCAGCCTTTAAAAAGGACACAATTCCCTTATTCACTTTATTTGACTGATGTCTAACAAAGGAACAACCTTGGCTTTTAAGCAAAGCGCTGCTTGAGTTTTTATTTTTATTGGTGAGCACATGGGAAACTCATCTCTCATAATGACCATTAACATAAATAGATGATCTAAATGTGCAACATAATCACAATAGTCAACCTGACTGCTGCTGACTTTCAGCCATTATCTCTCTCAGAACCACGACCTCCATAACCTCAAAAGCATTTAGATGACACTGAAGCAGCATCACCACAAAATAGATGGCAGTTCAAAAGCCCTTGGCTTTGAAATGCACACCTAATTGAAATTGATCGGTGATATACTTACAGCATTGACCAAGGCTATGTTGTTATTTAAAGCTCTCCAACAATAAATGGACCGGCTGACTGAAATCACCCTCCCGCATATCAAATCATCTGGCAGGGTTGCAGACAGATCTTTCATAGGGAGAAGGGAATGCTTTGGGAGCTAAACTTTCCATCAAATATAGATAAATAACTCCTCTGGGTACAAAGTTACAGTGTGGTCTTTATCTGTTAGACAGCGCCAACCCTAAAACCCGAGATAAACATCTGTGAGTCTGTAAACATATGAGGATTTTGTGTGTGCAAAAACAGTTTGCGCATAGCACAAATGGTGCACTATAGGGTGGGTGTTCAACTGCAGAAAACAAACACAAAATAGAAACCACTTTCAAACATAGGAATTTAAACACACAAAAAATGTAAGTATTTATTTTTAATCCAACCACAATTCTCCTGGATACTTTTCCTTCCTCATTTAATTCCCATTTGATGACAAATGGCCTCAGAGACAAAATATGTGTAACTGAGGTTCTTGGTGGCCATATGCCAAGAACCTTCCTTCACTCAGGGATTTGTAAGTTTATGTGTACTGTAAGATAAACATGCTTCAACCAAGACTGCAATTACACCCACAACTGCATACACTCACCCACATGTTTGCACATTTGCAATACAATTAGGAAATATTTACAATATCTTATGTCAACTCCACGGGACACATCCAGACATCATGCAAGCTGATCTTGGGAGTTATGCTACTTCCGTATAGAATCACATTTCCTTTCTTATAATCTGACTTTTGGCTCATACTGCAACAATTACCTCCAACCGGCATTCATGCAAATTAATTTATCATTACAGGGTGAAACTATCACAAATTCAAACAAGCCATTTGACAAAGGGGACACTGGGAAAGTGCACTGGCTAAGCTACTGATGATCTAATGACAGATAAACCCCACACACTGTTATAAGTAGGGTTGGGTACCGACCGGACCGAAAAGCAACGCAGATTTCGGTGCTTTCCTCCGGTGCCTGAGCCGATTTAAATACTTTTTTTTTTACACTACTCTGTAATGTTGCTCGGTATATAGATACTAAAAAGGTAGCGTGGTACCCGTACGTTAAAAACGATAGGATTTTGATGTATCGATACTATTAAAATAGCGCGGATCAGAGCTCACTCCTCCACTCTCTGTTGTCCGCCTGCATGCAGAGCGGGGCTAGAGGGGGCGGGGCTTCCAGCGCTCACACACACAGCGCACACACAGAGATCGCTGGAGACACGAGCACGAGCTTTTGAACGTCCGTCCTCGGCTTGTTGGAACAAATCTCTCCAGTTGATATTAATGATGACGTGTAGTCCAGTAAAGCAGCAGTTTGTAGAATCCAACAGTGTCTGAGTTCTGTTGCACACGATCCCATCAGGCCACCTGATGCTTGTGTCTGTTCTTTTTTAAATATATATTGTTTATAGTTTGAAGTTAAAAGGTTTGAAGCTGTAGTTTGAAGACAAGTGTGTTGCATGTATTTATTTATTTATTTATTTATTTATATGTAAAGTATACTTTAAACAGTTAATATATTGTTCAATTTTAAGAAAAGGAATTTCCTTGGCAATAAAAAAAGTATCAGTTCAGGCACAGTTTAGGCACCGGTATCGTTTTAAAAGTATCGGTTTAGCACCGGGATCGGAAAAAACCCAAACGATACCCATCCCTAGTTATAAGCGGTAGTCTCACTGGAGGCTAGGTGATTGATTAGTACAGGCCTGTAGACAAATTGATTTCCTCTGTAGTGGCTGCACACACATTGTATCAGACAACTTTATGCAAATCCTGCTCAAATGAAGTTTAGCTGTAATATTCCACTGCAATACTCCTCCACTGAATACAGGGGGAATCTTGCATTCAACATGACAAACGACTGTGTCTGAGCCACTGTGTATAACTACAATAGAGGATTTTAGTCAGTAAAATCAGTTCTACTTATTTAAACATACAGATCACAAAAGACAGCAGATTGAGTTGAAAACATAAATCTGTACACAGTATCCAATTGTTTAAAGAATAAAGTCTAATACAAACACTTACTTTTGGGTCCTTTTCAGTACTGTGTGTGATACTTAATTATAAAGAAGTGTTGTTTTCCACTAAGGGGTAAAAGAAAACTGCTTACACGTATTATACATGAACCATGCAATGAAAACAAAACAGTTCCCTTGACGTTAAAACAAAGTCGAGCAGAGAAGCCACCGTTACATAACACTATTAATGCACATGGTCATGAATGCCCAGCAGCCCTATGCTTGATATGCCTCACTGAATAAACAATCACATGTCCAGTTCTGATAGCTTTAATTAGACTTGTTTTGTATTTCTTAAGAATTCTTATATTATGTCAACACATGTTATTTAAATTGTTAACAGATGTGAGGAAGAGGATTAGAGATTATTGGGAAAACACAGCATAAAAAGAAAATAGGCCTTGCGAATGCTACCAGAGCTGCGTGTGTATAATGTCACTACAGGCTGACCTATTTTGCTAGAGAAATATTCTCACTGTCTGTCAATCCTTTGCAGTGCCACGGTAAACATTGTCTTATCTATTATACAATCCAGTTCAGGCAAGCACTAAAACCTCCATCCAATATGCAAAGCAAAGCAAAGCAACACTGAAAGTAAAACCTTGACAGACAAAGGAACCCGTGGCATGATATTAATATATGTAGTGTGTAACATTTTTGGGAACAGCATAGTAATGGTCTACCTGAAATTCTCATGGATGTTGCCATTAGTGTAGTACCAACATATTTAAATAAAGTAGTCCTCGTATACAATATAACTTAATAAATAAGTTGACCATCATTATTATTATTTACTACTTTCAAAAAAGATTCTTGCCTACAAGTCTCCACTGAGAGGTCTGGTCCTGGCAAACACTCAAATTACCAACATTATTTCATTCACCTAGCCAACAAAACTCAAAGGCTACTACAACTCATCCAACAAGTGCTGCAACATACACAATAATACTTTAATAACCTTCCGTCTAGTCTGACTCAGCCAACAGGGATTGTACAGCATCCAACTGATCAAGTATTTTACTTACTTCGACTTTCCATGTGTCATCATTCACAAAGCTTCATCTCTGAAGTGTGTTCAACGGAAAAGGGATATTTGGAACGTACTGCCTCGGAGAAACTGACCTATGACAATGTGATATATATTAAAATAGCAGACACTCATAAATGCTTGATTATTTTACGTCTGACTAGAAATCAAATTTTGCAGGGAAAGGATTTATTGGAGCCAAATAAAAATCATTAAAGCTTGTTTTCCCCTTTGACACGGGAAAGATAGGGGGGAATCAAAGTTTTGGAACTTTAAACATCGACATTGCTGACCACCTTTCAACCCGTGACCAATTACATTACAGTTTACCAAAAAGCTATAGTGGCTCAGAGTTTTCAAAATACATGAGGCAAATTAAAAAATGTCTATTCTTCAGAATCTCTTAAACAGTTATTTGCAGGAATTTGGCACCATAAGGTAATTCAAAGTTATCATTATTCATAGTTAGCATTATTTGTTGACAGACAGTGGTATCATCCATAAGCCGAAAACTCAAAAGGAACGTGCCATAAATCCCAATATTAATCCAGATTTAGGTATGGTCAACGAGTTCAAGGCAAAAAAAAAAAAGAAAGTTAAAATGTTATTTGGGCACATTTTGGACACATGCCTTTGTAGTAGTAAAGTACATAGTTGAATTGTCCAACTTATCAGGACAATGGAAAATGTATTTAACTCCAAATTTTAAATGTTCAGAATATTGAAGACATAATGCATCATCCCTGCTTTCTAGCATTGTTTTTAAAACACTTTGTCAAAGCCATTATGACAGTGGCATATTCGTTAATAAAAAGAGCGAACAAAGATGCATCATTACACAGATAAATGTGGCATTAAACGTCTTACTGCAAAGCGTAACCCGAGAATGTTGCCACAATTAAAGTTTAAACTGCTTGTTTTTCTTTACATAGCTCGCTGGTAAAAAAAAAAAATAATCTACATTTTTAAACATAGCTCAATCAACTTTAATGAACATCCATAGAAAGCAGAGATTCATCAGTGTGATTGTTGGGGGGGTTTAAGCCTTGAGTGCACATTTTCTTATTTTCATAAAATGTGCACATACAACCAAAGGGACACCAATTTATTTTCAAGTTCTAACTAGCCTGAACACAAGTATTTGAACAATGAACAGCAGGGCAACTTGCAAATTGCCAGGCAGTGAATTGCAACACACATTCGGCCACTCCTATTGACGCCCTCGTGATTAAGAGAGGAGACTGATATTACACCACAAAGGCCCCTCACAGACACCAGCTTAAACTGCATCAAACTGACCACAACTCTTGATTTCTACTAAGATTTTAAAAAATGACATACAGTATAGCTATTTATTGAGACTAAACAAGCGCTTATCAAGATCTTAATAACACCTCAGTAGGATTTTAGCATGGGGGATGAAACTTAAGCTCTATGGAACAACTAGCACCCATGTTGAGTTCACAATTTTTAAAAGGCATCTTCCGTTACCAACTTTTTTAACACAAGGTCATTTTGGGACACCTTGCAATTTCATTTTAGACCAACTTCACCATGCCAATCAGTGAGGAAATTGTACAGGAAACTTTGGTGCAAAGCACATCCTCCTCTATGAAGAAGAAGACAACAGAATTATTTTGCATCAGGACTCGAGTGACGTTTTCATTGCCGCTATTTCACCCCCTCATCTGATAGCAAAAGGATCCCCATGTTCCCTGCCGATATAAAGACTCTGCTGACCATCTGTTGATCACCTCTACTACATATATTTCGTTTCTCAGGACTGACTTTATTTTCAGATGATTTGGGGGTTTTGCACCTGCTGTTCCTATTGGAACCACCTTTCCCTCCAACTTAATATGTACAGTTAGTGTACAACCAAACTGGAACCAGGACGGATATATTACAAATATTAAGCTTTGTGTACAAAAGTCTTAGGATAACTTCATATCCACATATTTAGTTTGTCTGTCAATGATAGAAAGGCCCTCAGTAATCTGCTGGATGCAGAGTCAAGTGTGCTTGATCCTACTCTAAAGTCAATACTAATGCATTACTATGGTTTTAACAAAACCATAGTAAGTACAATTATTAGTCAGACCACAAACATCTATTTGATTGTCATGAACAGATATTCATTAATATCAAGTGTGAGTATTGGGCTTGTTGGTCAGATTACTTTTGGTCGCTGATAACATAATGTGTTTACATTGTATACACTAAAGAAGTAATCAAAAGACTAATCAATATTAGAAGCAAGTTGTAGCCGTTACCCAAACGTGTCCTGTATATTGAAATGTGAAGAAACCGGCTATTTTCCAATAGAATAGTTACAATAGAACATGGCAGTTCTTCCATGTTCTATTGAAACACATTATAATAACGTAGTTTATCTTAGTCAACTATAAAATAATAAACGGCTTCCAGTCCAGGAAAAGGAAAAGAGAAATTCAAACCAAGGCCAACTTCATCAAACCCTAAATATTTCATCAGAAACCGCACACCACTACTCACGTGATCATATCACTGAACTGGCACTTCACACACAAACCGCAAGCTGCACCACTTATTATATAATTAGTTATATAGTTTAGTATAAGTTGGATTTGTAGATAACACATGTGTGAGACACTTAATCAACGTAGATATTATATTTAGGAGATCTCAACACAGATCAAAAAACAAAAACGGAGAAAGACACATTTAATTTCAAGGGAGATTTGATAAAACAGACATGTTGGTATGTAAACAGTTTAACGTAAACAGTTTAACGTCAGCAGCTCGAGCTCTCTGGCAGCTAGCTAGCTACGTTAGCAGTCTGCTAACGATTATAGCGTCGTTAGCAGACGCATTTTGTCGAACAAACACGCAAAACTAGCAGTGAACCTCGAGATAAAGCGCATAATGTCACACAACCACATCCCGACTGAACACCAAAGTTGTTAAGTCAGCTCCCAAACAACCCCATAGCCCGCTGCGTAGCATTACCCGACGTTAGCATCGACGTTACCTTTTCTTTTCTGGTACAGTTCCTGTGTCCATGTCAGGACGAAAGGACCTGAGTTGAGTCTCTCTATCGGTGTCAAGCTGTGTCCGCGCCCGTCGAGAAATAAACCAAAGTCCTGATGTGAATATCCGTAAATCCTCAAACGTTTCGCATACGAGTTCTCACTGTGTGAATTTCGTCAAAGGCGTCAAGCTTTGATCCGCTAAAATCATCACATTCGTGTGCTCTTCTTCGGAGACAGTGCCACGCTGCTAGGTTGGAGGCACTCCTCCCCTGGCTCCGCGGGGGCGCGCAGTCACATGCTTGTCTCCGTCGAGGATGCGCACAGAAAACCTGGCGGAGCGAGAACAAACCAAAAATGAACTGTACTTTTCGACTAAAGGTAGATTATAGTGTGTGATTCAACTAAGGGTGCTGTTTATGTCTAGTGTTAATTTAACAATAATAACCCTATCATGTTTCTCCAGATTTGTGGTTGGAGGGTGTTTTGCTATTAAAAGCCATGTTTGCAGGGACGACTGCTGCTGTAAGCTTTCACTTAGTACTCTTTAAATGGCAAATCTAAACTGTTTTTTTTTAACTCTTAATACGTAACATGACACACTATAAGATATAAAATATTAGGAAATTAATTTCCTAACCTCTTAAAACACAGCAAGGTTAACTCCCCATTAAATGTCCTCTTTGCTATATTTCCAAACAGGTATTCATCCTCTTACTTGGCACATAGTTTGCTACATGTGGGAAATTACAAACTTAAGCAAAGCTTTGTCACTTCCTGCTGGCTGGGTGGCACAACACCTCAGTGTGTTTAAGTGTCAGACCTTGACTGAATTTGACAAACAAATACATGACCAGAAAGGTCATGAGTAGCTTTGCTATACCTTGTGAGTTTATGTTTTAGGCCTGTAAACCAGAGTGTGACTCAGTGAAAATCATACAGGGATTCATATGCTTCTTACACTCTAGTAGCAGCGCTTCATCAGCAATGACTGAGTCTGTATTCAACCCTGTGTGGTAAAGATTACTCAATTGCATCAAATAATGTTTGTTTATTTAGTTGTTATGATTAACTTTACGATTGTCTGGAAGTTGTCTAAGGTGCCACACCCTTTTCTATACTATTGGTCAATCTACCAAACTCTGCCGGTTATCTCTGCAATAGCAAACGGTGTAAAATTTGTATTATTGTAACATATTTCTAGTGAGCAAAATTATGAACAGCTACGCAGATTGTTTTTGTGGCACAAACTTGTCTTATGTCTTGGGAGTTCAATGAAAATACACTGATGAGAGTCTGTGCTGTGTAACAACATTAACACAATGATTTGAAAGAGAAATGTTGAAATGTACAAGAAAGATTGCATCGTTATTGTTGCAATGGCCATCGTCTGATTAGATTCTGGACCTTTGTATTGCTGCACAAAAAGCCCAACAAGTAAGAAACATTAAGATGTCTACAGGGAATCACTTAGGTAACGTCCGAGTCATTTTTTCTTCTTCTCTTTTTCGGGGTATCAATCACACAGGCAGGACCGCAGGGTCAAACACTGATTAAATCAAGCAGTGAAGAGGCACTGCTGGCAGCCATCAGTACGTCTCAGTAATAGAAGCTGAGACAACGCTCCTCAATCTTTCCTTTCATTCAGACATTACCTGAGGAAAGCTGCCAAACAGGTAATGGGTAAAAACAACTCAAGTAATTTAATACAATGTCCCATTCTTTGTATAGAACTCTCCGCCCATCTTTGTTAAGGAAAGCTTTAACAAGATTAGTTGGATGCTATTAGATCCCTGAATTCAATGCACTTTTAAAAGTTAAACATTTAAAAGTAAAAATGCTGTTCAACAGGATTTCTTAGGAAAGTTTAGTTGTGTTATTGGTCTCCATTTCCACTTATTTGATATAAATAGACATATAGCTTTGCATTAGCTCTGGTTTTATGCTGTAAAAACATAGCAGCACTGCTTCCAGTTTCAGATTATACACAAGCATTTCTGTATCTGAAGCCACTAATTTACAATATTCAATCACATGGGGTTGAGGAGATAAACAGATGTAATGTGGAGCCTGAAGACTTGCTCCTTGAAACTAACAGGAAGAGCTGATCTCCGTTTTAAAAGCTAAGCACAGGGAACACAATATACTTTTCAATGCAAGTGTCTTTTTTTTCTTTTTGTTATTGTCAGCAACAGCACATACTGTACTGTATTCACACTTCTGTGTCCCAAAAGCATAATTATTGTCTTCCTGTTTCAATCGAAGGCAACAGTAATGACGCTGTGTGGTTTCCTGTTTAGTCTCTAGGTCTGCGATGGCAAAATTAACTGTTGAAGGCCACCACCATGATGAGATCCAAGTTACACTGTACTTTACATTTTAAGTTTTCTCTCTCTCTCTCTCTCTCTCTCTCTCTCTCTCTCTCCCCATCTACCTCCTCCTAGTCGTACTATTTTCACAGTGAGGGTGGTGTAAGTGTTCAGCAAGGAGGGTATTCAATAACTTTTATGGAATTTGCAAGTTTTAAAATGCCCCTGTGTGAAATCTCATTACCCAGGCAGTCTGCCCACGGACCGGAGAGCTTTCAAAGGCTCCATTTATTGAGAGGAAAAGAGTGAGTGTGCGCAATATGTGTGTACGTGTGTGAGCAGAGAGCAGCAGATGGAGTGATTCCTGTTACTCTTGTCAAACCTTCAGACACACCAAGACTCAATTGAATATGGAAATTGGCAAACACCATACTAGTATTGTTCTTCAGGCCCTGTGTGGCGTAATTTCAAAAGTTTTGGATATCCGAGTCACCATGAATCACCACAGAGCTTTCTTTCACCCCAGATGAAACGTTGCATAATCCTCAACATGCCTCGATTACATGGAAAATCATTGAGACTGATGCAAAGTTTTTCTTACGAGTTTGACACATAAACACAAAATAAACATCATCTTTTATTTGAAACTGCCTGCAGCTACTTCGACAAATCATCCTTGTGATTGTTTTAACTGTCATTTAGTCAGAGTGTGTGTCGGTGAGTACTTGTATTTTTCCAGAGTAGGGTCACATCATTGAGAAACTATTTAATCTGCTCAATTCTTCCAGGTTTTAACTGGCAGCTCGGCTTTTCTGGGAATCTCTGGCCGGCTGGCTCATTATTTCTCTGGACAGCGTGAGAGCAAAAATATAACAGTACGCCATTGTGCTAAAAAAAAGAAGAAGTACTTTCTTCATTTGAAGTAACTCGAAGCAAAAATCATCCAAAACAAAATGTACAATAAAATACTGAGGTTGTACACCTTTGTCAAACAAGTTCACAACATACCAACAAGTCAAATAAACCATTTCCACACAGACACTTGAATGAATGTGTCCCAATCGCAAAACTAAATGTCCTTTTCTGAAAGATGGTCACATGCCACTCTTTGGGGAATTATAGGAATACTTAAGAGTTCATCAGGTCCAGCCCCAGTTCTTGTCGAGCATGTGTTTGACTGCCTCCGTGGCAATTGGCACCTTCATGTCTCTGGGGAATGTAACAGCATCATACTGCAAGTACCACTTGGAACTGTTTTAGAAAAAGCCACAGACACTGAAAAGAGTGAGCGTGCAGGATGGCTGCTGGATCCACGAGGAGACCTTAGCTCTCCAGCAGTTCAGGTGAGGTGTAGGAGAAGTTACGAAACTCGTCCTGGTTAACGGAGGGCAACAGAGGGTCATCGATGGGCGTGAGGGTGGGCTCTTCCTGAGTAAAATCGGGGTCAAAGTTGTTGACGTCTTCTGGTGTTTTCTGGAGGGGAATAATAAAGAGTTATTAATCTGCAGCAAGATTTTAGTAACAACCACAAGAGAGGACAAAGTCAAACACTACGTAATGTCTCGAGTGTCCTCATTATCATTTATACACACACACACTATCATGCTAACAATAAAGTAATTCATGCCACTTACAATCCTGGGCTTAAAAGGTGGCTCCATTTCTCTACGATTCAGCTTCTCCCAATCGATGCCAGTGAAGAAGGCGTGGCTGGTCAGAGCACTCTCTCCAACCTCTGAGGCCACACAGCCCAGACGCCGGGCCGGGTTTTTGGTCAAGAGCTGTGAAAACCAAATGATGGATGAATTCAGAGAGATTAAATAAGAAAATAAAAACAAATCTGTCAATTAATAATCATCAATCAATAATCCGCAGATCAGCTGTACATAGTGAGGACATATGACACATGTTATTCAACTAGACAAAACCAGATTATTTGGAGAGTAATGCCAAACTGGACTCCAGCCAGGACGACATCCAGGCAATCTTGGCCTCCCAACTCACACAAAACAAACACACCCTGTATCTGGCTCCTCCCACAAGAGAGTTCAGCTAGGTTGAATCAAGTGCAACTAAGGTGTCTCAACTTCCTGGTGTTGTTGAAATAGAACAATGGTCTGTTTCTCTGCAACAGAGTAGTGGTTGTAAAATCCAGTGAAAGAGGTCCAAACTAAACAAACTCAAAATTGAAAAACTTTGTTTTAACTTGCCACTGGGATGAAGCTGAAAACACAAATGCGTTCTGGAAAGTTCTCTCTTGACGAGGAGTCTGTGCACCCATAAGGGCTGGCGGTGACATTCAGATTATGCTGCAACAAACTGACGGGCCGCCGTCTCTATAGTGACAGTGGCTAGCTTAACCCGAGGTCATCGGAAGAATCAATAGGTCTTTCTATGTCAGTTTCAAAACACTGTTAACTGACAACGACACCACATGCCTCAGAAAAACAAAGAAAGAGAAAGACAAAGGAAGTTAGAGAGACGTAAATGCAGACGAAGATGGAACGGTACTCGAGGGGAGATAATGAGATAAAGAGGTACCCTACCCTGCCGCTTACGGCTTTGCATAGTTTAGTCCTTTTTTTCTCAATTGATGCAAGACCACCATCGTAATTAATTTGCAGAAACTTGAATCCTGCATCAACAGGTAACATATGGCTGTTAAAATAAAGACATCTTTTTGGGGGAGGAAACTGTTTCATACTTATGTATTCATCTGCATCGATTTTCAGCTGCAAGCATGACTTTGATGACTTGATTTGGAGTTAATGGGTTAATATATATATAACTTTTTTTTACACCAGTACACCAGTATGGCTCTTGAAGTGGAAATAATGAGTGTGAGACAAACAAGCAGGGGTCAATCAGTTGAGGAGCTCACAGACTGCAACACTTGAGGAAATATATTGCACTGAATTTGGGGCCATCTTTCCATGGCTACATGTCAGCTGTGCCATCCTCAGCACCAAACCTGCCATGTCAGCATTAGCACATAAAGAGGCCATTCTCTACTACACCAGCAGAAATAAATGCTGAAACTAGTGCTGAAACCCTTAGTCCATTGTTCAATAAGCCAACTGGCAGAAAATGTATAATTCATCTATAAACCAAAATATGAATAATTTGCTGCTTCCAGCTTCTGCAATATAGGGGTATTTTATATCAATGTAAATCAAACTTATTTGGGTTTTGGAGTGTTTGTTGGACAAAAAATGCAATGTGAGGAAATGGGCATTTTATACTGTCTTTGGATATTTGATGCATTAAATGATGAAAGTAATAATTAGTTTCAGACCTAATTTATAGCTTCATCTGATAATCAACATCCACCTGTTTATAAACCATCTTTACACAAACCACTAAAATAAACTCCACTTATTTAAAAAAGTAATTATTGTCAACATACTCAACTGAACTTCGTGAACTTGCTTATTGCAACAAGGAGAACCTAGCAACGGATCAACCCTCAGTATAAATAGTGCAGCGGCGTTCAATCTCTTCATCTTTACATAACATGTGACACTGGCAGTGAAACGCATCACCAGGGGAGGTCGGTGCTATGCTTCCTGAAGCATGTTGGAATGACAACAAGGATAAGAGGAGGAGAACTGGGGGCAGAGAAGGGAGGAGGTGTCGTTGTATTTATAGCCCGGGTGCTGTGGCTGGGCAGTGGACCATGCCTTAATATAGTTATGTAAGAGACCCGGGCCAAACAGCTGGCTGGCAGAGCTCAATGGTCACTTGGCAATCAGAGAGTGTCAGTCAGTGTGAAGGACAACAAATAGAAAACCTTGATCACAGAAACCCAGAACAAACCTGTTCCAACCTTCGATATCTTAATATATCCCACGGATGGATCATGTTACACTGTCCAGTAATGCAGGGACTTTTTTCTCACAAGGCCAGTGAGCAATTCATTTATTTCCACTATCGGTATTTCTGTTTAAAAAAAAGCTTCATAAACATTTCCTGTAATTGTCTGCTGTGATAAAAGTCAGCCAGCAGCAGTTTGAGGAGGGTAAATGTCTGCCAAACGACAAAGACTACAGCAAAAGCTGGCTTTCATCCAGCTGTATCCATCAGGCAACTTCTACAAGTTGATGAACCCTTTTAAAAAAGGTGCGGACTTACAGCTTTGAGTATATTTACTGCCTCTGCGCTGAGCCAAGACGCATAAACAATGTCTTCATTGAGGATGGATTCAAAGAGGTCATCTTCATTTTCGGCCTCAAAGGGAGCGTGTCCCGACAGCATCTCATACAGGAGCACCCCGAGAGCCCACCAATCAACAGAGGGCCCATACAGCATCTCCTGCAGGATCTGTGGAAACATGTCACAGCATACCATTCAAGTTAACCATCACAGCACAGAGAGCTTCACAGCATACCGAAAATCCCGTCATGAGGTTCAGTAAGTAGACGTGTTGCCAGTGAGGCTACACGGAGGAGAACAAATAACCCTTTCATACATCCAGACACACTCAGTTAAGGTCAGAGAAACATCTCACAAACTTGAGGAGGCACACTTAATCCCTCATTATGAAAACAAAGCACGTCTGTAAAGGTGCGTTCTGATGAGGAGATCAGGACTTGTCAAGTCTACAGAGCCTTTCACAGTCTGACCTCACAAGTATGCTGACTTCCAGTAAGTCAGGAGGGAGTTACAGGCAGTGACCACAGAGTTTGTTTATTGTAAGGTGGTGTGATGGAGAGAGGATGGGACTTGGAACTGCATCAGATGAACTCAGAAAACCTGGGCTGCAGGAGTAGTTATGGGTCTCAAACTGTGTGTGTAAAAAGGTACGTTACGTTAAAGTTATGTTTGTTCAGGTGTAGGAACTGACCTCGGGGGCTATGTAGTCTGGGGTCCCACAGAAAGTTCCCGTGGCTGCGCCTTCAAATATGCCCTCTTTGCACATGCCAAAGTCCGCCAGCTTACAGTGACCGTCTTTGTCAAGAAGAACATTGTCCAATTTCAGATCCCTGAAAGACAAACACAGAAAAAGTAAAAGAAAATCAGACATTTGTTTTGGGCATTGTTATCAAGCAGAAATAAATCAACCACCAAAAATCCACTCGACTCCAACAGCTGCTAAAATGTGTGTGCTCAGTCTCCAATGCACCTTGTTGGTATTGTTTCTAGTTATATGCAGGGAAGAAACGAGCAGGAGAAAGTGACGGATGACTTCCTAACAATATTTTCAGACAAAACCTGAGCTATTGTTTTTTGGTGGAACATATTCTTACAGGTTACAGATGTAATTAGATGCATTAGAAGTAAATTAAGATAAAGTGATGATTATTTTGTTGATTCATTTTGCAATGTGGAAAATTATCAATGTTGGTTGTCTTCCTCTAAAATCAAGTGTGATTTGAAGGTATATCAATAACATTGATTTTCTTTAACCGCAGAAGTTAATCATTTTGGTTTTCTTATACTTTTCAAGTTCTCATCATAATAACTCAAAATAAATTGAAAATAGCATGTATTGTCAAATCAGTGGAAGTATCTTCTTGAAAAATCTCCTCTGTGTTCATGTGAACTGTTGCTTTGTCGTCCAACAGTGAGATTAAACCTTCTAAATGTGGGCTCGGGAGTTAAGCTCTAATCTACGGCCAGGTGACCCACTGTAAAAGCAAGGTCATTTTTCAGGCTGGAAAGAAGATACTATGTTATAGCACGGGCTGATGCTGAAGACAACTGAACAATCCGGGAGATGCATACAAATTAAAAAGAACAGATCACTTAATTTCCTGTTTTCTCTAGCAGAAAATAACATACAAAAAAGGATCCTGACTGACTTCCTCAAACAGACAAATACGGTGAAAAAAATAACAGGCTGGTCAAGCAACACTGGTTTGGTTGGATTAATCTGGTTTGCTCTTCTCTAGGGTAAACCGATTGTGTAACAGTGACTCAGATATTCATGGTGACTGTCCCTCACAGCCTTACAAACACGCAGAAAAAGAGCAACTCTGATGCTAATGCAACACGACCACAGTAAGAGCATGTAAGTGCTTAGTTCACCAGGAATAACAGAACTGTGGAGGCCAGTACATTAAGTTTTGTTTAGAGTGGGTGTCTGTGATATATGGGCAGTTCTGCTCAGTTCATTTTCATGCTCCAAAGGGCTTCAAGTACTATTGGTGTGTATGTTTCAGTATGAATGTGTCCACTGAGAAATTAACCCTGGTTTAATTTCGTCGGTTTAACAACTTTATGCAAATAACACACTGCAACGAGTGTTTTTGTTCTCCTTTACCCACCTCAACACACTGGAAAGACAAACCTCATTTAGCTTTGAGCCTCTTTCTATAGGAAGTGGGTCAGACAGACAGATTGGTATCTACAGTGGAAACATGTACACTGAGGTACTGAACTTTATCCCACTGCAAGGACAACTAACTGGATAAGAGATACAGTTGAGAAAAGGAAGGTCTGACAAACACGGTGTAATGTTTTTTTGTGTGGTTTTACAGGGTAAGAGCACATCTGGATAAACTATCAGGCCTTTTGAAATCTATACAAATAAACATCAACTTAAGCTTATACCACGGTGATACTAATCACAATGTAGCAGTGCCTTAATATACAAGATTAATTAAAGCACAAGTTAAAGCATTTAAAAAATGGTTTGTTGTGTAACATGGCGGTGGGGACCAAAACTAAACTTGAACAGTTTCACAAAGTGTTTATTGCAGGGCTTTTGTACTGGAATGCATGACATTGCACAGCTGTTCATGACAATGTGTTCACCTCCTGCAGACTCTCCTCACTAAACCGCTATTAAAGTCAAGCACACTGGGTTCAGACTGTTTGAAATTAAGTCCTAAACAAAACTTAATGTATTGTATGTCATAAATAACCACAGGATCTTTAAAACAACATCTTTAAACTTCTTTTCGAGGAGAACGGTAACGTGCAACGTGCAGTTGAATCAACCGAAAGCTTCAAAGCACGACTTCACAACAAGCTAAAAGAGATTTTATCGAGGGAGATATCTAGTTAAGTATATTACACAACACATTGACTTATTTTAGGAGGCAGCATAAGCTCTGCTCTACCTACACTGGCCTGATGCGCAAGCTGCTTGTTATTTTAGTTGTAGCATGCAAACTGTGTGCGGCCTCCTAAGCTAGAGTCATGCTAAGTGGTGCTGAAACACTTGGACCACAAAATAGAACCTCAGGATTTAGCTCACATGAAGCCACCTTTCCTGTCAACATGCACTGGCAGGGAGCCCGAGCTCTGCCACACAACTCCTTGCCCGTGCAACAGCATTTTAAAAAGGTCTCAAAGCATTAACTCAAATGTCTGATGCTGGAATAGGAGAATGTGTCATATAAAACACACAAAAAAGTTACAAAATTAAAGTTAATTTCACACAAAAATAAAATTGTAACCATGATGTTACAGCATAAACTCTGTCAATCTGTTGTTACACTGTGCTTGCCATTATAGGGCATGGGCCTTGAGGAAAATACAGGTGGCAATGAGTTAACATTGAACATTTGGATGCACAGTAAAAGTGTTTGGCTGGAAGTAAAGCAAAAACTACCTGGAGTGTTTTAGTGATAAATAAATTAATGAAGGGATAACAATAGTTTGAGAAGAGGCTGAGATAAAACCATTGTAAACTCAGTATGACTGATGACTTCAAAAACTGCACTTACGTTTCAACTGAAATGGGAAGTGAGCAAAACATGTCTGGATAAGCACAGTTAACACGTCCATTTTAAATATCCAAGAGAAATAGTATTTCACTCCCATGAATTTGAAATTCGCCAAAGACGGATTAAACAAATGGACAACATTGATGCAACAGAGGACAAGATGCAGTATCCTGAATTAAGTCCTTAATATGGGTCAAGATTGAAAAATGACGGATATTAAAAAGCCCATAATACAAATTTAGAGTGTTGTTAGACTGTCCCCGTTTGATAAATGCCTACATCTTTTCCATTTGTAGTAATTTGTAGTTTCCAAACCCAAATCGTTATATATAAACCTGATTATATTATCAGGGGTTATGAGATCCAGCAAGACTTTATAGAGATGTTTTTTGAAGGCTGTGACCATTTCTATTCGAGAAGTAAAATTAGATTTATGTGTCGCGTTCTCCTTTAATAAAGATTTTTTTTAAATAATATTCAGCAATTGCAACATTTTATTGTCTGAAAACAAGAAAGCAATTCAATCATCTCGGTGAAACAATTCAATGTCTACATTTCCCTATTTCCAAAAAGAATGCGTCATGCCAATAATTTGAGGCAAGGATTCTTTGTAGTTAATTTAATATTATATTCTTCAAAATGCTATTTTAGTTTGTTTATTTGGATGTCAGGGATGGCTCTGATGTGTTGAAAACGCAAAAGAAAAAGTAAAAAAAAAAGAAAAATGCTATTTTAGGACTCATTATTACATAATGTTTGGAGACCTTTCAGTGGACTGATATGTTGTACTTTACTTGGCACTGCAAAGCCCAGTGTGATTTGTGTTCTCTGATTCAGACCTGTAGATGATGCCTTTGCTGTGCAGGAACATGAGAGCGGAGGTGATCTCTGCTGTGTAGAAACGTGCTCTCGGCTCTTCAAACTTCCTGGACTTCTGGATGTGGAACATAAGATCGCCACCATTCACAAACTCCATCACAAAGAACAGACGGTCCTGCAAAAGAAAGAGTGAATGAGATTTACACATGCGCATACGAACCCCGCTAGCCTCCTTGTTATTATCCAGTTCAAGGACCCATGACCATGGACATGCCGAGATTGTTTCAAAAGATGATACATTTCTGCTTCTCATACATTTCACGTCTGTTTAATGGATTCCTGTGCAACTAACTGATGTTGAAAGTCAGTAAGGCAAAAGAAATACTGATCAAACCCATAAATCTTTCCTTTCTCATTACAGGCTATGGTCGATATGTAATCTAAAAAATGAGAGCCTGGGGGGGAAATAAGCAGTGCAGGAGAATGTGATGTACAGATCTGCTCATTAAGCTCCCTGAAGAGATCAGGATATTCAGCAACAGCTGACTCCGATTAACTGCTCTGCGGTTTAGAGCGGTCTGGTATTTACCCCCGAGATGCATAACATTTAATAGTGTGTGTGGTGCAGAACTGTGTGTGGTGTAGCTGTGAAGCTGTAGAGGAAATCGTTAACGCCACACTAGAATAGTGTCTTGGTTGTTCATCTCTATTGAGTTGTATAATTAAAAAATGCGAGGCACACCGTCTTTTCTCAAAAAACTGGTTCACTGATACGGTTACTTCAATTAAATTACGATTCTAAAACAGTAATCACAGATGACATTTCCTCTGTGAGTGTGCATTTAAAGCCAATTAATGGTTGCCTCTAACTTAACTAGCTAATGTATTTTGCAAGACTTTCTCCAAGCCTCTGTCAACTTGATGAGCTAAATGTCTGGCAATGTGAGACAGGGTGTAATTAGCTTTGTAATAGTCAAGATGAGCAGAAGATGATGAATTGCTGTTTCAGGAAGGACGCAACATTTGGTAAAAGAAAAAAAAAAAAAAAAGTGCCCACTCCACCTCACCACAGACGCAACACAAGTTATTCATATCGACAACATCCTCATAAAAAGGACAACGAGACATCTAAAAGTAAAAGATGATGTGTAGTGGAGCAAAGGCTATTCTGTGGTTGTTTGAATCAGCCAGTTGATTTTGTGCAACTCTATTTTGATCCCAGGTGAAGTAGGTCAGTGTCGATGCAAACAATGAAAGCAGATTAGTGGTGTCCTGTCCGCTGGGAAGAACAGCTCTGCCAGCCAAGCTAATTCACTTTCTCACATCTTCTAGAGCACAGCAATGGGAAACTGCTGCCATCTGCTGACCAATGTGTGCATTACAATGCTGTGTCCTAATTACACGTCACATACCAACTGTATACACTGCACTCTGCCTATTGATGGACCTGATAATAGTGTGAGGATGTGTAAGAATGAAACTATGCCACATGAAGACCAACAAAGTATTGTAGCACTCAGAAGAATGATGATATAAAGACTTGTGTAAGGCATACGTATAAAAACATAGGAAGGGACTGTAAATTACGAGTTTTATTTTATATATTGTTATGAGATTCTAAAAAAATACACATGTGACTATAAAAGTGCTATACTGAAAAGTAACTGGCACACAAGGTATTTCAACTTGGTGAAAATGATCTTTGCAAGGTGCTTGCGTGCACGTTAACTACTATCAAAATACCTTTAAGACAAGAAAACTGTATATTACTGCAAAGTTGCACACTCTTTGTTACACGGTGCTCTTCTCAAGTAGCAACACTTATTTATACCACAACAACTTGATATGAAACATTGATTTGGAAAGCAAGGTAGACACTATTTGGTCTACCTTGCTATTAAAAAATACCTCTGCTGATTTGCAAAATGCACAGATTGCCCTCACAATAAAAGCTTAATGTATTGTTATACAAATGCGTGTGTGCGTAATCTGTACTGACCGGCGTCTGGAAGCAGCAGAACAACTGTGTGAGGTAGGGGTGGCAGCGGGCCAGTGACAGCACCCTCTTTTCCGTCATGGTACACTCCACATCATCGTCCTGCAAAATGATGTCCTTCTTCAACACCTTGACCGCAAACACCTGAGCATTGCCGTTTAACCTCGCCAGCATCACCTGTAGATACAACATGCAGTAGGAAAGGTGAGAATTCACAAGTTTTTCCAAATTCAGCGTCACCTTGATGCACATCTTATCAGAATATGAGCTTTATCTATTGAAGTAAATGTATTATTGTACTCACAACTGATATTGCTTCATGTCACAAAATATTTTTTAAAGAGTTATTCAATATTTCTGAATGAAATGCCTCTTGATCATATTCCCAATTCTACCATCTTCCTCATTGTTCACTCAGGTCTTGATCACTTCGTTACAGAGGGCATTTCTTGTTATCCTCTTATGTCATTCACACCTTGCCAAAACTGCCCTTGCCAAGGACTTGAAGGAAGGTGAAGTCTGAGATGCCCAGTCGAGGAGTCTGCTGCTGAGTGCTCGTACTCTCCCTCCTGTCAGTTGGTCCCCTCATCTGACTTGTATTTTTGGCCTGTCAGTGCAAAAGTACTTACATTTGTAAATGTACACTCATAAAACACCTCATCAAGCCACATTTAAGTAAAATGAACGCTGATTCGACTCGGCATTCGTACCACTGAGTCGCGTTTAGAGAGTCCTCCAGCCTGCAGACCCATCTCTGCCAGCTTACTGGCCAGTTCCACAGTGTTGACCCCACAGTTCGGAGCGACGTTGCCTTTGCAGCGGATGTGAACGTTCATTTTACAGACTGAAGAAGAGAGAAAACACACAGACAGACAGGAACACTCAATAATAGACAAATTAGGACATTTGAGATTGGATTTAGAGAGACAAGTGTTGACACAAGTCTTACTTTTACAGTGCAGCCCCTGCCTGACTATTCCCCACAGCAGGGAGCCACAGTGGTCACAGAAGGTGGGCGACTTGAAGTTGTGGATGTTGAACATGTGAGGGACGTTGATGCTGAAACCTTGGTTTATGGGCTGTGGAGAGAAGACATACTGTAAACTGACCCCTATGTGTTGCAGCAGTAGTTTCAACCATGTGTGTATATATTTGAAATAAGCTTAAAATGCCACATTGGGTGCATTGTGAAAAATGTTTCTGCACGTTTCTATTTTTGTCATAGTTCTTTCTGTTTATTGCTGCATTTGCTTCTTTCTGAATGTCCCAATGGAAGAGAAACTTGTAATGCTCAGCAAGATAGTAGCAAAAATGGCATGTTCCAATGCTATAACAAGCACAGATGTATTTATAGAAACATGTGAAAATGCTACAACAAGCATGCGTGGAAAAGTATAGCGTTCTAGTTCAGTGACCATCAACACAGAAACAGGAACCTGTGCAGTCTGCGTACCACTGCAGGTGTTAATCAGATGTGTGTGTGCATGTGTGTGTTATCTTTTGCCCATCCTGTATAACACACAAACTGCACAAACATACTTGAGTGTCTGAAACCACTGATTACTTTGTTACCGATCTGTGATCTGTAGTGACAATAGTTCTTGCAGTTCTTACCGGTTCTTTTGTTGGCTTCTTCATGCGTGGACACACAGTGACGACATGCTGGTGGCATCGTTTGTGAACCACACAGGTGCACACTAGAGAGAACAACAGCTCAGTGTCAAAGTCACGTCTGTGTGTTTAAGTTCCTGTGACAGAAAGAGAAAATAAGGTCTGCTCACCTTGGCACTGGTAACCCTGCTTTCCAAAAACACCCCTACAAAACAGAGAAAGGTTTACCGTTTACAGTGCACACAGATACGTGCAGGCTGTGGGGATTTGTCCGAGCTCGACTTTCTCACCAGATGAACTCTCTGCAGTGGAAACAGAAAGTGGGCTGACGAAGGAAAGTGGACATGAACTTGTGTCCGTTCACCTGGTGGATCCTGCGTCTCAGGGCCCCTTGTCTCTTCCTTGTAAACTGCTTGAAGCTCTTCTTCGGTTTTACTACGGCGTCATCTGACAGAAACAAAAGAGAGCAAAAGTTTGTGCTAAAATATAAAATGAGTGTGTGACAAATGCAAGTCCATGCACTAATTATTAGACCAGATGCCATAAGGGCTTTAAAAACACAAAAATTAACTTTTATCATGTTTCTTTAAAGGAACAAATTAATATCTCTATATTATGTGCGCTTATGTGCAAATGCAGGTGCATATCCTATCACCTTGTGCACATTGCATTGTTTGTCTCTATGGGTTGTAGCTCGTAATAAGTGTAGTCGAGCTATTTGTGAGATGGAAAACCCCGCATGCATTACGGAAACCTGCCTGCTGAGCCCCCGCCATCCCCCTGCACACGACATGTGTGGTAGAAGTGTGAGAAGGAGGCTTTACATTATTAATACCGTGTTAGTGTTTGTGTACACTGAAGACATTCTATCATATGAACAACTGCTTAGTTTCTTACTGTAAAACATCCAAATAAATAAACATTAATGTGTTGCCTTTCCCTAACCAGAAAGATCTTCGAGTTGTTTTATTTAAATATTTGCATGAAAATAGAGTTTAAAGTGCATATTGACCAAGGCAGCACGATAATTACATATTATTTATCAACCTTCCGTAGAATCGTATCGTAGCGATGTAAACATACTGTGTTATCATGATGCAAATGAATGACTGCCAGGATATTTTCTGTCGTTTTTGTTTCACTTGACCAAAGACTTTGTCTGATGTTACAAGCAGCAGTGGAGCAGTTCATTGCATGAAACATTATGTTAATGAGTATTCTTTATTTTGAACAAAATGTCCATTTGATCATGTATATCCATATCAGTAATTAATTAATTTCAACCATACCACCTAGCTCTACTGAAAGGAGCATTCCCTGGCATCCGCATGAGTTTGGTTTTTATTGTATATTTGGCAGCTGGCTCTCGTTGCTCAGTGTTTCTGCAGCTCCTCGCATACCCCTTGAGGTTGGCCAGCATACAATAGGAAACTAGTTTATTTATCAACAATAGGGACTTTTAAAATGGATGCAGAATGTACACTCAACATATTTACATAAAGCTTATCTCCAAAGTTTGGTGAGTAAATTGTAAAGTCTGCTAGTAGCTTTTGTGGAAAACAAACATTCCTGCAGAGGCCAAAAAAGGAAAAAGAGGCTATTTCAGAGGGGTTTTGAAAGTTTAGACAATGCTGGTGAAATGAAAAATCATGGGGAAACTGGACGACCTTTGTGTGTAAGCTGTAAATGAATGCATTTGGAAAATATTTAACAGGTAAATGAAATGTTAGAGCTTCATAAGGTTTGGCTGCTGAGGCATGATTTCAGCAGGTAAAAAGAGAACTTAATGGAGGCCAAGTGGCAACCAGCTTCTTCTACTTCTGCTTCAAAAGACCTGCAAAGTCACTTCTTACTGGTGTAATTTAAATGGCTACATCTACATTGGTTAAAAGATGAACACACAGATAACTATTCAAAACAGTCTGCAGTATTTCACAGAGTAGAAAAGTCAAGAGAATGACAAACTGAGTAGATATAAATGGTCAACGCTGTTCAACATTGTGTGAAAAAGTACGAGAGGCGGAGAAGTGCAATAGCGATGTTTCTGCAAGGGGCTGCATTTCAGTCTCCAGGAGAAAACTTACCATCAGTGAAGGATCCAGTGAGGGAAATATGAATGTAAACTTTGCCCTCTGGCTCCAAGTCCATCTGCAGACACACAAACTCACAATTACATTTCTGCACACTCCAATAGCAAACAGAAACAGCATGGACCGATATTGGCATCCACCGCAATTAAGACCAATTCATCATGCTATGTAACCAAAACGCCTTTATATGAAACAAAAAGCAAATCAGAAATACAGCAGATTTTGGTGGTTTAGTTATAATAGCGGAGCTAAAACAAGCATATTAGATAGCATATGACATGTCTCCAAAAGGAAGAATGAAGATACGTCACTGCATAGTTTTGCATTCCTCAGTGTGCATGTAATGTCTGAGGAATTTGGACAATGTGGCTGAAAGGCAACAAAGCAGGTCTGGCAGGTCGGGCTTGTAGCCGAGGTTGTAATGACCTGATGCTCAGCTGGGAGTGCTGATTGGCAAATGTTGGAGTAGACGTTGAAAAGCCCGACATACAGAGGAAGGTCTTCTTATGGATGGACAGTGACGGGCAGACACAGTGAGATACTTCCTGCAGCAACCACTGAGGGGAAACTTAGGTCATTGTACTTAAATATAGATCGGTTCTATTTATACCACACATACACCCACGCCTGGAAAGTTCTTTCTGCCCCAAAAAAAAACAGTGACACATTAGGTGTCAATTGTGGCAACTCGATTGGCACATTGAGTGTCAAACTTTCATTTCGTGAGTTTATTTCCGCGCACCTCAAACTGTTTTGTTTTCGGTTACCTGTTCTTATCCAGTCTCTTATTGTACTGTCTAGACAGCAAGTTTGACTCCACCGTGAAGACTTCCTCTATGTGTGCTATCTTTGGGCTTTTTCCTCTTTGCTTAGTCTGGCCAAGCTCAAGGAAAGAGCTGAAGAGCTGCAATGCATTCCTGAACCTTCTCTCTGCCGGTGAAACAACTCAGCTATACGAAAGGATTAAAGGACAGTGTCCCGGTTTTTTCCAAAGCTCTCTTAAAACAATATTAATACGTATAGAGGAAAAGTTATTGGTTGTCGTCCAAATCCCAAATTGGCTTTGGCTTGACTTAAGAATGAATTTTAGCACAGAACCAGTTTCCAGTCAAGTAAGCAGCACACTTTGCTTCTTGAGTTGCCATATTTAACCTACTTTCAGTTTCAATGCATCTCAGAAGAACTTCATTACTTTAAGTCTGACAAACAACTCCAACACCACACATGCCCTCATATTGATTATTGACAACATATTGTGAAATTAAAGAGCTCAAAAGGAACGGGTCAACGTAGTGTCGACGGGTGGGAGGCAAAGGAAACTGGCCTTGTGTGTCTAAATGTCATACGGTGAATATCTGACACATGATGTCACTTCTGACAAAAATGTTCGAATAAAGTTAAAAGAAGGAGATGAGTAACGACGGTTTAAGTGCCTGAAACTGGACTGTGTGCACAGGAGGGGGAGAAAAGAGACATTTGGATTTGAGCCAAGCGAGAGTATTTTCACAGTGAGCCCTTGAGCACTGATCAGAAGGTGGGGACTCTGATAAACAGCAGTGTGGGCGTGTGGAGGCTTGTGCCTCAGACACATGTGAAACAAACCAGCAGAGCACTTCTTCTGTGCTACAAAGCTAAAAAAAAAAACTGTTCAGATCAAGCGGAAAACAACTTCAAGCAACTAATTACTTGTTCGAGAAAACTACGAGCCCAGCTCCACTTTCACACCACTTCCCCTAAACGTCTGGGGGCGTCTTGGTGAAGATGTGTGCAAAAGCTGCCTTGAATATGTTTGTTTTTTAGCTCTTGCTCAAACAAAACATCAACTTTTCGTTGCATTTACATGTTTTTTTAATTTCTTAATCTCTTTTTTGTACTTTGTTCTGTTGCCACGTCAAAGCAAAGTATGATTATAGTGTCCTGAATGCTGCTAGGTGCACATTACTTACTACTGGTTGACATTATGTTCTTTGCCACTGAGACTTTCCCACCCTGTGTTGCACAGTCGATGTAAATGTGTGAGGCGATGAACCGCAGAAGCGTTTGATGGTCAGTGAGGTCTGGTGGTGGGATCTTACATTTCAAAAATAATTTGAAGTGTACTCACTTTAAGAATGTTACTAATTATCGTACCCATTACATTTACTATAATAACTTTTGGCACAGGCTGTTGAATTGATGTACTTCTGAAACACAACTTCTTCTTTCTGGTAAAATGAAGTGTTTTGCTGCCTAATATGAGGGTGATCCTTTTTTTTTCTTCTTCTTTTTTTAACGAAAGCTGTGTTGGCTGAAGGATAATTCTGAGAAACAATTCTGCATGTGACGAGCGTGTTGTGGTACATGGTCGACACCACCTGAGTCTGCTCCGGGTCCAAACAGGCTCAGGTTACATTCTCCAACACCTGCAGGGGCTTATAGTCCTAGATGATGAAAATAAGCAAGAGGAGGGAAACTCCAGTTTAACGAGCAATTTTATTTAGATGCTGCGCAGGCTGAGGTGATGTGTGTCTGTTTGTGCACTTCTACATTGTGGTACGGCAGAACATAACACCCTGCAACAGCAGTGGAGTGCATAGTTCCAGACCACATTTACCAACGATCAGAGTTAAAGTTTCAAAGCCAATGAGTGCAAGACAAGAGAGCACCCTGTCCGGTGTTTAGTGCCCAGACTGAGACGTGTCGCTGTGAGTATGTGTGAGGGTGTTAGCCTTCACAGAGCTTCTGCACACAAGGCAGTGTTGATTGTTTCAGGCGGAACAACGAGCAATGTTCCCTGACACGTGTAGTGAACATCGCCCTGAGCTATATGGCATGTTTTGTTTCCTGAACCTGCTCTTGAATACTATTCAGCATGTGTCACAGCTCTAATTGGGAACACTACAATAGAGAGAAACTCAATTCTGTTTTATAGTATTCTTTAAGAAGGTATATGGGGAAATACAAACGGTCCCTGGATGAGAAATAACTGAAAAGAAAGATATGATTAAAAAAATATGAGATTGGATTTGAGGCCCTGACTCCTCAAGGATTGTGGCCAGTAAAACCATTAGGTCATTAACCCATGGCTTTATTGGTAGAGATAGAGAAAAGTGGGCCACATGCCAAGGTTCCCAGACCATTTATTTCACCTGTTTCCTATATGTATTGACACTGTTCTCTGGGTCACTTCTGGTCAGTGGGCTTTTGGTTCAGAGTCACATCAGGGTGCTCGGACCCAGTATACCTGCTTGCAGATCTAGTTTACAGTAAGTGGAAAACATACTCAAGTAAAAGTATACAATACCAGTGTAAAGAGGAAAAGCTTTCTTAAAGTATAGTACAAAGATGCTCATGCTGCAGAATGGCACATGATATGTCACATTACATCTGAATCTGCAAAGTAACTTAAGCTGGCAAATAAAATGTATGCATGAAATGGATCAAACCCAAATGTGCATCTTGTGTACTCTGTAGGCCGGGTAGTGTGTGGGGATGGCTCAAGGGGGACTCATTGGTAAATGTGCTCTATAATAATAGAGTAATCAAGTCCCAATGCTTAGGCTAATAAAGATTAAAAAAAAAACATGTTTACATATTGTTTTCCCAGCTGAGGCTCCACTTTTTACTCACCCATCCCTCGAAGGTCTCTCCGGTGTTGGAGGTTTTGATGAGGTCCTCAAACTGAACGATGCAGTTGGCCACAAAGTCATCGTATCCGATCGGAGTGTCGTGGAAAACGGCCACCTCGATTTGTTTCCCGTCGTTCACGTTGAGGCAGAACTCCTCGTTGAACGTCGGCGTGTTGGTTTTCTGTTTGGTGACCGTTTGTCCGATCTTGAAGTCGTCCACCTTCACCACCATGTAGGGGTCCAGGGCCGGGGAGGCTTTGTTGAAGATGACAGAGTGGCGGAGCGAGAAGGTTGTCGGCTTCAGTCCCACCGCCTCGCCGATCCGAAGCTTCAAGTATCCGTTAAACTTCATTTCGATTAAGTTAGTTTAGCCTCACGCGGAAATAAGGAAATAATAACACTGAAAAAGCGAAATAAATATATCAAAAAGGTATATTTAAAAAAAAAAAAAAATGTCACGCCTTCTTCATAACAACACGGACTCACACATATATCGTCATGAATGCATAGTTTTGCCCCTCGTTGCCCCTCCTGACTCAACGTGGACCTGCTCATCTAACCTGCGCTGCTCTTCTGGCGCGCCGTGAACTTGTTTCAAGAAGTTTCAGTAAATAGGAAGCCACAACACACATTACACACACAGACACACACACACAGACACACACACACATGCAGAGGAGGAGGCACAAGTTCCGCAGAAACTTGTCACGCGGCGTGCACATACATAACCTGTCACTGTTGGTTTGGTGTGTCACATGACTGAGTTTGTAGCTCTGGTTGAGACAGAGTGGTCTGGTACTACGTTGACCATCATGCATCACTTCGTTCGCTGAAGGTTGCGATCGGATGGCTCCTCTGTCCCGTGCTGAGTGTGGAAATGCCGCCCTCTAGTGGCCGTTGACAGGAACGCTTTCTTTGTTAACGACCTATTACCACTAACATATTGTCCCATACTTTACTATACTATTTGACGGTAACATTTGAGGGACATTTTTGAGCTGAAAAGGTGTATGTGAATACAATAATGTATTGTAAAATTAAATTAAATATATATTGTGTATCCCCTCCCAGAAGGCAGCTGATCAGATTTATCCATTTAGGAAATTAAAGGAGAATTCATTTCTAGTAAAAAAAAAAAAAAAATTTAAAAAAAAGTTTAAACAGTGACAAAGGTTGTGTGTGACAAAGAGAAGTTGTGTCTATATCACTTTGTCCAGGATGCATTTACCTTCAACAGGATTCTCATCCTGGGAGTTCACGTTGAATGCTGTGGAGACGCAGTTGGCCAATCACAAATTAGGAACAACCCTTTTGATGGTTTGGATTTGTTCCGACATGCTTAGTGAAATTAATTAATTTTTCAACCATGTGAAGATTTTTTTGCTTTTGTCTGTTTTGTCTTTGTTAATTGAATGTTTTGCAGTTTGGGCTTTTGGTCAGATAAAACAAGTGTCTTGTTTGGTCCTAAAATGTGATGGACATTTTTCATTTTTTCCCCCTAACATATTTACCAAAAGATTGATTGATTGGAAAAAAACAAAAACAAAAATTCCAGTTGCTATGTGAAATAAATCCTGAGTTGCAAGAAATAATGAGCAGTGGAAACTAAGTGCTATCCTTTCTCTTTTCTCCTTTAAATGCCATTCCCTCTCTCTCTCTCTGTGTGTGTGTCTCTCTCTCTCTCTCTTTCTCTCTCTCTCTCTCTCTCTGGGTGCTGTGCCTGCTCTATCCATAAATGCCATGATCAAAGTCCCACTTTATTGGTGTTAGACTTGACCTCTCACCCCACTCTGCCAAATGTCAGCGCTCCACATCTCTCTGCTCCAGCTGTTATAAATAAAGAGCCCGGGTCCCAGATCCTACACATCCCTGGGATACAGACTGTCTTGTAAACAACGTCTCAGACGTGACCTTTCTGAGCAGAGAAGGTCGTAATGATAAAGCAGGCAGATAGGGGAGTGTTAATACACTCACAGCTATCCACAGAAAAGGTTTGGCATTTTCTGTTGGACCTGATGAGTTAAAGTGAAACATTTGCACCTGAAATTTGAGCTGTCGGTCCACTCGACCAACAAGAGCAAACACTAGTATGTTCAATCTCACTATTTGCAACCCAATGCCTTAGCGTCACGGTATTTTAATGGTATTTGTGTGCCTTAATGTGGGAGAAGTCGTGCGTTGACCAATGCTCACCGTATTTGATGAGAAGATATTTTGCATTTTGAATCATTATCCAGCAGAGGGCAGAAGAAGACTGCTAAATTACTGTTTTCCCACCCTTTTCATCCTCCTTGCTTGCCTCTCTCTTATGATGAATCAACTTTAAAAAGCCCCGGAGCCAGAGCTGGCACTTTTACGGTCCGGGATGATTTGTTTTGTTTCTTTGTACCTGCAGTCCACCGCTTTTTTCTATCCTCTGTCTGTCAACTCTGTGGCCCTGCAACCCTTCCTCCTCATTCCTGTTTAACTTTCTCTCTGTAAGTGCTTGTCGTGGCCAAATCTTGAATTATGTACCCATGGGAGAAGTCTGCAACAACTTCTCATGACTCTAGACACCTAACTGAGAACACAGACTTGTCGGCTACACGTGTACATGTACACACAGAGCCACGTGTATGCCAAAACACACACACACACATACACACATACACACAGCGGCATGAATACTTCTGATATATCGCCTCAAGATGACAATATTTTATTGCACACAAGCACAAGGCCAGCTACCAAAAGCCTCCCATATTTCAGAGCTATACGACTTAATTTTAGCCACCTGTAGTTTCCCCCGTTCCCTTCACAGTCTATGCTCCAGTTTATGTCCGTGTAACCCAGGACAGCTCAATCCTCTGGCTCCCTGCCCAGGTACACCCTATAGCTGCAGTTAATGAACCAAAGCATTAGTGGCCAGCAGGGCAGCGCAGAAAAGGAGTGTATAGCCCAGATATGGCGAAGCCCATTCCCAACTCTTTTGACCCCGGTGAGAGAAATCCTGTGGGACCAGTATTCACCCTCACCACGCCTCCTGCCCCACCACAAACTCAATTACATCCATCAGTCACTGGGTTGCAGCAGAACTAGCCCCCATCCTGCAGTCACAAGACCCCAGCCTCTCCTCAGGTAAGACTGTATAGAAACCTACATGTTGAACCACACATGTAAACACACACACACACACACACACACACACACCCCTGGGGCTCTCCTGCATGGGAGCAGAGGCACTCCATAAATCACACCTGTAAAAGCTGATTTGGTACTAAATGTGCGATATTCACAAGTGGTGTTTACTGCCAGGGCTCTACCACAGGAGAGCATGACTTAAGATGGTGATATTGTGCAGAAATTCTACCCCGGTGTAGTGAGAAGGCCATAGAAGTTTTTGTCAGATCAAACTGATCATACTCCTCTTTTTTTTAACATTGTATTTTTGACATTTCTTTATTAGGAAATGGAGAGATGGAGAGAGAGAGAGAGAGAGAGAGAGAGAGAGAGAGAGAGAGAGAGATGATGACATACAACAGCATTGTGATAAAGGTGAGTGTATTCAATCTCAAAGTTACCATTGCCTCCTGATACTCTTCCTTTAACAGCTGATTACTTTAAAATAAATCCCGTTCAATGAAGAGTGTGTGTGTTTTTGCAAGGTAAGGGAGAAAATAAGAAGAAAGAGGGACTGACAAAAAAATAAAGAGTGGTGTTGTGAAAAGTGGAGCTGCGTTGGACAGTGGAAGGAGGGGTTCTGTCACAGCCCCTCCAGGGTAATTGGCTCCAGATGTGAGGCAGCGTGGCCCCTGCGCCAGCAAGGCGTCAGGGCTGCATTAAGAGCTCAGCCCAGGGCTGATGGGATCGCAGAGAGACAAGCTCACCACTACTCACCACCCCAAAAACACAGACTGAACCTCATACTGTGCTGCTGACCACTGGGCCTCCATCAGTACCCTTCCGACCTCTCAACCCCTGCTCATCGTCTGCCAAAATAACTAAGCACTGCAATACTTCTTAAAACATCGTAAAATCACTCTTGTTTATTTACCAAAGAGTTCTTTCACCAGTGACCTTGGTTTTTGCGCTGACAATATAAAAGCTGACATTCTCTCTACGAGGCTTATTATGTCTCGGTGACAATGGCGACAGCAATTTTGGAGTCTATTTTATGTCTTTGTGCTGCTGCGATTATGTTGGCCCCTGAGTGTGTCAGGCCATTCTTCCTTTGAACACCGTTTCAAAGATGCTCAATTCCAGACAGAAACATGTTTGCTGGACACAATGGTTCAGCACAGTGTTCAGTGTTTCTGGTGAAAGACAGCTTTGTGCAGTCTGTGATGCGCGGACATCCACGATGGAAGTAAGGTGAAGGACATCACTCGTCTACACACGTGCAGCATGAAGCATAGAGGCACACTGTCATCTGCTTCTTCGGCTTTTTAGCCAAAGGAACGAGTCAAGAAGTTATACATAAAGACCACTGAAGATAAGCACAGCCTAGTGAGTGTTTGTTGTTTGTTTAAGATCACGCTACATTTGCCTCATGCCTTGTTAAATGACAATATCCTAAAAGTCTATTCTTTTATCTTTTATCAATGCAATTACACAAAAAAATGAAGAAATCTATGTGTAAAAAGAGCAAATCCTACTATGGCAATTGTATCTGCTGTCTCAAAGAGTCCTCAAAGCGAGGAATGCTCATACTGTGACCCAAAAAGCATGTTTACTGATAGAGTGTGGAAATTGATTAAAAGCAGAAAATCAGCATGAAGTGATGGTAGATGGAGAAACCGGAGAAAATAGACGGAGAGCACTTCTTCAGTGATGACACTTGCATATCGATGGCATTTGCTGAGCTACAGTCCGCAACCATGACTAACAAGGAAAACCACTCATCATGCCAACCAGCATTAAAAGGCTCATGTGAAAAGACCCTTGAACCACCTTTCAGCCAGGAATGCCTGTTGGACAAGATGATGTGGGTAAACAGAAAGCAGATGTGCATGTTCTCAGCTTCGCTGCAGTTTCTGACATCCACAATGAAGGCATGTTGATCAGATGTTGTTGAAAGACAAACAGGAAGAGGAAGTAGAATTATGCATGGTCTCCGCTGTTTATCCTTTAGTTAACTTCAACTGCTTATCCTTTTACTTTTAGTTAACGTCAACTGTTTATCCTTTACTTTTTGCTAAGCAATTTAACTTCTGTTCACTTTATTAAAGCTCATCATCTCACAATTGTATTATTAGTATTGCCATGTAAATTGTAATATTACACAGCATTTTGTTTTGTTGAATTAGATGAGTTAATAGGCAAAGCGGTGGGCTTTCCTCAGTTGGGAATCGCTGATCTAATCCATGAAGAAAGTGCTATCAAACAATAAGATGTCAAGCTGTGTAAAAGGTCAAAGTAATGACATTTGGGATCAGACCCAGCTGTTACCCCAAAAATCTTGATTTCCAACAACAGAAAATAATTTTCAAAGAACACAGACGACTCCTCTTAAAACAATACGAGAGCAGAGGCTGCCGACAGGGGATTCATTTCAGCCCACCATCATTCCTCCGCCTCATTCCATCCTTTAACCCTGGGAGCTGGTGCTGTCATCCTGCTGGACATGGGCCCAGGGTGTGAGTGAGTTTAACTAAACAAAAACACTCCCACCCTGGGATGAGGACTCATGCCCCAGTCAGACCTCCATAAAAACACCTCTGGTCTGCGTTAACATGCAGGCTTCCAACACATGATAAAACTGGGAGAAAACTAGAACATCTGGTTATCTCTTCCTAGTTAGGCGTTCATAAACCAAGAGAGTAACGTCAACTGAGGAGGAACTGGACTGCTATAACACAGTCGGCCACTAGGTGGTAATCTTGCTTTGCAAATGGGTGTAGCTCAGTGGTTCCCATGAATAGGAGTCACAAGGTTGTTTTATTTTCAAAAAAGATAAACATGCTACAGTGCTAAGAATTAACTTATAATATAATACATTTCTGAGGGTAATACTCTACTTGGCTATATTTGTATTAACGTTCAACAAAAACTACACAATTAACTTATGAAATACAATGGTTTTACAGTGGCGTTCAACCTTTTTCACTGAGATGTCATTGTGTGGCCCTACTCTTCCGTAGGGAACTGACCCAGAGGAACTACTAAACTACCTATTTTCACTTTGACCTGCGAGAGGAACATGCTACTTTTACATTGAGACATCAGTATCAAAAATATAATAATGTCTTTTTTTAAAGCAGTTACAAGAGACATTTTTCTTAACGTTTAGGGGTTTGAATGCAGAACTTGCATTTTGCATTGTTGTATTGTTACTTCTACTTAAGTAAAGGGTCTGACTACTTCTTCCTCCACCACCAACAACCAAATATTCAGTGTTAGTAGTAGTTGTGGACTTTTTCTTTGGGAGTGTCCTTCACAGTGGGGGGAGTGGAGGGATTGGGATATTTCCTGGACTGGGGAACCTCTTTAAGGGGGCGTGAAGAGCAGGCAGCAACTGCTTTCTGCAGGGACTGCGGGACCGGTCTGCTTAATTCCTTTGATTAAAAGCAGCAGTCGGATGGCTGTAAGTTCCAGAGGCAGCATGAAGACAATCTAAACAGCATCATGATTAGAAACGTACCGAGCATGTGGCTTTCATTAGCTACAGGCTGAACCCACAGCAGTACGCCGAGGAGCACGTCTCAGCATCAATACTATCCTGCCAATCAAACACACAGCCTGTGACAGGTTACACCGATGAGCTTTTCTCAACACTAATAAAGACAAGTTAGTGGTTCACTGAGAACACGGACACATCAGTACATAAACAATTTTATTAAATGCCAGTAATTTGAACAATATAAATCGTTTGTCACATTCATTAAGAGGTAAAGGATACAAGTAGCAGCAGAAAGGTACATACATTAAAGAAAAAATGAACATCTGTGATTGTGCATCTAAAACTGTGAAAATGTTCCACAAACACATTTTTGAGAAAAGGGGTAAACCTGATTGGTTTAGACGTCAACAGCATTCTTTAAAGACTACAGATTGGTTTACATACATTTTGTAATCATCCACAAAGCACAATACAAAGGCTGTCAGAAAATAAAGATAAAAAAAGAGGTACAGAAAATGAACCCAAAGATTTGCAGACATCTTGCCTGTCAATTTCCTGTATTGTTCACCTATATTTTGTTTTTGGAAGAAAACATTAAACATTGCACTGAATAGCTCAAAAGGCAGTGTGTGTAAACAATGTGCAGGAACATAACATGACAATTCCTTGTAAATTTGGTCTACGTTTGCAAGATAGAAAGTTGAGAAACAAACACTGGTCTCGTGTTGGGAACCACTTAACCACAAATAATCTGCTTGAGGTAATGCCGTTTATTCCCTTTTGGTGTCCATTGTTCAGTTTCTTTGGCACGCTTTACCCTGAAAGGGTGGCAAAGAGGGGGTTATGAGTTCTGTGCCCATGTGATGACAATGACGGAGAAGCTGATGATTCCCACAATGAAACCAAAGACCACCAGAAGTATAGCCTAGAGACGCAAATAGCATAAACAACACAGTTAGCATCATTAACTACAAAGGAAAGTCAAAATAAGTACAAATGTAAGCAGTGGCTGTAGTCAGTACGGAATATGGGCTCTAACGGTTTTTGTTGCTTAAATTGAACAGTGATCCATATATGGGTGCGATTGACAGACTATATCAGTGTTTAGTTACCCCAATGGAGTCAAAGGATCTGAGGGGTCCCGTGTTGAGCTTGAGGTAGAAAAGGCCGGGGAAAACAAACAACAGGCAGGTGGATGTTGTTGATCCTGGAGAAACACACAGGAAAGTCACTTGAATTGCACAGACAATGCTGTACATGTCTGACAATAGCAGCTTCATAAACTGTTTGAGCAGGACTGCATCATTAATTATGTATGAACAGATACTGTGAGTTTAGCCACCACAATCAATAACTGGGGAATATCGACATCTTTGCTAAAAGCTTGGCTGCTTTGAACGTATTCTGTACTTGAAAACAGATCAGAATATTTTAAGGTCACCGTTAAGCAAAATGATTTTGTCGCTAAAATAAAATGAATAATAATTATAGAATGTATAAAGACCAGAATATAAGAACACAATTTTTTTTTTAATTATTTCTTATATTTTATTTTAAAAACATCACATACCTACTACTCCAAACACATTTCTGATATCAGGCACAAAGATGGCCAGCAAAAGCACGACACCCAGGATGATTAGAGTTGCAAAGATATGGATCAGCCAGGAAAAGGGCCGTCCTCCAAACAGCAGCAAGATGGCAGCCTTACGGGCCTGGAGCGTACACACAAACAAAGCTTAATCTAACCAAACATACTCAAAGAAGATGTGCTGTGTTAATGATTCCGACCAAATGTCTGACGAGAGAAGATTGAAACTGGAGCAGTGTTTAGACTGGCAGGATGTACTTGTTGGTTGTAGTTAAAGTGTTATTTTATAAGTGGCTTTTTTCCAAATTGCAAAACAGGAACTGTGCAAAGGCGCAGGCATACATTTAATAGGACATTCAGCATTATAAATATACATGTAAACTCAAACACAAATAACAATAAGAAAGAAAAACAATTATATCTATATTGAAATCATCAATTACATTTTTCTTAAGTGATACACTTAATAATAAATAGCAATATAATGAATAGTAATATAAACATACACAACAAATCCAAAATAAAACTTACATTTTATATCAGAGTCAAATCATTTCAACCATTTCTTGTGTTTAAGTAATTTCATAGAATTGAGTAAATAATCCAAAATAAGGAATGAGGAAATTGGGATAGTATTTGGTACTTTTTTTTGTTATAGAATATTCTGGGGTTGGTGTACTCACAGGGAATTGAATAAGGGGAACAGTCAGCAGCACAGAGACCAGGATGGCCAGTCGAACCACCATCACCATGATGTCCCGAGGCAGATACGCATCGTAGCCAAGCAACAGCTCAGAGTCCACATGAGCTATGAGCACGAGACAAGGATGAAGTGAGGGCACAATGGGAACCGCTATGACAGGGTTTGGAAAAGCAGCTACAGTAAGTAGCTGCAGGCTTACCGTAGAAGGTGAGGTAGCCAAACAGCGCAGAAATGAGGTAAAGCAGGAAGCTGAGGCCAATACTGACATTGGTAATGTTCTGCATCCTGGACTTCGTAGGCCTGAAAGACACAAGGACACACTCAATCACTGAGCGTAATCTTTACTTGGCTGGTGAACAATAGAATCAATGACTTAAATAACAACAGTGAAAGTGAGAGGCTGCAATGCTGACCGGTCCAGTTCGCAGTAGATTGGCAGGATAGCCGTGTGGCACATGAAGGAGAAGGCCATGGTGGGGATGGCGTAGCCACTCTGCAACACACAGCAGTCGGAGCGCAGCCGTCATTAACAAATTATCAGCTTACTCTGTCACCCAGGAGTGAGGGGGCAGGTGGGTCAAGGTATGGTTTGTGTAGTAGTAATTACCATCTGGGCTGCAGAGTGTGACCAGTCAGAGTACATTTATTCAGTGGACATAAATAGACAGCATATTACCGAGAACTGTGTAAATGTCCCCTTTTAGGATCTTCGTGCTAAACACTGTCAAGTAGTGTTTAGACATCTGGGCCAAACATGTGCTTTGTGTAATTCTGCATGTACGTACATGCGGCCTTTACATGTAACATAAATGTGAGTGACAACTGCATAGTGCACCAGAGTTCCTTATGCAAACCCAGTGTGACTTCTCTCCAGAGTCAAAAACAGGGCAGAAGACTTTCAACAACTTCTCAAGGCCGCCTCACACGTTTTGCATGTGCAGCGTTTATTATGGGGGCTGGTTTCATACACGTACCTTACTGGAGATGACAAAGAGTTTGGGTGTACATTCTGAGTCAGAGGAATTTGATATCTGGAGAAACAAAGAGAGAAGAGGAAGCGTGATATTGAGGAGTGAGGAGAAGCCACTGCAGACGGGACAACACAAAGCTGGAATCCATTGCCTGGATTCAGAGCCAAAAGGAAAACAATCAGCTAAGTAAACCATGCCAGCTCTGCAGCAATACTATGGGCAGTATAATTCTAAAAGGCCAGAGGTCATTTCCAGACTGATGCAAGGTCATCTGAACTTCCTTCCCCTCAGGACTGGCACCATTCACCATACACAGCTCTCTGCAACTTCCTCTGGTCCTCATCAGCCAGAGTCGACATAATCAGTAAACACTGTCTGCTGAGTTCTCCTCATAATCCTGTGGCCGTGACCGTCTGGTCCAGACTACCTACATCAAACATGAAGGAAACCGTTTGGTTTTTTTTGTTACCTTGAAGGCACCTGAAAGGGTCGTCACATTGTGGGGCAGTGGGCAAGGGATGGACCATTTCTTGACCACAACCTAGAGAGGAGACAAGACAACGTGTCAACAACAGGACAGTTAAATAAAACAGTTTTGAACGGGTATACTTCAACTCACCACAATTGCAAAGTACAGCATAAAGAAAAAAGCAATGCTGCTTGTGTAGCCCAGGAAGCCTGTAAGGGTGAGAGAAAGATCTGGTGAGAAACAACATTTCAAGCCAGTTACAGCAGCAAATAAAGATGCCACTTGATCTCCATACTTACCAATCTTAGGCAACATTGCCAGAGGCAGTACAACACAGAGTGTGACTAGGATAAGAAGCACTCTGCCATCTTCATACCAGGCATGTCTGGAAAACAAGTGAGCATGAATTATTAAAACTGAATCAAGTCCCATTTGCCATCATCATCATCATCTCCCTGGTCCTGCAATGTCAGGGATGACAAGAGATAAATCATCAGAGCCTTAAAGTGAACCAAGTCTGAAAATGTGTCTTCATTTCGTGCTGAAACACAGAACGATAGATTCTTCATGTGGTAAAAATTAAAGGGCTTTAGTTCTTGCAAACCATAACAATTATCTAATTCACATGCAAACGTTGTGTCGCTCAGTCAGATGAGACCACATTTCACTTGCCCGGTTATTCGGAGGGGGAATAATATTTTCCTTTGCTGAGGGATAGCCTTAGCGGTTTATTCGGGATTGGGGAGCTAGAGGAGGCGGCGGCACGGTGTTCGAGGTGACACATGTGGAAGGCATGCCGGCTCCGCTGGGGTTGGGGGTCGGGTGGGAAGGGTGCTGCTGTATGTTGGACAGCAGCGTGGGGTCATGAGGGACTGGCTCCACCACTCTTTATGGGGCTCCCACAGTCAGCTGCACCTGCTCTGACCACATCAACCCCCAGTGACCCTTGTTTGGCAGTTTCACAGCTGTGGCGTTACCATAGGCGCTGATGGATTTGTCTTTGCGTCTACGCCGTTTCTGCCCTGTAACTGGATGTCAGGGAGACCTCTGCTCTGACCCTGACTCTGTCTTGTCCAATCACTTTTACTCTAACCTAAGTTTAGCCGAACCACTCGACCGCAGCTTAGCTAACCCCCCCTCTCTACTTTTACAGAACGTTATGCATACACAGGGATGTATAAAAAAAATCTCCACCACCACTAGGATCCATTCTCAAGAGACTCGAGGCTTACTGTAAAAGGCGCAGGATACCTAGAAGACCCATGAAATGTGGAACATTTCACGCTATGCTGAGATACAGGAAAGCACTCAGTTAAGGTTGCAGTATGACCGCCAATGAGCCAATCTCCACAGTGTGAAAGATCAGCAAAAATCGGACCAATGCAACACAAACTCAAATCTAGTCGTCTTCATCTTTGGCCTCGTTACTGAACTGAAACACGTTGGTAGATACAAGACATACAGCCCATTAGAAACTGTTTTCACACTGTCGTATTTTGATAAATGACCCGGGAAAACAAAATGCGTTTAAATGTAAAACAGCTTGTTCATTTAGGCTTTGATGGAATTGAGTACGTGTCTGTTAAAATCCCAAAGCCACTCATTAACAGAAATGTTTTGGTTCCCTCAGCATTGAGCTGTAATTAGAATGGCAAAACTGATATCCCCTTGTATCAGTCTGATTCCGGGGAACATGTGCGAGAGATTTGGGGGTGAAAGGAGAGCACTAATACAAAGCAGCTGTGTGTGGAAGATTCAGATGTTGACGGATTGGGCTGAGCGCAGCTACAACTCTTGCTTAAACCAGTGTGGCCAATAATAAAGTGATGGAAATTACATTCTTGGCCTTGGACTTCTCTGCGAGGGCTAGGAGTTGGGAGCTCGTCCACGTAGGCCAATGAAAGACACGGGCTGCTCATGACTGGTGATGTATAGCGCTCCGTCATAAAAACATTTCCTCTGGGCATGCTTCAGGCCATACAGCACAGAGCACGAGTTTCCCTCCAGTCACTCACAGACAAAGTATTAGTCGTGCACTGTGGTTTGGTGAGTGATCTTCTTTTACCGCATCATTCATGTATTTCTCATTGCCGATTAATTCCAGTTTTTGTAGCTTTGTGGTGCAGAAATGTCAAATTTGACTTATTTGAAGGCCAAAAGGTATAATCTCCAACATCATGGGAACAGAAATGACTCATTCGTTATCTTAGTGGAGCTAATCTAAAAGAATGGTTTGGTTTTACCCGCAGCTGTGACAGATTTTAAACCAAATTTCCTTATTGGCGGAGAAGTGAGCTTACAGTGCTTCATGTACCCACCCTGTGCTTTCTGGGTTCAAGAAGCTGTCGATGGCTGCAGGAAGCTCTGACTTCAGGATGAACAAATATGATGACATGGCTGAGGAAAGAGAGGGAAAAAGATTCAGGAAATGTCTATTTTCTAAATAACATAAACGTGCAATCATACCAATTGACTAAATCATAAACATAGCAGATGACTGTATGTTGCCACAAGGAATCTTAAATTGCTGTGTGAGGGCGGTGTGTGTTTTCCAGCACAAGGAAATGGAAGGCAGGGTGGCGGGGGAACCAAGGCTCTGAGTTAATGCAGATGGGTGGGGCGAGCAGCTCAAGGGGATCACCAGTAAAGCCCTCGGTGCAGAGGAGCAGACATTATGCAGATCATCCAACTGCCGGAGACTGGGAGTAGCAGCCAGGATGGAGAAGTGCAAGGGGGGAGGAATGCTAACAATAATGATCTCTGACGCTAATCCAGGTATTTCTCCCACTGCTCCACCTCACTAGGAAACAGGATATTATCAACCTCCGACGGGCTCCAATATCCTTCCAACGGACAGCCAATCAGAAAGGGGATCGGGGTCACTTCCTGAGGGTCTTAACAGCCCCAAAATCACCAGGAGGAAAATGGGAGAGGGGAGATGGAGACTGCACACGGTGACGAGGACGTTTCTGGCTGAAACAGGATTCAAATGCAGTGTGTGGTCAGTCATAAAGGGAGATAATGTTAAGGGATTTAAATTTGTAAAGCCAGGCAGAGCCCGAGTTAGCTGGGACCTCATTGCCCCCGAGGCAGGTCTTGCACTCGCCGTTAAATAAGCCTAGACCATAATCCCTCAGATCCTGTATTTGTTTATGAAAGAAAATTCATCCAATAACCCTCCAGCCCACACAGACACAAGGGCACACACTCTGTGAATAGCTAATGCCCTTTATGAACGATAGAATATGTCAGTAGGGTTGCTCTGAGGCAGCAGTTGCTTTAGAATTTTAGCCAAAAAGTTTTCTTGCAAAAATACATCCAACCATTTAAACCAACCACAAAAACATTTTCAACCACACTAGGCCATAAGGACACACTGACAGGACTCACACAACAGGCATGATGCAATGGTTTAATATCATGCAGTAGGTTACAGTAAGCACAACACTTTGATGGGAATTCCTGGTGGGATAATACTTACATCTCTGGTCAAAAAAAATGCCCTTGAGTAAAGGAAAACTATTGTTATTGGCCAAGAGGCAGGAAAACATATTATTATAATCAGCATGCATGTAAAAAAATAAAGAAAAATCAAGACATATTGATTCAAACCGTCTCTGTGTGGTAAGCAAACAGTGGGAGAGTGTGTTCAACATAAGACAGAGCCACTTTCATTTCATTAAGAGTGAGGGGACAGGCAGCCTGTGAGAGCCCTGGGCTGGTCAGTAATTAAGGTCAATTGGCCCATCAGCCTTTGGCAGTACAGATGAATGTTTACCTAGAGTGAGGCTAATTGCACTCTTATAAAAGGGGCCCTGGGTGTAGACAGATGCATGCTGCAGTGCTGGCTCTCACACTTTAACACATACTGCCCCATGCTGGGAAAACCACAAACATACCAGAGGGCACGGCCATAATCCACTCAGCCGTGCCGCTAATGACTGCAGAGGAGCGATCACCTTAGCTCTCCACTGTCTGAGAAGCGCAGTTTGTGGCTGAGGGACGGGTGGAGAGATCGCAGTAGGGAGAAAGAGAAGTGTGGGGGATGGGGGAAATAAAGGGAGGGGTCCCATTAGGTTACTCAACACTGGGTGGGTTTACCATCAGTGATCAATTAGACGAGAAGTCAGATTTCAGGCCCAGGGGAGGGGGCTGAGGGGACAGCGGCTACAGAGTCAAAGGTTATCAGGGAATCCGGATAATAGCCTCACAGGAAGGAGGGAGACAACCTGAGCACAGGGGCTTCTGATCACCAGTAGGAGGCACTATCTGCCTCCAAAATAAACTGGCCATAGTCTAACCCTATTCAGCATGTCAAATAAATGTATGCGAGTGTACAGTGAAATGGGTGCTGACTTACCACCCATGTTTTGGATGATAATAGAAATTCCAACCAGAACCTAAAAAGAGTTTTAAAAGGAGGTTAGTTGGAACATGTCCTCTGGTCATGTTGAAAATACAAGTGCCTAAATGCAATATATTTGACAGAGCAAACACAAACTAATGAATCCAAAAGAAAACACTTACTTTTCCTGGTTTTTGCAAGGCTCTCCCTCCAAGTTCTTCATATGAATTTATACCTATGAGAGTCAAATTAAAAAGAATCACATTTACTCAACTACTTAAAAGAGTTTACACTCGCAGCATTACACTCCTATAACATTGTCAGACTCACATTGATCAGTTTAAAACAGAAAGGGTAAAAATTGCTGCAGCAGAACCGGAGGTAATAGGCTCGTTCGAGACGAGCCAGTTCTGCGCAGAATCGATCGGCGGCGATCGGCGCGCAATGCATGCTGGGTAGATTTGTGTCCGACTTGCTCTGACGTCATGCACACGTGGTCAACAATAATCCCACGAGGTCAAGGCTGCTGTCGATTTTAGAGCTAGGCGGCACAGTAGCTGTCCAACGACTGCGTGGCCCAGTGCATGATGGGAAACGCCTGGCTGTCGCTTAGATCTGACAGCAAACACCACGTGTTGTAGAAAATCCTTATTTTATGTGTAGTTGTAATACTTAACGCTCGATTGTTGACTATTCATCTCATGTTTAATCTAAAAACATATATTGTGTGGTTGTTAATACACAATTGTATTTATATAACACATCAAAACCAGTAGTAATGTATTTCACAGGCAGACATAAAAAGAACAAAGGATGCAGCTACACACACATTTATACATAAATATATATTTACAAACACATATGAATAAATCCAAACGTGATCTGTAAACTACAAGTAGACAAAAGTTCGGAACTAACAGGAAGTCATTTTTTCTGTGACTTCCTGTGTGTGTGTGTGTATATATATATATATATATATATATATATATATATATATATATATATATATATATATATATATATATATATATATATATATATATATATATATATATATATGTATATATATGAAGTCAGCTGAAAACTGTCCGACTTGATCGCAGTTTTTTGTCAACGCCTCCTGCTGCGGCCGCCTGCTCTGCTCTGCTCTGGATTCCAGGCGAGGCGCAGCTCTAACGAACGAGCCTATTGTCTTTTTTTAGTCCATGCATTCTTCTTCCTTGTCAAAACCTGGTGCCTACTTTACCCACAATGCAACTCTACTGCTGATTTGGGTGTGTTATGCTTGTAGTGGCTAATATAGTGGAGAGCTGCTAGCCTCAAGCAGAGATCCGAAGCCAGCTGCAGAGGTCTGATAAACGTACTCTTTCTAACACCTCCAGATTTTTTTATGTTTCAAACTTGTCGTCTTTAGTTCAGACTGAAGACTCACTTCTCTTCTCAATTCATCAGACAAATCCCCCCCGCGCCCCCAAAAAACGTTATACATGAGAGCTGAAAATGCATTGAAAAGGTGTAAATTGGTAAAGTTTGCTTTCAAAGATTAGAAAAAATGTCAGGATCAGACGACAGAGTTACTCTTAGGGAACTCAACAGTATTTGGATGATAATTGACAGACAACAAACCACTGTTATCTCTTCTTAACTCATTGCATGGCTCTTAAACATCATCAACCGATTCTATTACAACTAGGAAGTGAGTAAAGACAACAAAGAGATAGCAACACATCAGATAGCTTCCCTAAATAGGGATCTAATCATAAGTGAAGTAAGGGGGACACTCCGGGATAATGGTAAAACACATCTGGATGAAACCCCCTGGATAAACACACAGGAAGTGATAATCTAAAGTTAGACTGTGTATCCATTGTTAGGCTCTCACCTGTTTTGTCACATAGCTTCAGAAGGAGGTGTATAGAGTATGCTGCCAAGCTGGATACTAGTACTAACAGGATACTACAGAGGAAAGGTACATAGAGTAGACATTAGTGTGTGTGTAGTTTTATGTCTGATATATTTAAACATCTGTCAGATATTTAAACAACAATGAGGTAAAATATGTAATGAGAGAATTCTTACCAAAAACCCAATATTCCAGTGTTAGCCATAGCATAAGCTAGACCCAATATGCCGCTGCCCATGATGGCATTCATCAGGTTAAACACAGAGAAGGCGAAGGAGGCTCCTTTAGGCGGCGCTGATCCCTGCACACACAGCAGAGATAACATGTGAATAATAGATGCAGAGTTAAAACAATGAGGGTGAAGACAAAGGAGGAGAAGAACTATTTTTATTTGTGTAAGAGCTTTAAGAGAATTGCTTCTGACAGTATTAAGAACAGCTGTCCAGCCCTGATGATGGATGTCATGAAACAACACTGCAGTGGCATGTAGGATCAGGGAATGGAAATGGAAATGGACGGGGTAGGATTTGAGCAGCTAGCTGTGGGACAGCTGCCTGAGCTCAGGATAAGGGGAGTTGCTCAAACTGCTTGACCTCTCTAATAGGGGATATCCTGGAGAGAACGAGTGGCAACTCTGGTGTCAGTGTCACAACAAGCTTGGATTGACCTGAAGGCCGCTGAATCAGATTCACCCTGGGTTACAGTACTGAAAGACAGGAAGTAAACTATGACCCCGGGTAGAAAAGTGGACTGGTTGTCTTGTTAAATTATAATGTAGCAATTTAAATTAGCATATTTGAAATTGCTAAGAATGTGAATTTTTAAATAAACCTTAATAATTTGATATGACATTAACACTTTAATGCACTCCATAGAGATGTATTCACCACTATCTTATTCCTGTTCATGGTCACAGTCGGGGTAAAGAATATCCCAGCATGCATTGTCACCAGTCCAACGCAATGCCGAGTAAAACAACAAGCCTACTAGTATAATAAACAATCGCTGCTCCTCCCACCTGGTTCCTTTTCTATTTTATGTCTTACCCATGGTTTCAGATTGATGATAGGATAAATATAGATAACAAATTCACTCAAAAGTAATTTGAGACATGTTTTACCATGACTGTTGTAATTAATTCATTAACAAGACAGTGTGTCATCAGATTAAGTGCAAGGGTATTTCTACTGTCAGCACTTCCTTTTTTTGGAGGGGGGTTCCAGTTACACAACAAGAATAAATAGATGACCGATTGTTCAGAGTAGCATCCAATACTTCAGATTACTCACTACTGATGAACCCTGCAACAACTCTACATGGATCCACATTGCTCTGCTTCTGCATTTCTTCAGTATATGGATTGTTAACGTTATTAAACAGAAAATACACTTGCATATGTTGTTCCTGTATTTAATATAGCCTAATATTGCTTTGATAATCTGAACCATTTACACCTTTGTTCAACATCAGCGAAGTCTTTGAGCTCACAGAATCATATCACTTGTGATATGGTGTTAATGGACTAACTCCAGAAACAGCCACTGATGATCATCAATTCATCTCTTGATTGGGATGTACTGCCACTTAGGAAAGGACACCGGGGTTGTGTTATTTGTATTGCTGTTGAGACCTGAAAACAGGTCAACAAACAACCTGAAGGGGTGTTTACATTCTACAAGTGCAGAACATGACTCATAGTGTGCTTTTCAAGACTGGTTCAGATGTGACTATAATAGGCAAACAATTAGTTTAGTTGCACCTAAATTAAATTAAGCCAGAGAACATATTATATAGATGTTTATGGACTGAGTGGTGATGATCATGATAAGCAAACTGATTGTCTTCAGTCTGGACAATTTTATTTGCATAAGAAATGAATAGAAAGATTAAATCCTCAATGGACAATAATCCTTGAAATACTATTGTGCAATGTATGTTTTAGGGTGGACTTCCCCTGTATAAGTGCTGACAACGCACGTGATGTCTGTCATAAACAACATTTTGACAAGCTGTGCATGGAAACACTATTGGTGCATATTATTCCTGAAATTCCCACATTTAGACTGAAGCACTGATACTTAGCTGTGAAAGACGCCATGCTGTTTTAATACTTACATTTGATAATAAAGGTGTCACTTCGTTTCCTTCGGTGTCCCCTGCGACGCGTTCACTATAAAGCTCTGCGGTTGCTCTTTGATTGACGCTCATTTTCTACTCTCAAAAACTGAGGACACAAACTACAAGAAACAAGCTTTCTCTGCCTTTTGACAAAACCCCTCACTGCAGTCAGCCCGAGGACGCAACGAGTTATGAAACCATCTTCTCTTAAATCACTTTGAAACTTCCCCTCTTATCAAATCGTCAGCTGCTGACTATTGTTGTTCGTGACGCCTTCTCTATTCCGTCGCATTCGAACGCGTCAACAAAGAGACCGTCCAATCAGAAAGCGCCTCTTCCCTCGTTTGACCAATCAGCTGCCAGCTCTGGTCGACCACCGATGACGCAATTCAAGCATGCCTGCGCGTAGAGGATGTTGAGGTGAGCTCTGAATGTGGATTTTCTCACAAATAAAAGCATAATAACCATTAATTTATCACAGTGTTGCTTCGTTTTGTTAAATCTAACACGCAGTTCACTGTTATGATGTGTTTTTTTCTACTTTTCTGCTTCATAACCGCAACGTTTTTGTCATTTCAGGCTCCTCTCCGGAATCTTTGCGTCGATACCAATTGTAGGAAACCGAAAAGCTGCCGCTGCGCACCGGAGCTTCTGCTCTGCAGCCTCACTGCCAGCCTCCGTTTGTTCTGGCTTTGCTCTTAAACCCATAATGGAGCCTAAACTGTACCGTCCCCCTCCAGAGGTCCGGGGTATGACCTCTCTGGACAAAGAGGCCTTCACGCAGACTATTAGTGTCCCAGCTCTACGGGTGCCCACTGGGGTCTTAAACAAGGTGGTAAAGAGCCTGAGGAAGGCGACCATCCAGCGCCCAGGGGTGCCCAGAGTGGTGCAAGATAAAGAGGAGAGTAGTGACTTTCGTTTGGTCCTGTTGGACCCCAACAGAGTGTCGTCTTCAAGCTCCTTCAGTGAAGCAGAAGCCGAGGCTCTGAGGTCATTCAGTGTCGCTGAAGAGCTGCAGTACTATGAGCTGCGACTCACCTATCACAACCTGAAGAGTGATGAAGTGCTGGAGGCCGTGCTCCCTCAGGGTCAGGACGTGACCTCTGGGTTCAGCCGGGTGGGACACATCGCACACATGAACCTGAGGGACCACCAGCTGCCATACAAGAACCTCATAGGTGAGGCAAGGATTTCAGCACAAATGATGAGTAATTAAAAAGGAAAACCCAATACAAGGTTTCTTTTGGCTCCTTGTCAGTGTAGAGTGTACAAGTCTCTGGAAGTTTAGTATTCTATTTTCCAGAAAATATATCCTTCAATTTGGTTTTGAGGAGAGCGCTGTCTTAACACGTTGCTCCAAAATCCCCCACAAGTCTCAAGTGCACACTCCAGTGCCTCAATATATCTTTAATGCACAATGCTTTGTTTTAATCAGGCTCCTTCTTAAATTGGCAAATAATGTCAACTGTGACTTACTGTCATGTCAATCAGTCAGGAAGAAACGTTGATATGATCAGTACTATCCACACTTAAATCAACTTTCGCAGAAAACGTTTTACACTTTGCATGTAAAGTTTTAAGATTTATTTTTAGTTTCCTTCTTAAATTCTTATTAATGTGTAATGTTCTGATTGCTGCCTAATTTAAAAGGAAAGTGGTTTAACAAAGAAGAGTTAGGAAGTCATATTCATTGCTCACTTTGTGGCTGCTTCCATTGTAGGTCAAGTCATCATGGACAAAAACCCTGGCGTTACCTGCGTGGTCAATAAGACAAACATGATTGACTCCACCTACCGCAACTTCAAGATGGAGATGCTAGCTGGAGAGGAGAACATGGTCGCTAAAGTAGGTTCAATCGCAAATGTGCAATTATTTGATAATTGAAACATTTCTTTAAATTGCACGTGCACAGTAATTCTCAGATGTAATCAGATTCTTGACTGATGGTTGCATCTTGGTCCGTGCTGCAGGTGAAAGAAAACGGGGTGACATACGAGTTTGATTTTTCTCATGTGTACTGGAATCCCCGGCTGAGCACAGAGCACCAGCGCGTGGTGCAGCTCGTGAAACGTGGCGACTCCGTGTTCGATGTGTTTGCCGGTGTTGGACCTTTCGCCGTCCCGGCTGCCCGCTCGGGTGCAAACGTCTTGGCCAACGATCTCAACCCAGAGTCCCACCGATGGCTGCAGCACAACTGCAAACTCAACAAGGTGGAGAAGAAAGTCAGAACCTTTAACCTGGACGGCAGAGCGTTCATCCAGGGGCCTCTGAAACAGGAGCTTCCCGCGCTGCTCAAGGGAAAAGCCAGTGTTCATGTAGTGATGAACCTGCCTGGCTTGGCTCTGGACTTCCTGGATGCATTCAGAGGCCTATTGCCCCAGGAGCCTTCCTGTGACGAGAACCTACCCACAGTGCACTGCTACGGCTTCTCTAAAGATGACAACCCGGAGGCGGATGTGGCGGAGAGGGCTTCCCACAGCCTCGGGTTCCCCCTGAAGGACCGATGTTCTGTGCATTTTGTGCGTAATGTAGCACCCAACAAAGATATGATGTGTGTGAGTTTCACAGTCCCGAAAGAGGTCCTCTTCAGCGGCGATCATGAACAGACAGGTGAGCGTTAATCCATAAAAGTGAGGAATTTAATGATAACGTGATAACTAAATATTCAACGAAAACATGTGGTGGGAGCTCTCTGGAAATATAATTACAGAGGAAACTTCACATCCCCAGTTCTCCAAGTAGAGGCTAAACTCAAGTTTAATCAGTCTGCTTAATTATTGTGTCGTATATATTTCACTACTTTAAAAAGAGCTAAACTCAAATCTACAATGTTTGAGTAGATTTTCCAGAAAAAAATGGCCAAATTAATCAGTTTCCAGCTTCTTAAACGTGAGTTTTTTTCATCTTCCATAAAAGTAAACTGCAGATATACATCTTTTAGTTATTTTACTATCAGAATACGAAGACGATTTCTGTGAATACCTACTTGGCAATAAACCTGATTCTGATTTACAATAAATCAATAATCTTTATTTGCAGCCGTAACGTAGGAGTAGTCACGTTGTCGCTGTATTTGCATGTTTTAGTGTACTGACAGATGGGCCAAAGATTTTTTTTTTTTAAATTGTGAACAATAAAGTTTGACACCATTACATTCAACACAGATTGTGTTCCTCCACAGAGCCTTCAGCAGAACCAGCTCCAAAGAGACAGAAGTGTGAAGAAGCCACTGATTCGACGCAATCATCATAACGACCCACAAATTAATATAAGGAAACATTTGAGTTAAGTTTTTTTCACAAACTGAGTTTAACATGACATTGCATCCTTTCATAAGCAATCTTGACTTCTCTTTGCTCATACTAGAATGTATTAGAACTATTATTCAGAGCTTGGTCATACGTCTTAAGTTGTTTAACTTTTAAATAAATAAAAAAAAATGATGGGAGCTTTTCAGTGTGATTTATTTAAATATAAAATTAACACAAAATCTAAAAAGTCATATACCCCTTAATCAAAAATCCGTCATATCACCATCTACCACAGCAGCTTTTGCCCTCTCTGCAGCGGTAGCGAGACGGCTTTTATTGTCCTTTTAGTCACATTTCTAACCAGTGGCTGTTGCGCTGTTTGAGCTCTGGATGTGCTCAGCGTTTCAGAAGGAACAGCCCACTGAAAGCGTCCTGAATAGCTCGATGACATGCCAAAGCTGAGGTGTATCCTCCAGCTGTGTCCTGAGGCATGGCAGCCCGCACGTGGTTCAGATACCTGAGAACACACAGAGAGCCCTGGTCAGTAACAGCAGCGAGGTATTTTGTAAACAATGTGACTGACTGGCAGCCCAGAGAGCTGATTTCAAAAAGTAGTTCCTGTGAGTGTAACTTGAGTGTAAGTTTATTCTTCATTAAATCCACACTTGAAGTTATTTTTTCTGGCTCTCCGCGACCCTTTGGCCCTTTGATGAGATCAACGAAGACAGACGTACCCATACACTAACACTGGATCACCTTGTGCCTAAAAGCCTCTCCAACATGGCTCTATTAAAGTATTATGGGTGTCTTTTATTTTTTAAGTGCTTACAGATGTATCCTGCCAAAGCCCCTTTTTGGGGTTCTTAAGGAAAGCCAAAAGTCCCTGTTTATTTTCACATTCATGCACAGACAGACAAACAGTCGAGCTGTTAATTTAGTCTCCACAGGGATTTTATATATATATATATATATATATATATAGGGGATTGACCTGTGTCCCCACTCACTCTAATCCTTCCTCCACTGTTTCGTGCCGTCACAAAGTGGTCAATAGGGGAGAAACCTGCACACATGTTCTGTACTGCTCTCTCGTAGCATCTTGACTACAAAGCTAAAAAAGCAAAGTCCTCGAGCAACTGAGACAACACGTAGCCTTGCCTGTCAATACGCTCTCCCCCTACACCTCCCACCCTGTGGAAATCAGAATCCTGGCAGAGAGGGCTAAAGCCCTCACACGAGTCTGGCTTTGTGGCCCCTGTTCCTGTGAGCCGGAGAAACTTCAAAGTGAAACGGGAATCAAGAGCACAGACAGCCCTGTGTGATTTCTGTGCCCATTCTAGCTGCTTTACAGAGTAACCTAACACCTGTGTGTGTGTGTGTGTGTGTGTGTGTGTGTGTGTGTGTGTGTGTGTGTGTGTGTGTGTGTGTGTGTGTGTGTGTGTGTGTGTGTGTGTGTGAGAGAGAGATGGACAGGGAGGAAAAAAAAAAAAGGTGTTGGTGAGACTACCCGCTCAATAGATCATATTTTGCTTTGGTGTTTTATGATTGCTGCTTTGCTCACAATAAATCCTTCACTGAAAATAAACGCTGAAACATATTCGCTCGCATGCCTGTGACACAAACACATAAAAGTCAAACATTCACACGAGATGACCTCGTCTTGTCTTACAATAGACAGTGAAAGTGAGAGTGGGAGCAGCAAGAGATGTCAATCAGGTCTCGCACACAAAGGCCACTCATCACCCACTAGAGAAACAACACACAAGTTCAAAACAGGAGGCCCAGTGATTAATAATAACTTCATTAGGCCCAAGCTGCTGTAGCCTGTCCTTCAGAGCACTTGAGGGAGGTCTTCTCATATGGCTTCCTGCATCAGATGAGTGCTATCTATTGATTATATTGTACTGGGCCTTTTTAATGGTGAAAAAAGTGGGCTATTTACAGCCCGGCTAAGTCTGCTCTTCCTGCTAATCTAATCCCCAAGCTACTCATGTGGTCATTCCTTCCAAGAAAGCTGAGAGCTCTGTGTAACTTTATACCTGCCTGCCCCTAAGGAGAGAGAGAAAGAGAGAGAGAGCAAAAAGAGAACATGAAGGAGAGGGGGGAGGAAGGGAGTGGTGTAGGTGGAGGGGTGGGAAGTAGAAAGAGGAGGGAGGATATGAGGTGAAATCACCTTTGGGTATCATCATCACAAACCCTCTTCTCTTAAACCAACCCTGTCTGCCCTCTGCTCACCCCTAACACCCGAGGTTAGTTCAGTTCTGCTCCATTAACTCAGCGGCCGTATCCGCATCTTCCTGTAAAGGCCAGCCGCATACATGTACATACACATGACCGGCTGTAGAGGAAGCTGAAAGACAAACGGGACTCTTTTCACATGACTGTACTTGACAATGCTGAAACATTAAGAGTGGACTGACACCACCGAAGACGTGCAACGACATGAAATGCATTAAAATGGTGCAGCACACTTGCCTACAAAAACAGGCAGACTCTTTACACGGCCTTCAATCATAAAACAAGATACAACACACACACACAAACTATACCGCTCTGAAACAGACGCTTCGAGACCCTCCGACGCTACTGTTTCAGTGAGCACTCAGTCTCCACACCCCGCCCCACCCTTATCCCCCAATCCCCCTCTCTCTCGCTCCCCCTTTCTCTCTGAGGACTGGACTGCCTTTTGTTCGCAGGGCCGTGAAACCCAAGCCGTGTCGGCCGGTAACATCTTTCACTCTCCGGGCCCCACTGGAGCATTAGCTGCAACTCGATATGGGTCTTTTCAAAGCTTCGTATTATTGGGTAAATATGGGTCACTTTGGACTGGCCCATTATGTCGCTTGGGGGGGGGAGAGTGGGAAAAGACGAGTGCAGGTGATGAAGACATTTGAATGACACAGTATGACAGTGTGCGTGTCAGACTGCAATTGCCACAAGGGAATATGACAGGCGTTTTCCATTAGTATACACACTCAAAGGAGTGATATATATTTCGCCAGATTCTTTTCTCAGATGAACATCTCAGCATGAGTGTCACATTTAGATTTAATTATTAAAAGCATAATAGATGATAAAGAGCTTGCATTATTTTTCAGACTCCACCCCATTTATTTCAAAACCCCTCTGGATCAAAACTGTTCAGAGCCAATCTGGCCAACCGCATTTTTCCACTTGAGTCTGGAACTCTGAATACCTGGGCAATGTCTCCTGCTAATGCTAATAACGGTCAGAGATTTTCCTGACGGGTCCCTGAAAGTATTCCCCACTCCGGCTGACTGGAAAACGCAGCACAGCCGCATCTCTAATTCATAGTGAAAAGATAAGTGGCAAAATGTTCCGGTGGGGTTCTGCTTGATTTCCAGCTGGGAATGTGTGGCTTCTCTTTATGTTGAGATCGACGACGCTGCAGCGGAACGGAGGGTGTTTGGGTTCTTCAGGGAAATAGCAGCGAGGTTGGGACTCTGGAGGGAAAACAGCCGATATCAGACGGAGGCGCAGGCTGCGTTGGGCCTCTTGTCTAGACTCCATGTGTTGGCTTGAGTTGGATTAAGAGGAGCTGAGGAAGCCCGGGCTTGATGGAAAAGAAAAGAGGCCTGTAATGCTACAATGGTTATTTCAGCAAGAAGACACTTAATCAACGTACAAACCACAGAGCAGACGCACGGGACAATGGAGCAATCTGATCAGTCTTAAACAGAGCTCACTGTAGAATTACTGTTTGTGGTTTGGCTGCTTTCATACATAAAGACTTAATAGTTCAAAGAAGCTAAACTCAAGCTAAAATGGCTCCTCCAACAGAAACTTGAGGCAATATCTTCATGAATGGGGTTTTCTGAAAGAACCAGGGAGAAATGAATAAGTCCGGCTGCTCTTTCATTTGTCCTTCACAACACTGACCTGGAGATTTTGCTTTCACAGCACCCTCACTGATTCAGGATCAGCATTTGCTTTGACTTCATAAAGGATGAGAGGCTTTTTTTTGAGTCGTGACCCGAACAGGGTACGCTGACTTTCAGGCAGTTGGCGAGATAAACTCTGTATGCGGTTCAATCAAAACTGGACGGAAAAAAAAAATCTGCAAAGAAGAATCAATAAAACTTACCCAACCTGAGACCAGTCCAAGGACTGAAGCCTCATTAGCTATGTTTATCAAAGCGAAGAAGCTTAGACTGGTGTGTTTCCGTGCACAAAGAGGGCAGCTGACAAGCACAGGGAAGGCCAGTCATGAGGCTGCTGGACGGCAGTGCGAATGTCCGGAAGTCTTCCTTTAGCGCGCTGCTCCGGCAGCGGTTGAGGATTCCTGGCCTGGAAATGAGGGGGGCTGGAGCCGAGGGGGGATAAGGGGGGTGCAGAGCCACACACACCTGCCAGATGATTTGTCATTATAGAGGGGTCAGCACTCAGCTGTCACCCCCTAATCACCCATCCTACCCCTTAAGTCAACCCCCCTTTACCCCCCAAACTCCACTCCAGTCCTCCAAAAACACCCCCTGCATTCCTCAGGCAGCTCCGGTTTCACTCACAGCACTGCTGCCCCATCTGCCCCTCCTTCCTACACTCTGCCCTGAGAGAAAATGTACCCCTGTGAGAGACACAGCACACTGAGCGCATTGTGTATGTGTGCGATGTGTGCTTATGCCTCCATGTGTGTGGATACGCAATTCACATGTGTGTGAATACATGTTTTTCTAAGGGCAGTGCTGTTTCTATCGGAACCGACGGCGAACCGACGGGGCAGAATCCTTCCAGTGGAGAACGTGTGAATTGGTCCAGGCTGCAGTCCAGAAACAAAACCCCCGCAGACAAGCCAAACACAGAGGGCTCTCACAGGTATACTATATCTGTCAACAGACGTCTTTCATCACCATAGGTCATAGGTCACTCTCTTTTCCATTGAATGCAGCTTCCTCTGGGACGTGCAAGTGTGTGAGACAGATCCTCAGCCATCAGCCTACCCAGTGTCCATCCGATTATCTCAAGTTGACTGTGAGTGCGTCTGAGGGGGGCTCAATACGGTTACATCACATCCTCACAAGCCTACAGACCCCTTATCCATTATCGTGTGTCTTATCATCACCACCGACGAACTGAGTCGGAGTCTCTGAGTCCCATAAGAGGGAGGCGGGTGTAGCTAACACTTAGTTAAGGGAGAACACGTTTAGAGTGTTAACAGAAGCTGTGGGTGACACTTGACATTAACGCTTATAGAAATACATTCTCATGAAGAGTGACTGACAATGTGTGAGCTGTCTTCAAAAAGGCAGCTCGTTGGCATCAGCTTGTTGCTATCAGTAATAAAGACAAAGTGGTACACTTGTTTTGTGTTTATGAACAGATAACATTGTGGAGGTGCCCACGATAAAGGCCTATTGTGCTTCTTGTGCCCAGTCTTCACTTCCTGCTCCAAGTGTCACCTGCCCCGACTCATCCAGTGCTCTCATGCGTTGGCCTTGCACCTCCTCTGTCTGCACTGATGGGGGCAGTAGAGGCTGGCTGGCTGGCTGGGCCACTGCCCTCACACCTAACCGCAGCAGCCGAAGGGCTTGTAGAAGCATCACACATCCCGCTAGCCACTTGATACAGAGAGCATCTTTCTTTCGTCTCCTGAGCTGCTACTTGATAACTCTGCCCCCCCGGAGAGCTTAGAGGAAGGAGGAGGGGGGCAGACCAGACTGAAGAGGGAGGACAATGACATGACATCAGTGTCATCGTTAGCCAAATGGCGCCGTAAACTATGGAAGAACATATGCTGCTCAGTGAATGGCTGCTGGCACAAGGCACACCCATACATGCAAAGCAAAGGAGCATTGATGGTTAGATGGAACATTCTGGGAATAGAGCACCGATACAGAGAGGAAGAAAAGAGTTTTCCCGTGAGGGTGAGTCGCCTCCACAGGTATCCGTTACTGAAGCACCTCAAGCACTGAGGAGAGGCAAAGAAGATTTCAATTAGGGAGAAAGATGGGACAGGCGCAAAGAAGGGTGGATGAAGGAATACAAAAAAGGCAGGGAAAGGTACAGCAGGGGGAGGGTGATAATTCATACATCATAGTGGTACCTCCTACCATGAGGTGTGCATGGCAAGTCCCTGCAGCCAAGCCCCACAAGACGGGAGTTTGTTTTCTTTCTCCAGCTCTTAAGAGGGGAAAATGAGCCAGCTAATCCCCCTGTACATTGCCGGGCCCTTTGCCCCAGGGGCGAAGAGCAGGAGAGAGGCACAGAGTGCAGGTCTGTTGGTGTTTGTGTGAAAAACACATACAAAAAGGATGGGATGAGTCATGACCACCATCATGCTCAAAATCAAAGCATGCAACTCTAGAAAGCATTCGTCTGCTTTGCAAACTAAAATAGTCAGGAGACATCACCTCACCCTGCGCTGGATGACGGGGTCAACACTGTCGCCTCACGGCCCGTGACACAAATAAATCTGGAGGCAAGAACGCTGTTATACTCGGAGTTCCCTGTCTGCTGGTGTCTCCTTCGCAGGCGAATGGCCTGGTTTGGCCTGGGTTCATCTTGGGAGGAGACTGCTGGTCTGTCTGGCACACAGCCCACAGAGGGAAAACAATAACACTAAAAGCAGACCTCCTTTAGATGACCAGAATACACACAAGGCAAATGTTTCACCCGCTCTATCATACTGTAATGTTCCCTCGGTTCCCGCCCGCTCTTTGGGTCAGAAATGACTCACCCACAAGTAAAAAGCCTCCAGTCAACTACAGCGCATGCTTATTTTGAAGCATACTTAAAAGAGAAGATCAATATTTGCACAGATCTATGGGAGGGAAAACAATAGTGATCTGGCCTCCACCAGCTCGGTCTGTTAATGGTCTGTTTACCGAGACAGACAGGATAATGGCCTGGGTGGGGGCTGGTGGGGAGTCGGACAGTGGCCACGCTCCACTCCGTCTCTGATCTAGTTAGTAACGAAGAGTGTAAGCATCTACTGTACAAGAAGCCGAGTATGAAAGCAAGGTGGTGGCTATATGCCATGCATGAAGATGGGGCTTTGTGTTGACACAGACAACTTTGCAAGTCAAATAGCAGGACTTGAACCTCCAGTTTTATTGTGCTTGCACTCTCCTTTGGTTATGCAAATCTTCAATCTGAGAGCCCCGCGGCTGCATTCAAGCTTTTAGATCCAAGCTATGGAAACACTTAAATTGTCAGGGAAGCACTGCACTGAAGTCTATAGTTATTGGCTATGCTGGATCTAGTAGATACAATACTATGGCATGTGCGATGAGTGTGTAGTATTGGAAGAAAGTAGGATATATATATATATATATATATATATATATATATATATATATATATATATATATATATAATATAATTCAGTATTGTAGATTTTACTGTTTTCTACCGTTTATTATTAAAATTACTTTTTTTAAATTACTTTTTTTTTTTTTTTACAATGTCTCTTGTATGCACATTACCCTGTTTGCTGCTGTAATCCTGAAATGTCCCCACTGCGGGACTAATAAAGGAATATCTTATCTAATCTAATCAGATAAATTCAGCTTCAGGTCTTTGTTATGGTGGCAACCCCAGAGTATTTGAGGAGAAGCCCCCCTGTTACACAAGAGCCAAATAAACTATTTATTTCCTAAAATGGAACCATTTGGCAACGTCACAGCATATTTTAATTTGGCTGAATGAAAGCAAAATATGTGCCCTGAGACATTAATAGTAGTAAACGCAGATCAAAGCAGACGGCTCTTGAGGGAGTCTCATCTGAGGTCATGCTAACCGGCGCCTCAGTCTCCCGCTAATAACTTAAGCATCAACGCTGTGTTTGTGTGAGAGAGAGAGTGTGTGTGTGTGTGTGTGTGTGTGAGTGCATGACTATTTGAGACCAAGAATACGAGACCCGTCTCTCCAAGGTGCCATCATTCTGCTCCCGTCAGTCTCGGCACTCTGACGTCCCGGTGCTGAACCTCAGGTCCCCCGTGGTCAGCGACCTCTGACCCTGCCCCCCCCGCACCCCCCCAGCACTTCCAGGCCCATCAGATGGATATGCGCCCTGCAGGGATCAGAGAACCTGGGATACGTGGAAAAGCTATTCATGGCAGTTGATAGAAATTCCTCTGGAGAGGCTGTTCTCTGCATATTGAGTGAAAAAGATAATATGATAGCTGACTTCCATCACAGAGTTAGAAAGGGGAAACAAAGGGAAGGAAATAATGACTTGTATGCTATTTAAACCTCATTTACTCCAATTTAGTGATGGCAGAAATGGATTTACGAGTACTCTATGGAGCATGTCTAGTGGTCCTGCTTACTCCGTGAGCCAAATCCAGGGTCACTGGTAGTGCTCTTGGCCAGCTAGGCCAGAGCTGGAAAGATGAAGAGCTCAGACCTGGAGTCAGGCCAACCAGGCGGGAAGAGGCTAGCAAAGCCGGATGCCAGGAACTGAGGGCTGTGATGGCACCACTGACTATTCTGGATATCTCCCTCCCACCAAGGCACTTAACATGCAGTATAAGCCAACACACAAACAAACAAACTAACAGATACACACCATTCACATAAACACGCAGACGCCAGGGGATGCTTGGAAAGCTAAAGAACACAGGCAGGAGGAGAGCATCACTCAGAGACCCATTAACCCTTGGCTCCCAACCAGAACAGTGAGCAGGCGTCCTTTAAGCACATGTTAAACGAAGCTAGTCTATGCATGTGTACACATGTCATTTCGCTTCTTCCGTGTGTCCATGTGTATGTACATATGTCCATATGTCCATGAAAAGACAATGAGTTACATTAAATGTAGAGTTGTGGGCAGTGTTTATGAAAACAAGTCAAGGAAGACTATCCATCGCTATCTAACCCATCAGCTGGTCACAAGTTGTCTGTTTTGGTGAGAGAAAGTTCTCTGAGGACTACTTCCTCGTGCGGAGAAGTGTAACCCCAAGAGAACAGCTACAGACTAAACACTCTGCTCATTCAGCTGCTCCCCTTCACCCCACCGACAAGAGATGGATGCTTGACAAGCGCTCCCAACAGAAAACCTCACTTTTTCCACCAATTATAGAAAGCAATGCGTATGGGGGAGGAGGCAAAACTTCATAATATTATACACACTGGCATTTGGCGAAGCACATTGAGCAACCTCTGTCAGAAAGAGATGGGCTAATTTCAGGGCGACCTGTGCCAACACAAACAACTGTTCTGGCTAGCTTTCATTGTCAGCACTTGAGGTTTGAGTCAAATTTTTCAACGCTCCGCAGCCAATTTCTCGTTCCCCTCTTTTTCCCCCCCCATACGATTTGTCCTTGTCCAAGATCCCAGTCAGTCTTTCATCGCCCACGCAGTCAGAGCTTTAAAAGTGTTCTTGTAGAGCACAAACTCAGACCCAGATGCTCATCTGCGCAAACTAAAAACAGGACTTTTCTTCCAGGTCCTCTGCATTTGCGTCTATGTGAGCACATGTACAGAAACGTACTTATTTTATCTACAACGCAGGCACGACTGTATTGGTGCTGTGTATTTATGATGTATCCAAGTGCTTCCATTTGGGTGATGTCCGTCAGCAGGCGCAGGGTCCGCGTGAGTTAAAACAGCTACTGCTTCAGTCTCTGGCTGCTGGGATTCCTATCACAGCCATGTCAACGTAAACATCATGTGTTTCCGTTTGCGTCTCCAAAGCCATATTTACTTCACTTTGATTTTGTTTATTAGAGGGTTTTACTGTTCAACATAAAAGCAAGGAGCCATGGCGGTATATTTGGAGTACAGGCTGTAATACTACATTCATAGCCTCCTCATAACTCTCATGGCTCACGCATGGTTCTGGGTATGTGCCAGTCAATGAGATGGACAGCACTATACTGCCATTATAGATACCTCACACAGTAGGAGTCCTATCCTCTGTGGCAAATCACATGCACCTATGCACATCAGGGGAGGAGCGCTTGGTTACGTATGTGTGTGTGTGAAGGGGGGTTGATGTTGAGGTGAAAGCTGAATGGACACTTTTGGAGGCCCCTGTAGCCTGAACATGCAGCCTTTCCTCTGCTCCAGTATTGAGGCAGCTGTCTTTAATAGAAGAGCTCAGCTCAGCCCATATTTATTCAGGTACAGCTGACAGAGAGGGAGAGACAGTGAAAGAGGCGTGGACCATCTTTTTCCTGGCAGCCGTGCAGCACTCCTGCGGTTTTTTGGGGGCAAAGGGACAAGGCGAAAAAGACACAGACACTGTGACAGAGGGAAAGGAGCGGCGTGAAAGAAAAGAATGGGTTGAAATAAAAAAACACGGCTCCAGTGAGTCCCGTGTTGACTGGACATCCTGTGCAACAGACCAGCCCCAGAGGCCCCGGGGCCACCAGGGAGGGGGTGTGTGAGCTCAACTCTCCCGTCTCTCTTGATGGCTGTGTCCAAGACAAATCACCAGCGGTGCTGCTGTCACCGTAGGCCTTGACCAAGACAAACAGCCGTGTTTTAAAATAAGTACCTGCCCCCTCACAGCCCCTTTCACCTCATCCACGCTCAGGCACATCCATATCTCCTCGTACAATCAAGAATATCCCCTTCACAGGTCATAGGACTGGAGCTGTAGTCCCAGGCTTTACACTGGGGACTCACTTTTCACCCTCAACGCGGTCTGCATTCTCTCTCGACTGCACACACACACACACACACACACACACACACACACACACACACACACTTACTTGTGAAGTTCTACCACATCACACAACTTTTATTGTTGCCAAAATGCTGGGACTGCAATAACAGGGGTGAGAGTGAGTGTGTATGACACAAAATGTTTAGCGGGTTTAAGGGACACCGTCTGTATGCATGTGTATGTGCAAGCGGGATCGTCTACGTACATCTGAGCTTGCAAGCACAAAACCTCAAACTTAGCTGAATCACAAACTGCCAACTGCGCACAAGTGTCAGCACAATTCCTTGCTTTAACTTAACAGCACATTGCATCATGGGAGTTGTGGTTTGTCTGAATGAGCCTGACTGTGTCGCTGCCTGCGGCCTGCACCAGTGGGACTGGCGTTCCTCACTGAACTGAACCTCATTTATCTCTGTGGCAGAGCCCTTTCTATCCAGCATCGGTCCTCCTGGACCCCTGAACTGCTGACACCAGGCCCCCCCCTCCTCTTCCTCCCTCCTCTTCCTCCCTCCTCTTCCTCCCTCCTCTGTGCTCCAGCATGCGGCAAAAATTGTGAGATGCGTTTCATCTGCATATTGATCAGCCTGGCCAAAAGAAGAAGGACCTCAGCACTTCACTGAATACATAATGTAAATAAGTACCAGTTATTCTGCTTAAACTCATCCACAAACCTTTAAGGAAAAAGTTTTACCTTAAGTAGGTGATTTTCCAGGTAATTAGGTAAATGGGATTGTGCAACAAAAGTCAATAGCAGCTTTTGTCTGAAGAATAAACAAACAAAAAACGTATACTAAACATGCTGACAATATGTACACATCTGCACATCTCAGCCAAATGAAGGTTATTGTCAGAGTGAAGCAGGGCTGAAAGTCAATGACCCCGTTTTGCTCCTGTCACCTAATAAAAGCAGCCCGTTCTCAGTGTGTGGGCAGACCTCAGTGCCAGCCAGTTGCAGTGCAGATGGCTGGGCGCTGGGCTGTCTGATGGATAGCTTGCATTCGGCAGGGACTGGACCTATGGCGTCGTGGATTGATTGGACCGAAGGGGCCGTCGGGGAAAGCACTTCCTGTGTGTGTTAATGGACACTCCTACAGAGGCACTGTGGTGGCTTGTGGCAGGGAGGTGGTTGTTACTCCCTCTCTCACTCTCCCAGCCCTCCTCCTCCTCATTTGCTTTCACTCTCCCAGTTAATCAGAGGAGAGTCAAGTGAGACGAGCCAGGCTTTCACAAGCAGAATGACTCTGTAGCGGCCCTCTAACCCAACACCAAAAACCTGAACAATACACTACAGTAGCGATGTGTAGAATTAAAAATACTCGAGTATAATTTAAGTGTAATCAGAAACACAAAATATCCTAGAAAATAACTGTAAATTGATAGGTTTGTCCTTGGAAAGAATTTTAATTTGGTCACAATTATAAAAGGAAGATTGAGACAGTATTCAGTTGGAATATTTTTAAATAATTAATACAAATTAACTGCCATTATAAGTAAGTGCATAGAAAAGTCAGCTGAATTTGTACTCTATATTTACTTGGGTTAAGAAGCATCTGTTTTTTTCAAGGAAAGTTCCCTGGAAATCAAGTGTGTCTCTATTTTTCTGACAGCCTATTTGGCAGTTTATTACATAGTTCTTTCCATTCAACTTTGGCATTGTGGACATTGGATAAGACCTCCTCCTTTACTGAGCATCACTTTATATCTTTAGCAAAATATGAAAGTACAAGAACTTTGAAGGAAACGATGCACCCATTGTTTTTCTTCTATTATTAAACTTGACAACTCTGCTCATCTAAAAAGGTCAAAAATAAAACTCATCGCAAGTCAGAGTCTGGCTGCGGCCGATGTGTGTGAGTGTGTAAATAGGTTTGTACCCAAGTCTGCCAAGCTGCTCCAGTTCAGGCACTGGGGGTCCGTATGTCTCAACATGAAAGGCCTTGTAGTGGTACAGAACTTCCTCTATCTTGGGAGGAGGCTGAAGAGACACCGTCTGACGCTGGGAAAAAAAAAAAAACAGTGAGACAACGTTCAGCACAGAACAATAGTCTTCATTGTCTCGGTTTAGTATGTGCAACACTGGAAACTACAGCTATGAAACAATTAGGATGACACAAACAGGAAAAGTAACACATTTTCAAAAAGGTGTAATGTCAATCAAACTGCAGTATTAGCAACCACACGTTTTGGAGGAACTGGTTTGGCAATAGCAGTTTTGTCTGACAACATTTTACTTTCCTGGAACAATGACCGAGTATGTTTTATTATGAAAATTAAGCAAATCCTCAAAAATATTTAATTACCTGTGCCTTTATAGTCAATTAGGCCTGTAGTCAAGCTGAGAAAACTGTAGGCTTTTTTTTTATAAAAACCCCTTCAAGCCGTAAGTACTCAAAGTTGAGATTTCAGTCGGGCTACTCCAGTTCCTAATGCTCTTGACCATGGTGATGGAGTGAGAAACATGATACTTCTTCAGGACACAGTAGAATTGTTCGATTTGGGGCTCTGCCATCAAAGGGGAATTTCCACACAGCGTCGGACCACTTTGTTTTCTCCAGCATTAAAGTAATGAGACTCAGAAGATGAGCCAGACTCATGAAACAAGACTGGAATTAAAAAGATGCTGTCTAAATAAACAATGACTATTTCAGAGTGTAGCAAAGGAACTCACAGACAAAGAAGAGATAAAAAGATAAGGCAGAAAGCAAAGAAAAGAGTAGTGGGGGAGTGTAAACAACAGAACACAGAGGGGAGCTGATGAAAACCAAACTAAACGAATAACATGTGCCCCGCGGCCTCAGACTGCCTGCCCTCACACATGCTTTGGCCCATGCGAGCACGAGCACACACACACACACACACACACACAAATAAAGCAACCAAAGCTGAGCTAGAAGTTACAAAAGCACCAAGTGATGAACACTGAGACAGGGATGGACACACAGGTTTCTGAGCCAAACACAACATGGTGGTAATTGTTTTAACCAGGCCAGTGTGTAAGATAGTTAGACAAAACAATAACCACACACACACACACACACACACACACACACACACTATTAAAAAAACGTCACACATCAGCATCTAGAGTTAAAGGAATACAGGATATATTTTGTGAATTTTTTTTCTATAATTATCTTCAACGTGATCATCAACTTCTACTTTAGTGTGTAGTTTCCTTCATTTTACAGTAGGTTGGGCGGTAGGAAAATAAATACCGTTAGACAATATAAATGTGGCATCGTTTATACAGAAATACCTACTTTTTAATATTTGGCCATTGTAGGCAAATCAATGAGCGGGACTACTTTACAGCAGCAGTACGGAAGCACCACCGTCTCATAAACGCTGGTTGGAGGAGATGAAGTCACACCTCAAATTTGAGCACCTTAAATACACTCTTCTCAAAAGTTTGACAAAGTCTGGTGCCTTTTCCATTCCAGCTTACACGCATTCCCCATAATCTTACACAGACCAATTATGATTCCTGACCCACTCTCTCTTTTTTATTTATTCATTTTATTATTATTTTATTTATTCGTCTATTTATTCTTTATACATTAGGTCCAAAGTAGTGATGTCAGGTATTTAATTCACTATAATAACAAAAGACACTCCTGTACTATAACACAATCCATATCACCCAATCCTATTTCCCAGAATGACTTTCAACTTTCTTAACAGAACGAGCCTGAACCTGTTGCATTCAACGGTGGTTTAAGCCGGTGAGGCGAGCAGCAGGGATCGCAACAGTGGCATTATATTAACAGCGGGAGATGGAGTTTATCCAACAATAAATAGTGACAAAACATCACTCAAAACAAAGTATTTCTGTAGAATAAACTTAATAAAACAAATAAGTATACCGGCAATCTTTTCCATGATTGATGGATTTATTTTTATATAATAAATCAAACCACATCAGTCACATTAAACTGTTGCTCATTGACTGTAAGGGATGCCAACATGTGTCATTTATCCATGTTGGATCACTATTTTTCCCTGTTTTTAAACACTATTTAAATGTCTTAGATTGTGTGAACCCCCCCACCCCCTCTTAAAACACAAATGCTAGACACACACTTCTCTATGGTTTTCATTCAACCTTTAACCCCAAGGTGCCAGTGATCCCTTATACAGTCCCATCCATTCATCAAACACAGTGGAGCCCCACCACAGGCTAATGAAACCCAGACTAACCAACCCAAACCCAGTCACTCTCCCTCACTTCTGCACTCCTTCAGTCCCCTCCAGTCATCTTGTTTCAGACTTCCAGCACTGTTTAACTCCTCTACTGCGCCAATCAAAGAGACACACTGGGAAGACGGGGTAGGCGGAAGCACGAGAAGAACACTTTACAGCGCTGGAGCGGGAGAGAAAGAGAGGCAAATTGGGAGTTGCAGATAGCTAAAGAGCAATAAATCAGATTTTTGAGCGACAGACAGAACAGAGCCAACCCCCACTCTGGAGAAATTTCTGTTGCATTCCTATGCAAGGGCACCTTGAAAACTGGCAGACACATCATCATGACCACAGCATAAGACATGCATACACAAGAACAAGCTTTGCTCTTCTGAATACATTTACAAAAATTAGTAAATGAATGATTTTTTTGTTACTCCTAAGCTGCTTTGATGCAAGATAAGCCGTCCGACAGTCCATCCAATGCCGAGCTGTGCGGTCTCAGACATGCTCCATCCTCCGCTCCACCTAATAATACTGCTGAAGCTTTCAATCATGAACTCATCGTGTCCTATTAAAAGCCTGTGTGAATTACAGCATGTGAATGAATGTTGTTTTCCAAATGCTCCGGTGAAAGAAAGCAACAGAAGGGGACCCCCAGCCAGGCCCAGCAGAGCAGAAATGGCTGAGGAACAAGGGGCCACTGGAACAACACCGATGAAAGAGCCAACACAAACATCTGCTTTTCACATCATAGAGGCCCACCATACTACCTATACGACATTATGTGGGCCTTCATGATGCTTTAAAGTTTGTGTATAACTGGTATTTAAGACTCTTATAATACCCTTGTGACACTAAAATGAAACTCTGGGGGTCATCAATCTCAATAAAACCACAGGGGAGGATGATTTGAGTAAATCACAATTGCACCAGAGAGAGTAGTCCTGCTTCTCCTGGTATTGTGATCCTCCTACATTTAACCTCAGGTTCAGACAGAGTTATATTGCTATGATTGAGCAATACCAGCTTCAATTTCTAGGCGTCAAATCATTTTTAAAAAAGGTCAAGTCACTGTTGCCTGTCCTCATGTTGGTGGAGGGGACAGGTGTGCTGGCTATGAAGCTAACTACTCTTTGCCTTGAGGGACGGGGGCGGGGGGGGGGATGTCACGTTATCTTTTTCTCAACTCTGCTGTCAATCTTAACAGTACCTTCTGGGAAAGCAAGTCCATCTGCCAGAGTGATATGACAGATATTCATGTGCCTTTTATGAGACAGGGATCTCATATAAGTCACATTACTTTCAAGGTATGAGGGGTCACCAAAGTCTACATTAAAAACAAGAGATGGATGGGGTCAGGAGTGCTCCTAGATTTTTAAACAATGTAACAATGATAAGCCAGATTTTGTTATATAACTTCCTAAAACTTATAGATGTTGTCTTGCAACATTCTTCATTTTATTAACTGCCAATAACCCCCAATGTTTTGAAGTATTACTTCTACAACTACTTATATGCTTGAACAATGTGTACTTTCATATTTAGCTAAAGATGGAAAGTGATACTCAGTAAAGGAGGAGGTCTTATCCAAAGTGCACAATGCCAATCTTGATCAAAAGCTCAGTGGTCAACAGCTCAAATCACGGGTCACCAAAAGGAATGCCACCAGAAAGACGAGCTCCACACACTGCACGATCATCAGCACTCTCCAGGACCCCCATCTCTCCTCTGACTTTGCAGCGCAGCAGGACACACCAAGGTCGCTGAGACTTAGCTCTCCATCAGCACCTCGCCACCACATCCACACACACACACACACACACACACACAACCACATACACTTGCATGGTTCCCGAGGGTTTGAAGGGGCCACAGCTGGCTCCAGCAGAGCTCCAGAGGCCGCTAGGCTCTCGTCACTAATGCACAAAGTGATAATGAGATCAATGGAAAGGGAAACAGCGGTCAGCATTGTACAGGGGATAAAATGAATAACCCTCGTTAGGGGCCATCCTAGTGCCATCCCAGCCTCAGCCCTCACTTCCACCTTCTGCCCTGGCACCGCCAGTGCTTCTGTATGGATAAAGAGCTTTGTGCTGCCCACTGAGCAGCAAGTAGCAAGTGTAAAAGCTGCTGCCCACACAGTGCCTCCCCTCGCCTTACGAGTATAAATATAACCGCCGGGCTAGTGGCAGCTGCCCCAGCGTAAAGCTCCTAAAGCTGACAACTCCTTTTTCTGCTCGGCAGGGCTAGGCCTGTCCGTGGGTAAGGGTGGCTGAGGCCAACCTAACAGGGCCAGGCCAGGGGCAGAGGTGTGAATGTCCACATGTGCTGGTGCCAATCAGGGCTGAAGGTTCTCTTTACCCCCTGAGCTGACCCCTTTTCCACAAGCCTCCGCAGCTAACCTCCATGCCAGCAATCCAATAACAAGGAAAAGGCCAAAGGGTGAGGGGTTATGCACTCTCCCACATACAACTATTGGTTTGTGAAAATGTGTAAACAATACCATATTTATATAAACAACAACAAAAACATCTTCCTCTGGTACTATATAAAGAGGGTGAATAAGGGAAATGGAAACAACACTGAGGATAGTAAAATAGTGAGGAGGGGTTGGGGGAACGACACCTCACAGGTAAAACCGGTTAGGCCAGTCTGAAGTAAGGCAGAGCTTGGCCTGTGCTGACGAGTACGTCTGCCAAGCAGAGGTCACTGTAGAGGACAACTTAACCAAGTAAATCAGGCCTGAGCAAACAAGCTGTGTGTGTGTGTGTGTGTGTGTGTGTTTTCTATGGTATTCAAATACCACTGCCTAAGTGTAGAATGGAATAAAGCCAGAGAGAACCCAGGGTTATTTCAGTCAGCTACACATCTATGTATCTATGTTTAGGGATAAACTTTCCACCCACATTTGGCTGACTGTGTATGCGAGGTGCTCTTTGTTTATGTGTGTGTGCCTTCTGCTTTCATTAGGTGCCCATGCCGGCCTCGTCAGGTATGTCAGCTGCTCTGCCGCCTGTGAGGAGTGAAGCAGCGCTGGAACCTAGGACCTTTCATCTAAGATGGCGCTGAAAGCTGCCCCAAGGTGGAGAGATTCCCCATCGGTCACTGCTTTCAGGAATGGGAGACTGTAGCAGCTGAGGACAATCCCCAACCTCACACATACACCGCTCAGACTAGAAAACCCGATAACTTTACTGGCAAAAACAAACAAAGCCAACATGCTTGAAAACGATCAAGGACAAATGTATTCATCCAATTAAATTTAAAAAAAGATATACTTTTATAATAACCCTCATCTCATGTCCATGTTTTGCTCTGAGCAGGTGGCAAGCAGGACGACTCTTGTCATCGTGCTTGGCTCTGAAGCTGGACTTATGTGTCAGGCAACAATAAGCAAACCTGTTTAAACAGTGACTAGCTGCTTCCCTCCTTCACAGAGAGTCTCTTTTGATATCAGCGGACGTCTAGTTGAAAAAGACGCTTTATTCTTCAAAGGATGTTTGCTCAGAGTGGGTGAGGGGGGTGTACGCTTATGCACCCGTACATGTGTGTGGGTTCAATAGAGTGCCTACAAAGTGAGGGATTAGCGAGGGATTCTAGACCATTCCTGAGGCAAGACCAGGCCCATCCCACCTCACATCACACCTGGACCGAGACTACTTTCTCTCAGGATCGGCTAACTTCCCTCAAGCATCCATTCACCAACATGTGAACACGCAACCAGAATAATCAGGATCAGAGCTGGAGTCTCCTTCACCAAGTCCTGGAAAATCACCCAGGCAAAGGGTAGTGCCAGAGAAGCTGAGATGTCCCCTTGCATGTTCTCAGTAAACAACATGACACAACTAGATGCAATGTTAGATCACTCTTTAAATAAAGACTGGGCAAGCTGAGGAAGAATCGGCATCCTCACGTTCCGTGGATCAAATGGCAGATATTTAATTCCTGCTGGCTGAATATCTGGTGGGGCATGTAGCGGTGGGTGAGAAGGGCCCAATGAATTTCTGCTTCTGTGACCAGTGAACATGCACACCGTCAAAAACATCCAGATGAAAAAACAAGAGGCCCTCTGTCCATTCATCACTGTCACAATCTGTTTTTCCTTTGAGTACTTGCTTGAAAAGGGGCTTCTACAAAAGAGTGTTTTGATTGTATATTATTATTTGTTGGGTGACATGTTCCTCACAATTTCCAAGAACCACAAATTGAAATGGCTTGTTTTGTTTGACCAACGATCAAAAATCCAAAAACGATCCGTTTACAAAAGCAGAGAAAAACAGAAAGAAAACCTAACATGATTATGAAAATGGTTGCCCAATTTCAACTCCTTCCACCTGGATGGAGGTTTATGGTCCCATGGTGTTGAACAAAGCGTTATAAAAACAGCTTTGTTCAAGCAGCCATCACTCAGATGCAGAAGATGTAGCAACATTGCACAGATGCTATAAAGGCAACGCATATTTATTTATTCTACTTTAGTGGTTGAAGTGATTATTGGAGCCTTGACTTCTTTAATCATGTCCATCTATTGTCTGTGTTGGAAATGTGTAGAGATGGATGCCTTGTCGACTGCAAACCAAATCTACCTACGAGTAGATTTCAGCACTCATTGGTATTCCCGTCAGTGAAGAGAGGAACATCTTAGATGTGAAAAAAGGCATATCACGGAAATGTGTCCGAGGTTTGGAAATGTGTTTTTACATTTGCCTCCCCTAATTCATAAAAGAAGAAAAACTGAAACCTTGCTTGGAACAAGGGACCACAAACTCGCAGATAAATTAATTCCAACGATCTGCAGGAATCCACCGCTCTGTGTTGAAACCCCACCAAGTCAAACAGAAGTCATTCTTATGGACTCTGAAGTGAGGGGAAATCCAAACCCACACGTCCCCCTGACTCAAGTCCCACAGTCCAACAGAGCAGATGCATGGTGAGAGCTCTGCTACACCAACAGGAGCTAAGGGACGGGAGGATGAAGAGAAATGGGAAGAAAGAAGTGAGGAAAAACAGCCACAGGCGAAGCCAAGAGCAACACAACCGCGCTGCTTCTCTCTCCATCAGCAAGTTTAACTTAATGCTCTATATCAAAAGAGAGTCAGAGTACTAATCCTCTATTTGGATCAATTCAATGCCTGTCTACTGGTGGTAGATGTGCCAGTTGTCTTTTTGGGGTTTAATGAGTAAATGAATGCTTCTGTTAAGTCTCCCTAATTATTACTGGATCGAAATATCTAATCGAGTTTCAAAGAGCTATGCCAGTGGAAAACACATTTAAAAGAAGGGAAAACACAGAGCGAGTTGGGTTATACCTGTGTATGTCAAAGCCTAGCTCCGGCTTGAGCCTAGGTGAGTACTAAGCAGATATCTCTCACACGCTTCACCAAACTGTGGGAAGACAAGCATGCCTCATGAGGGTTGCTGTGAGGGGGGTGGGGGTGATGACACAGCCGATCTCATCACAGTAAAATGAAAATAAACGACTGAAAACCTGAACGATAGCCAAATGGAAGGTCTCCTCACAGTGAGCACAAAGCTGCAACCCTCAGAGCGGCCAGAGCCGTGAGCCCACATGCTCTCTCTCTCTCTCTCTCTCTCTCTCTCTCTGTGGGTCCCACCGTTCACCCACAGGAATGTGATGACACGACTGAAGGGGGAGGGCTCTGTTCCCACAATGAAGAAGCTCCAGACACCCAGGAACATCTTCCCTTTGAAGGTCTGGACTGTTATCACCACTCTCTTGTCAACAAGCACTGCACATGAAGTAGACATTATCACTACGCTAAAATCACGCCAAAACTATTCAAACCCAAAGTACCTCCAGCAGATATATTTGTACCACCATGTGACTTTAACCTGCATGGGCTCAGTGTAAATATAGTAGCCATTTGTTATTTATGGTATGTACTGTATAGCTTCTCCAAGCACTCATGTTTCACTCTGCTTTCACCTGCGAGACCGACATTACTCCTTTGTGATTTTTTTTTTTTTTTTTTATCTACATAAAGTTATTGATAAGATTACCGTAAAATATCATACTTGCTACCTGTGAAGCCTAACTTTGTTGCCTGTATCTTGAAATGGATAGGAAGGGTGCTGCATATGTTTTGTCTTCTCCAAAAGCACAGGTACCCAAAACAATATAACTATTCCTAAAGCTCTATGAACATAACAATAACAAGCCCATCTTTGAATGGAGTAGGGTAATATATACATAAATATTTAGAGGGAGACCTGTGTGTTGCGTGTAAAGCCAAACAGGACTGTTTATCTATCCATATTTTCTCTCTTCCTATGCTTTGCAAAAATCGTTTCCTGAATATAGATGCCTGGCAGCCAACTTAATGAAATCCAAGATTTGTCTCACCAGCGACATTCTATTTATTAAATTTACCATCGGGCATCACTATAAAACAGAGAGCAACCACAGCAAATTAGAGAAAAGAAACATTTTCATCAAAAGAAACCATGCTCTGCACAACGAGAGGATTCTGTTAATATATCAAAATCAATAAAGTGATCATCTGACTTAGACATTTGTTCTCTGTGTAACCTACATTTGTACTGCATTGACTAAAGACATTTTTAATACGGAATGAATTGTGAAAGGGCGTTGCAGGCTGCATTCCAACACGGCCATCAGTGGCATACTGAGCAGTTCCTGGAATTGAGTAAGTAGAACAAGCAAACCTTAAAATGAACCTACCTCTCTACCTCTTTTGCATATTCCCATCTTATTAATATCTGACTCAAGTGTTGTCTCTTTGTGATGCAAGGGGTATTGGTTAAAGCTGCATAACTGCAGACAACCTGGAAAACAGCTCTTTTCAGTTAATGTGGCAAAATGCATAGTAGATAACAGAAAAGATAAGATAAATAAAAAAAAGGTATAAATGGCAAATGTAGGAAAATAAAAAGTACAGTTCCTCATTTGTGTATCGAGTTACTACCCTTGACCCTTATTCATTTGAATGAGCCCACTTTCTTTATGCAGTGTAGGTGCAGAAGGAATAGACAAAAATATTCACAGCTGGCCAAATTTTTGCACATTACTGACAAATTACTATGAAACATTACATCTGTATTTTGTCTGTTTACCTCTCGGTTGCTGAAGGGAAAAATACAATAATGAAATCTGAAAACTTTGCAGAGTTGTAAAACGCATCCTTATCATATCATAAAGCACTGTTGGCATCTAATAAACCTTCAAACTCACAGATGGATCTGACTGGGATTCCTGGATTATAATTCAATGTCTCACAAGCACCTGAAATGACCCCCACCAACGCAGCCCCTTGCAAAAGTCCATCAACTTTGAATTGGTTTGTACAGTTTGAACTGGCATAAGTCTAAAGTTGCACTCACCATATTGATTCCAGTTGAGAATAGACTGGCAGGTTTTACTGCCTGTTTCTGCTGCTCTATCTGGGTCTCCAGCTTGGCGGCACGGACCTTGTGTTGGGCAAGCAAGATGGTGGCAGGAAGTTGAGACTGCTCCTGATGAGACAAACAGGATTTGGGATTTTATGAGAATGTTAATCTAGTGTGATACATGCCACAAAGTGCTTCATCAGGAACTGCTCATCTAAAAAAGCGTGACACTTGTACGTGTATGGGTGCTTTCAGGCAACATTATTGATGCAAGTCATATCAACATTACTGTGGCACTGCAGGGGACGCTGCTTCAAGTGCACTGCGCCGCCTTCACCTCCATTAAAAGCAAGGTCGGACATTTCAATTTCTCAAGTGGATTGTTGCCAAGCGCTGAAGTCTAAGAACACAAGCGTGGATACTTTGTTCACTAAAAGGGTAGGACATTTTTGATGGGGTGGACAGCAATTGTAGGACAGTCTAGAGGTGTTTTAGCATTTAACAAGAAACCAAAAGTGATTTACTGGCTTCCAACACATCTAATATCAAACATTTACCACTTTTACTCACGCTAGTTGTACTTATTTTTGGACAGGTGAATTTACTGCTTCATTGGGATGACATCACATAATTAACACGATTCTCAGTTTACAACGATATTGAGAAAAAAAAGTTAAAGAAAAAAAAATAAGCCTGCAGACAAATAATGTAAAATAGATTTTTACATTACATAAGAAGAAGAATCAAGAAGTGTGTCACTTGTTCCCAATGATCTGTCTTATTTACCACTTTATTTTACCACAAGTTCAGCAAACACCAACAAAGGAATCTAAATAGATGTGTTGGTGCATATGCATGAGGACAGCGAGCTCTCTGACCACAGGGATGTACATATGTCAAAGCTCAGGACAGTTCCCCCAGGGGGGTAGGAGCTGATCTCATCTGCCTACAGTCAACAGGCCCTGTGCCTTAAACAAACAAACACACAGCTCAGCCTGCTATCTGCGATGGTCCTTCAGCAGCCCGCTCTGCAGGAACAATCACTTCCAAAGCCTGTAGCTCAACACAATGGAGCCAGGAGGCTTTGGAATCACAGAATGAAAACAATGCAACCCCGAGCACAATGACTGGTAATAATCTCTTAATGATCCCCAGCCATGAACCCTCAGGCTGAGGGTGTGTGTGAGTGCGTGTCAGATATGGAACATCTGCCATAATGTGACTGCTTTTGTCTTCACAGGACCGTGGGCGAATGTACATGAAACATTTGTGTATCTCACCAGTTCATCCAGCAGAGCCTGCTTGTTCTTCCTCTTGGCCTGCAGCTGCCTCTGCTCGTCCTGCAGCAACTCTAGTCTCCGCTGCTCGTTGCCCTGCTGCTCCAGCAAGATCAGCTCCTCCACTTCCTCCTGCTCTCTTGTCTGAGGAGAACAGGGATGTTGCAAAAACTTGTTTCACATATTTGACCAAAAGGCTGAATTCCAACCAGCCATATTAAACTTGACCCAACACTCTGACTTCTCCAAGGGTGGGAGCAAGCAAAAAGAAAATGCCTGCCAGCGTTTATTTTAACATGTAATAATCATTATTATTGAAGGTATTATACATGTTTGGAAAAATACTAGTACATACCAGTTTAACCTTATTCTTCTGGATGAGATCCCTGTTCTCCTTCTGGTACTGCTCCATCTGCAGCTTGGTGTTCTCCACATCAATGTTGTTTGTCAGGTTATATACTACATGGAGCAGACACAAACCAGCATTAAAAGGGGCAGTATACTCCATTAGAAGTGCATTTCGGATAGTCGAACAGCTTCAGAGCCCCCTCCCCACACATTTTTCCTACGCCAGACAGACCGACTGTCCGACGTTCAAATCCACTGATTGGCCAGCTGTGCGGAGGTAAAAAAGAAGCCATGGTTTGAACTTCTCTCTCAGCTCCCTTTTTAAGTGAACAACTGAGTTCAACACGATGAACGTCTTTCAGGACGTTCAGGGTTTTCAGGTCTGAAAATATGCACCGTGATGCACATTTTTAGATAATACCTGTGTTCCCAAGCACGGTTTATACCCACAATACTATTATTTTCAATTATAGTCTAGACCCAAAGAGTTTCGGGGATAACAAACATTGCCATCTGAAATACTGAAAAAAAAATATGTATAAAATGACGGTCAAGACAAGCTACCGTATTCTTCTTACTGTTTTTATTTTATTACTGTATTACTGTTCTACTGTTTATTTATATTACTTGATTTGTTTTACTTACTATGTGTCTCTGTGTGCAATGCTGCTGTAATCCTGCAATTTCTAACAAAGGATTATCTTATCTTAAGTACCGGTAGAATTTTTCATTTAATTGAATGGTGTGTGGGAACTGTGGGAAAAATATAACTTCAAGGCTGCTTAACAGGGCATTTAAGGAGAATGTTGAGGGTTTAAATGGTTAAAAAAAAAACTTAAGCATGCACACATAATACTACTAGTGCACAGAGACTTCTGAAATGCCATCAATTTATAATTGGAACTGGACACCTGAATTTAACATGACATTCACATTAGTGTCTCCCCATCTCACTCGGCCCATCGTTTTTTAATTGGGACGACGTCACACAAAATTAAAAAAAACTCAGGGAAAGGTTTGGAAGTCCGTTGCCCGTTTTCAATTGGCCCGAGAGGATTCTTTTAATTAAACTAGAATACGGCTTGAGCACATTGTGATGAAATTGCACTGTATATACATTGCACATCCTCGTTAAAATACTAGATGCCTTAATCTCTTGGCACAGAAATCAATATTTATCATTTCTGCCTATTCTGTTTTTAACATCTAAATATTACATTTGGCAATTTCTGCCTGTTTTAATTTGACTTATCTACAGATTTACAAATAACAACAGAGGCCTTGCACTGTATTTGAGTTTTAAAGTATTGAATTTCTCCGACTTAAATTTAAGAGCAGCAGATACAGAAATACTACTGAAAGGGCGAACGTCAAACTGTTTAGTGCTGTTGTGTAGTTATTTTGAGAGGGAATACATTTACTAGGGCACATGATGTTTTCTGGTCCAGAAACACAGATTTTCTGGAGCTAATCGCAAACTGCGCATTTACTATTGTTTGGCGTGTGACTAGTAATATTGTCGTAAATAAAAGGCCCACAATCAAAACTGTTTGGTCACCACTGTAAATGTAACCTTCTTGGTTTAAAAGTGTATAATACAAATAGTAATAATCAACCTTATTTGTCGCTCGAGGTGTCCCGTCAAAGGTTTTACAGACGTCTCTTATGCTGGTCTATAGGGGAAAATGCTTTTGGGTTTGTTTGATTTTGTTGCAGCAGCTTGGTTGGCCACTGGGACGAAGTGGCAGAGAGGCTGACTGAGCTCTCTTCATACACCCATGCTTAAAGGCCATGGTGGGTTGCCAGTCAAGACGTGTTGGCATTACACTTAGAGGCATCCCTTCTGCTCTGTGTCTCAGCATGAGGATTCCAAGTGGGTCTTACCTGTGTCCTCCAATTGCTCCAAGTAGTCGTTGTACTCTCGCAGACTGGGGAAGTCAAAATCTCTCTTGTTGTATCTGCAGAGGAAGAGCAGAACTGATGAGACAAATAGTAAAACCCGATGAAAGCAAATATGCGCCGGCATTAATAGCCCCCATTAAATCAACCATTTTAAAATACCATGTCTGCATACTGGCTAATAGACACACATTAGATGTCAATTAAGGGGCTATTAAAGAACAGATGAGAGGGAGAGAGGGATGGCAGGGAGGGGCTGAGAAGTAAAAACCTGGCAGGGAAAGAGCCTTCCTGTTTGAGCCCCCCCGGGGAGACTCATTGTCTACAAAACAAACAGTGTAATGAGAAAGACAAAGGTGGCTTAAGAAGTGGGAGGAGGCATGAGATGACACATAAACACGCAGAGCCCCACCCCTCACCCCCCTGTTCCCCCCCCCCCCCCCCCCCCTCACTCACATCTTCAGCACCTTCTTGCGAATCTCCACCTCCTTATCTACAGCCGGGTCTTCGAAGAGCTGCACGCGGAAGTTGCTCTTCCTAAGAGGTGTGTCACACTGCACGCAGTTACCCGAGCCACGCGCAAACAGCATCTCCACACAGTTCTCGCATCTGTTGGGGAGAAAGGACAACGAAACAGAGAAAACATCACGCTGAGTTGAAAGTTTCCAGCGGTGACCATCCCAGGCCGGCCTGAGCGACAGTAGTAAGCGTGTGTGTGTGTCTGCTGAAATACAATTTTCCACACAATAAATTAAATTTGTGTTTTTCTTTGTCTGCAAGTTATCATCAGGCACAGTGGGTGATAATGGGGCATATGAATATTTCCTCTAAGTGCTCAAAGATGGCTGGGATTATTATTGGAATGTCGATTAGGCTGCCTCCTCCTCTCAGACGAGAGGAAATTAGTCTGACACCCCATCAGTGGTGTGTCTGCCTGCACTGGAAAAACATTTGCTTTATTGTTATTTCAACAGACCTCAGTCATGCCACGTATACATAATATGATAAAAAAATCCTGCTCTGTAATTCACAGTGTAGTCTATCATTATAATAATGGACTGTCTTTTAGGCAAAGAAATACAGATATACTATTGCAGTGTTTTGTGTATTCCTTACTTCATTGGTAAATGTAAGTATTTTGAGATGAACAGTAATTTGTGTTTGAGGCTTTCATTTATCTAAAAATGTAAGTTTCATATCTAAAAGAAGCATCACTATTTTCAAATGCAATTCCAAACTTTCTACTTTTTCCTTGCCGAAAAAATCATTATTATTCCTGAAACAGTGCCTAAATGAAAGGAAGCTGTAGTTTTATATTGTGGAAGTCTAGGCAGTTATTGATCAAAGTATCTACTATAAATCTTTTTAATGGATACAGTTAGTTTCCAAGACAAATATGTAGCAGTACAGCACAGTCACGATGAGTTGTTCAGGCAGCCTTTAGGTCCTCGTATAATTCTATCCAGTAAAGAGCACGCCCCTCCACTTATGACCAATTCTGAAGAAAATGGTCGGAACATTCTTTGGGTTAGTGTTGAGAAATTTCAGGTAAAGCCCAGGTTTAAACAGGAAGGTTTATTTCATGCACTATGACGACATGACTCCATGACAACTGTCAGACCTAGCTAAGGGCACAACCTTGAGCTTAGCCATCAATAACACCTTTATGCAGGTAGGCATTTACCCATCAGTCACACTCAAGTGAGGAGTGGACGCTGAAGACAATGGGAATGTTCCTAAATCCCCTAATAGGGTGGAGGGCCTGGATAAACGTTTGCACAGTACACTTCTTTAATTAAGTCTCTGCGGAGCTTTATTTCCACAGGAATTTACCTTCCTGCTTGCAACCACCTTCACAAAAAAGGACCATCTGGTTTCCAAATGTCACTATCTGCTTTTGAGCACAGACAGTTTTCATAATAAAAAGAGCCAAGTTAGTGGGAAAAAGACAAAACGTCATTGATAGTATGGTTGAGTCATTTCTTTCTTTGAGTCAAGTACTGGGCTTGAGACCTGGCCTTTGTAAAAAGCCTATTTGAACAATCATGACAAAGTCCTCATGCGAGACCTTTCACTTCATCAGCAGGATTCAAACAAAAGAAGCAGTTAAAAGGTAAAACTGCAGAGCTATGAAGTTTGACTGTTTACATCTAACGCCTCAGATATGGGTCAAACAAGCCCAACCAGTCAAGTATGACAGCAAGCTTTCACAGTCATGCAACAAACAGATGGAACCTGCGTTACAGGACTATCTTACAAGCGTGCCAGATTAGCTGGGTTTAGATGAAGCCACAAAATAAAAATGAAAAATGAACGACAGAGAGAAACATCTGCGTTGTCCAGTTGGTGCTTAAGAGCATGAGGAGTCCCTGCTCAAGTGCACCATGGAAGAGGCAGATGTTCACTGTGGCCCCAGGCTACAGGAGATGTATAGGCCTGGCCATATGGAGGTGGATGGAGGGATTCAGCTTGTTTCCACAGGCCCACAAAGAGCCCATTCATCAACACGGGACGCGGAGTGGGGCGTAGCTTGCCCCCTGCCCCATAAATGGACCACACATCAGAACTCTCCAAAGGGGAAATCCTGTGTAACTCTAGACCAAAGAGGTGAACGTCTAAGAGGGAGGGAGGAGATTTTAGAGTCAATTTGCAATCTTACTTCTGAAATGCGCCTTTTTCTAAGCGACAGCTTTTGGAGTGTGTACCTGTTGCAATTTGTAATCAAGGCGGGACTTGGAAACCGCTTGCCAGGCTCTGCTGTACTGCTTGAGCATACTGAACAGACAATTAAGTAAGCCAACAGATCTCTAGCAGCTTGCCATCTCTGTGTCCTAGGGCTGTTGTTGCTGACTGAGTACTCCCTACTCCTCCCTCTCTCACCTGTCCTGCTCAGAGCTCGAGGCTCCTATCTGTCCCATCTGCAGCTGTCAGCAGGTCAAAGAAGGGGGTTAAAAGGGAGGGTGAAACGGGTCCTGGCTCAGCATAGAGGCCTTCACACCATCACGGGTGGCACTATCTGCGTCTTTGCCTTCATCTTACGCAAAAAAAAGAGTAAGAATAAAAACACACAGGAGCATTTTTCACTTGTTTGTTCCATAAAGCTCATATTCCTGACGGGGCTGGCTTCGTGTCAAATGTAAACCTTCTATGACACTCTGTCCTGCCCTGTGACCTACAATACCTGCAGCAGCAGAGTTTAAAAATGCTGAGGCCCAGGAGTATGATTGCTTACACAGGAAGCTCGCATAGGCTTGTCTGATCTTAAAAAAATAAAGCTTAGATTTGGTGTACTTTACAGTGAGGTTTGTTTTAACCTTTAAACAGTCAGGATAGCTGTTTCCCCTCCTTCCAGTCTTCATGCCAAACTAACCATCTCCTCGTAGCTATGGTCGTATTTATCTTCCCATCTAGCTCTCAGCAACAAAGCAAATAAGTGTATTCCCCAAATTGTCAATCTATTCCTTTAATTTTCTAAATAACCACTAGTTTGTAGTGATTGATCAGAAAAAAAGTATGTTATGCCCATCCATGGAAAAAATGTACAGAGCTTTGACTTCTGGAATTCTGCATGGCTAAAAAAACTTTTCCCAATGTATTATTGATTATCAACCTAAAACCTAATGCAGAAAACTAGCTTCTACTTCATGAGATGTGTCCATCCTCTCAACCTCCCTATAGAGAGTAGGCGCTCAAATCACCACTGTGTATCTGAGCTACTATCATTTGTGTCTGTGCCCAGTGTCAAATGCCAAAGGACATGGGTCCGATGTCATTGTGCAAAGGTAATAAAAAAAAAAACGCACATCAAATGACCCGATGACATGGATACAAAATGTGCTGTGCTGGGGTTTAAATTTAGATGCAAGCTAGAGGTGGAGAAGCTCAATACTGCATTGCATCACTTGGTCAGTTTGGACTGGAACAGCCACTCAATCAGGCCATGGTAGAGCGAGTCTTAGTTACTTAAATATCCTTCACAAGAGCCTTCTTCATTTCAAGTGTTGATTGTGAAAAGAAATGTTGTTTATTTTCAAAAATATAGAAGAAAATGTTTTCTCAAAGCCCAAGGTGACATCTCCAAAATACTTGATTTGTCCAACCAAGCCCACAACTCAAACAATATTTATTTTTCAGTAATTAGTTTATAAAACTGACGGCATTTTGGCACGATCCAATTCATTCTTTCCACTTGGTTTATGACAACAATTTATATATTTAGAAAATTGTTGTAGATCAATTTTCTTTCAATTTAGTATTTCGACTAATTGTTCAGGACAAAGTTCAACACCAACAAGCAAGCCCTAGAATCAAGTGTCGCAAATTAATAGTATGACTGGCATTGACATCCCGTACAGTTAAAAGGTTGTTGTTGTTACTTTACTATAATAAAAAAATGCTATAAACTCAGATTCTATTCTGTGATGTTTCTGCTGACATGAACAATTGTAAACGGAGGTACGTCACTCTGCAGAAATAGGCAGGAACCATTAATTGTACTTGGTACAGTATACTGTGTGTGTACATTTGTATTTCTAATTCATTTTCTTTTTTATTCACCTTTCCAGCAAAGAATTGATTACCCCAAAATGTGAAATCGGTAACCCATTGCTCATGCTACCGTTCAGACCCCATATATATATCAACTCCTGAGGAAGCTCCAAACCCAAGTGACATCAGTGATCAAAAAAACTGATGCAGTTTGAGAGTACAGCAGTTTCCAAGTGGTGCATTAATTCACTGTTGCACCCGCTCTGAGGAACAAATCCAAGGTGACCTGGGCTAGGACATCTCTCCAAATTGCTTCATTGCAGAATCATTTTTAATTTTCTATGTGTAGTCCTGCACCCAGACAGAGCCGGTGAGTTATGAGCTTACTGACCTGATGACAAAGCATGGCCACTTCCTGAAGGTACAGTCAATAAACAGACAGGGTCAAAAAGATGCGCTCATCAGGCGACCACCGCCACTGCATGATGCTCAGAGAGAACATGCCCCCCTCAATTAAACAACCACGTTTTTAAACAGATGACAAGGTTAAATATTGGAAAATGCACACCAGACAAGATTTACTGTAAGAGTATAAGAGTACTGACATGAGGGTGACGCACAATCAAAAGTGACTTTTGTGTGATAATAAATACGATCAGTGTGAAATAGTGCTACGACAATTCGTTCAAGCAATTCAGTCAATCGCAATCACGTGCTTCTTGTGATCAACTTTAACTTTTTTATTAAAATACCATATATTTGCTGGCTACAGTTTGACAAAAGCAAACGCCTTGCTTACATTGTTTTATTGTATTTACTTGAAATTGATTCTAATTAAATCCGTAAAATGAAGGATCCATAACCAGGGTTATGAGTTCAACTGCTGAACGACCAAACACAGGGTCTTAAGTGAGTACAATAGTGTTATGTTTAGGAATCAGTCTTGAGATGGTTAAGTTATAAAGATGGAAATAATTATGTTTAGGTTGCATTTTGAATGACTTGGGTTAGGTTAGGGTATAGTCTGGGACTGCTTTCTGTCTCTGCTTGTGACTACAGCAGAAACCAGCTTTAGACATTTAATGATTCATCAGTTGTATAGTATAGTCATAGCTATGATCATGCAGTGCAGTCCTTGTGTAGATTAGATTGAATTAGTTAATTTAAGATTACCCTTTTTACCATCTCTGGAAAATGTTGTACTGATTATGTGGTTAAAACTTCAGCATTAAATCCCAAAATTTGCACAAGATGTCATATTTCAAAGGACTGAACACTCCTTCAGTGGTCCAGTGAAAAATAACTCTATGATTGAAGCAGCAGCATCTATTAGAAGACCAATTTTGCCAGGTTTTTAAAAAAGGGCACAAATAAGCAGTGCAGGTTGTGTGATGTTTATTAACAAAGATGATCAAGATTGGCAGTTGTCATAGAACATAAACCCACTTATACCATGCTAACTTTAGTCTTTCAAAAGATAATCGTAGTTAACAATGTCCATATTAACAATAAAAATAGTGGGTTTATCTGTCAGGATGTCCTTTTATAGTAACATTATGTGTCACATTATTAGAGAGCATAGAAAACCGTTAGCTGTTAGCTTAAAGCTCGTGAGGCTTAAACCATGTTTTCAACGTTATGCACGTTAACAGACAATCATTCCGATTTTAAGGAGGATATAAAGCTTAATAAATGTGGGAATAGTTTTATATTAAGGCTTAACCACCTGCTCTAGGGGTTTATGGTGTTAGTAGGTGTATTTTGGCACAAACTATTTAGCTTCCCTCTTTACTTTCTTTTAGATATAAATAACTTTACTCACAGCGTGTGGCCGCAGACGTTCACCATCAGCTTCAGCGACGGATTCCTGTATTTGGTTGTTTTGCATCTCGGACACCCCTGGTCGTCCATTTCTGTCTGTGCAACACAAAATAAAGACTTGAGAGCAATGTCAACAACTAGCAACTCTCCTCTCCTGTCTACTGTCCCGGTGGCGAGCCGCTGTGTTACACAGAATGCGGTCCGACGGGAACGGCCATTAATAAGACAAAGTTCCTATTCAATAATGACCTCTACAGCAGTGGTGTCCACTCTGTGGTGCGGGTACACCCAGGGGTGACGGGTCACGGTGGGTCCGAGCTAAAAAGCTGAGTGGTTTATTTTCACGTATACACTTAAAAGTTGTATTTAAAGCGAATGTATAAAATGTCTGTTTTGATTATAGGTTTGACTGTCTCCTCTACCCTATAGATTAACCACATATATTCCATGATCTAAGACTGGACTGAGACATAATTAAAACAAAAAACCTCTCCAGATGTTACTCACAAGGGCATCTGACATCATGTAGTTTTTGGTTGGATGAGTAATTGCATTGTGTGTTTAAGATTATAAATGACATACCCACTAAGTCATATTTAATGTGATTTATTATTTTAAATCATGAAGACGGAAAAAGGATGATTATATTATAAAAGAGTAACACTAACAGGTAAGTATTTTTAAAGGTTATAGCTTTAATATACACTGTAGTAGAATCAATAAAAGGTCAGGCCATATGGGTATATTGATTTGCTTATATTGATATTGATCGACATCAAATTATAGACTCCAGTGCCCCACAGAGGCAATTATTATTTGGAAAAGGAAAAGAATACCAATATCTCAGCTTTCAAGTTACATTTTGACAAGATAAGTACAATGTTATAAGTCTGATGTAGGGTTTTTCAAATTTCACGTGGCTGTCAGTGGATTAGTAAGCCTTATTTTGAAAATATCAAAATACTTTTATTTCAAACTACATTCATGGAAGATGAATGGGTAAGCTAAGAAGTGTGAAAGGTGTACAATAAAACTGTACAGAAATGTCACATATACTAATGTAATTGAGGAAATACTCTGGATTTGCATCAATGAAGAGATGTTGGTTTCTAACCATTACTAAATGTGATATGTTTATGTATGGGATGTACAATTGCATTCCTCGTTGTGTGTTATGGTAGGGTTGTGAGAGACAATGGCAATAGTCACACCTTGAACAATATGTATGTATACTGAAAGTTATAAAAAGGTTCAATTAAAATGTCTCAAAATGTATGTAATGTTTTGTGTGTCAATATAACATTGTAAAGTCATTTCAGGTTGACACAATGACAATAGTCCCAGGATTATTTCCCCCTTGGATTCTCCTCAATATGAGAATAAAACGACTTTGGTGTTTTCACACACAGCTAAGTCAGCTGCTCCGGACAATACCGACAACAAGGATATCCCGTTCCCACGATCCCAAAAGCACTCACCTTGCACAGGTGAGCCACGGGAATATACTGTTATATGACTGACAGCTGGAAACCAAACATTCGTGTCTGAATCCCGCTCGCTCCTCCCTTATGAGGCCGTCGGCGGCCAATAGCGTGGCTGTCCTGCAGATAGACCCTAGTGTGTCTCCTTCCAGCTCCAGTCGCGGCAGAGTAAAAGTCACGTTGGAAGGAAAGGGGGAGAGAGATATCTACTTACAGCTGCTGTCAGATATCCGATCGCATTCGCATGGCGAGGAGGTAACCTGATCGAGCTGGGAGGAGTGACTTTACCAGGGAAGGTTTGAACAAAAAATGTCTTCTTCTTCTGCCGGAGAAGTCACAACAGCAAATGACATCAAGAGGGAAAATGTGAAGGAGGTGCGGGAGTGCATCAAGCTTGTGGCGCTGGACGCGGCGGAGTTGTCCATGGAGCGCAACACGGACGCGGTGCGCACGGAGCTGTTGGTGAGCGCCGCTTCCTCTCTGGCTTTCTCCCCGGAGCAAGTGGCGTGTGTCTGCGAGGCTTTGCAGCAGGGAGGTAATGTGGACCGGCTGGCCAGGTTCCTGTGGTCCCTGCCACAGAGTGACCTGCTACGCGGCAACGAAAGCATCCTGAAAGCCCAAGCCCTCGTCGCTTACCACCAGGCTCGGTATCAGGAGCTCTACAGTATTTTGGAGAACCACAGTTTCAGTCCGTCCAACCACACCTTTCTACAAGATCTGTGGTACAAGGCCCGATACACCGAGGCGGAGAAGGCGCGGGGGAGACCCTTGGGCGCCGTGGACAAGTACAGGATCCGGAGAAAGTACCCTCTCCCCAGGACTATCTGGGACGGCGAGGAGACTGTCTATTGTTTCAAGGAGAGATCCCGGAACGCGCTAAAGGATCTTTATAACCACAATAGGTATCCCTCTCCTGCAGAGAAAAGAAATCTCGCCAAGATTACAGGACTCTCCTTGACCCAGGTCAGCAACTGGTTCAAAAACAGGAGACAGAGAGACAGGAACCCGTCCGAGGCACAATCCAAAAGGTGAGGAAACATAAGCCACATATAGGCTGAATCAGTGATAAACTCCATATAAGTCACATTATTAAAATGTCGAGTTTGGTGTGCGTAAAACGTGCAATAAAACAGAACCAGGGTAATTTAAACAAAGTATTCGAAAGTTTTTTTTTTCGTGGAGGGGCGCCTTTCGTTCACAACCATTCTCTCTGACTGACAATACTTTGTGTATTTCTTAATCTCGCATCGGACTCGTTGACTTGACAGTGTGAATCATTAACCGATGATAGCTAAGACACCAAAAAAGTGTGCGTAAAAGGGTTTGGAGCACGCTTTTAATGTTTTGAAATATGAAGCGGTTGCCATTCAGATCCGGTTTCAAGTGTGTTGGTGCTAAGGGGCATGGAAACCATAAGCAACTAAATAACACAGTGACTTCCACACACCAGTGATTTGACTGTCAGACATGAGAAGTTGATCACTTAAACTAACACGTTACTTTAATTAATGTATTCTCTTCAAATTGTAGTGTGTGTGTGTGTGTGTGTGTGTGTGTGTGTGTGTGTGTGTGTGTGTGTGTGTGTGTGTGTGTGTGTGTGTGTGTGTATGTGTGTATCAAAGGTGCATGTTCCCCCTTTCCAGCACATAAAGCATTTTCATTGTCACTTTTTTCCTCTCAGACCAGAAAGGATCTCAAAGCCTCCATCAGCTCCTGCGTTTCATTTCATAATCCTCCACACAGACAGACCGAAATTCTTTCATGTTTCTCTCTCTGTGAACAAAGCTGACGCACACCTGGTGGAGGTGACCTCTCTCTCTATATCACACACACACACACACACACACACACACACACACACACACACACACACACACACACACACACACACACACTACTAAAATGATTCAGAAACAAGAGATTTTTTATAAGTTGACATTTTCAACAAATTGTCAAATTGTTGCTTATATCTTTTCCTGGTTGTGAGACATTGTAGTTTGTGTGTGTGTGTGTGAGAGAGAGAGAGAGGGCGAGAGAGAGAGAGAGCGAGAGTGTGTGAGTGAGAGAGAGAGAGAGAGAGGGTGTGTGTGTGTGTGTACTGGAGGGGATGCAGCTGTTTGGATCAATCTTTAAAAACAGTCATTCATTATGTAATTATCTGTACCAACTACTTCTATATTGTCTTAAATCTTCATGGAAACAGATAAATAGTGGTTTTGAATACAGCAGCATTTTAAATTGACAATGAAATTCAAATGAATACTCTCAGCCATTTGTTTTGTCACGCCACCATGCTGGCAGTCTGGCAGTCTGTCACACCAGAATTGATTGCACCAAATGGTTGCACGGTTGTTGATGTTGGTTGGTTGTTGTCAGTGCAGCTCTCCATGAGGTAAGAGAGGACTAGACATTCACAAACACAGCATGCTCTTCAAAGCGGTGGAGTAACACAGTGCCAAATGTGACTCTGGCAAGATGTGGGTGGAAAGGAAATAAACGGCAAATTGCATTTCATGGAATTTGTTGTAATAGTGCTTTAGGGTGTGCCTTCTTTGCCACAGAACTCCACAAATGAAAGAAAAATACTTGCACATTTTCCAATCTTTTGTATTTATTAGTGACTTAAAGTCACCTTATGACAATAGTTTACCACTAATAATTCTTTACAAACCATTTGTATTTTTTCACAGTGAATCTGATGGAAACCACAGCACAGAGGATGAGTCTAGCAAAGGCCAGGAGGAGTTGTCTCCCCGGCCCCTCTCTAACTCCTCAGATGGAGTGATCACCCATGGGACCCTTCCCATCCAAACAGGGCCTCTGGACAGTGGTGTGGTCATCCAACAGATCGGGGACATCAAGCTGCCTCCTGGATCCGGCAGTGGTGGCCTCTACAACGGAAGTCTAGTGACAAGTAACACCCCTTCTGCCGTGTTTCACAATGGCGGCTCGTCTTACCTCCACACACCTGGCAACATCCTCTTCAACGGGCTCAATTTGGGCATCCAGCCCTTGGCCTTCAACCCTCTGAGGCCTTCTGGAGGGGTGCTGCTGGGGGGCTCTGGTATGGACATGCAGATGCAGACAGGACAGGAGAAGGGACTGGGCAGTTCTGCTGAGGACTCGACCCTGCAGTACGGCTCCTACTCAGGCTGTGGGAACGGAGCGGAGGTGAAGCTGGAGGGGGTTCACGCCATGGCTGCCCAGAACGGAGGCCCCTCTGTGCTCACGTTCAGCTCCTCGTCAGGTGCGCTGCAGCTGGGTGGCTACAGTCTGGTCCAGGTACCAAGTGGAGTCTCTGACAGCGATGGCAGCTCATTACTCAACAGCGACATAGGTCTTCCTCCACTGCAGCTCTCTTCTGCTCCATCTTCCTCAACAATCACACAAGGTGGGTTCAAAAAACTACTTGATTATTTCAACTTAATTATTGTGTAAGAACATTGTTTTGTTTACTTGGAAGTTGTATTATATGCTAAGGCAAATATAACAAACAGTGACACAATTAATTTGTAGTGACTCATTTAATTTACAGTATTTATTCATGATTACACATTGGTGATGTTGTCTAAATGGGGCTATACTGCTGAAAGATTTAGAGTTATTCACTGTCATTGTACCCTTTTTTAAGCAGTAAAGCCATTAAAATGTACCCCTTTGCTATTATAATGCTGGTATCATATGTAGTGCAACATTGACGACAAAAGACAAAATCTGAATCTATCACTTTATTTGAATATAAAAAATCCAGACATAATCGACACTTATCAACATATACTGTAGATGTTATATTCATATATCTCCTAGCTTGATAGCCGATTAGTGAGAAGAAACAGGATTGGGCCACACACACACAAACAAACACACACACACACACACACACACACACACACACACACAGAAGAAGAAGGTGGTCCTTTGAAAACCCCAGAGATGAATAAAACCAGTTCTGAAGTTACCATCACTCATCATTGCACTTTTGATCTGCAGAGCAGGGAGGAGGGGACATGTGTTTCAGAGGCCATGAAATACACTAACAGAGAATAAGGCATTACAGCCGTTACTTTGACATAAAGCAGAGAATCTACACCAGGATGAATAATAAGGAAAAACAGAACATTGCAGCTTGCTGTTGAGTTTTGGCAAGCTTCTGCACATGTTCCCTGAGGCACCGCCGGGTCAAGCACATAGTGTGTCAGACACACAACAGCAATGTTGGGCCAAGGCCTGCTGTAAATGAAACGTATAATACTGTGAAGAATGAGGTCCTGTATGTATTGAACTATTGTTGCATTACCACAGGTACCATGCCTCTGAACAATGTAGCAGTGAGTTCCTCCGGCGACTCCTTCCAGCAGCAGGACAAGCTGACCATGACGTCCCTGCACCACAGCACAGTCCTCTACAGCATGAGCAACGTCGGCCAGCCGGCCATCAAGAAGGAGCCTCTGGAGGGAGGCGTCTACTCCTCGTACCACCACGGGCTGCACCTGGACTCCAGCGGTCAGCTCAGCTACACCACCCCCAACTCAGACGAGGTTCCTTCCCGCCGAGGCCCCGCCTCGACCACTGAGGTCAGCTCGTCCAGCCCCGAGCCCGAGGTCTACACCACCCTGACTGTCAGCACGCCCCTGATGGCCCAAGCCGGCCCCAATGGTCACCACCTCCAGCCCGCGGAGTATCTCGGGGGCCACGAGTTGCGGGGGCCCTCTTCGCACCTGATGGGCCCCGGCATGAACAGCAACTACATGAACCTTTCAGGAAACAAGGTGGACGGTTCAGGCTCAGGAGGCGTGAGTGACATGGTGCGGGCCATGTGTGGGGAGATGGAGGCCGTGGAGGGGAAGGACCTAGCCAAACTACAGACAGTGCAGATGGAGGAGAACATGGCTGACCTTTAACCTCGAACCTCTCGTAGAAGCACTCATGTCCGCCCAAGCAGGGATACGCTGAATCTTTGAACTTTTGTGTGAGCGTGCGTGTGTGTGTGTGTGTGTGTGTATTTTTTTTACCATTCAATTCCTTTAAATGTTAAATTATTTTTTGTTCATTTGACTTTCACAATGCACTCTAATCAGAGGGGAGCCCTGTAGGTGCAGATTATCTGTCCATCATAAAAAGAAAAAAGTCTATGACATATTTTGAAAGCCCCGTTCATAAGATGAAACATAACGACGGTTACGTACAGAAGAAGTCGCTGTATGTGTTTGAGCCGTGTTTAAATATGCATTTTTATAGACAACACCTGCTACTTCCTGTTGAGTGGATTTGATCTGCAGAAGCAGGTGCTGGAATGCCTGGAGTCATGTGACAAGGATGTTCCTCCAAACTAAATGCGTCATATGGGTCAAACCAAAAAGGTCATTCAGTAGGGGGAAGAGGGAGAGCGCCTCTGTGAAATGGTCAGTTAAACAGCAACAGCTTCACTAAAGGACTGCGCACACATGGAGAAAAGGTCATTAAACACACAAAGCTGCTGATTTAGGAAAAAGTGTCCTTCAGTAATCACCTTAAATTCTCTGAATGCCTCTCAAGTCACTACAGAACCCTGTTTTGTGTTTTATATAATACCAAATGAACTAGGAGTGTTGGACTACAGTTAAGACAAATGTGCCTTTCCGCTACTTAAAATACACAATGGCATTGGTCTGTTTTGGCGTTTGCACTACCATAATGACATTACAATGTAACATGTTTCAAACAGCCTTCATGTTGGAGGGTTTGTCGTGCGTGACACAACTCAACAAATGCACACTATTTCAGTAATAACTCATATTTCAAGCCTCATCGTCAACCTGTGAGACCGAGATATGAATGATCTAAAGTCTGGCTGTCGGTTCACACGTTGTATCATATGTTGTTTATAATGCTGCAACTCATAGTATGTTAACTAGATGTGATGATGCTATACTATATCCTGTTTCATTTTGATGTGTCTCTCCAAATGTCAGTACTTATGAATGATATTTTTCTATAAAGGGATTGTTCTAATCTCTCTTTGCATGGCGTCATAATGTTTTGGACACTAGTGCCTTTTAGTTTTGTTTCTTGAATAACACTGAAAGTAAGCTTTGTCGTAGCTCTTGCGTTGGCGTGCAGGCAGTGACATTGCAGCTTCAGAGATTTACCGCCGCTGCCCGCAGCCGTTACTGGCACATTTGTTGGGTGTCAGTTGAGGGAAAGACATGAGAATGTGGAGCCCATTTGTCAAGTGTGTCCAGTGCTTTTCAAAACAGGAGCCTAATTCCTTGCTGTTATACATGACCATAATAGCACATTTCAGCCTTACAGCCAACTCACACCCTGCACATCTATCTATCGGTGCATCACACGTCTTCATACAAGTGGACTAGAAATACTTTTCTTTGTCAAGATTTATGGCATAACCCCATCAATTTGAATGGATGTTTCAATGAGAGTATCCTCAGTGCTTTAATGTCATATACGGTACCAAAAATGAGTCGTGGGCAAATAGTAAAACTGATGGTCAATTGTTTTTTGTTTTTTAAATCTTAGTTTGAATTATATGTTTGTTATTTGAAATTATGTGAATGTATTTTTCTAAATCTCCATACTGCAATAAAAGTTTATATTTATAAAAACATAAAACTGATTTTTTTTTCTTATTCTTCTGAACAAATGTAGCCTCATGATGACTGATAGAATTAAGGAATGATTCATTCATTGAATTCATGGCTGATAAAAAGCACATCTTCGTAGCCACACAGTGAGGATAGGGCAGCAGTAATCCAGCAGCCTGGTGCTGCTCTCTGCAAACCTGCAGTGATCGTTTACACATGCCTGGCAACCTGGAGTTCATTAGCCCTCCTTTTCTCATCTCAGCCCATGTAATTCAAATAAACAGCAATGAGATTTCCAGAGGTAAAGCTCCTTTTGGGTGGGGGGTCTGCAGCTCCCAATAGCTCAGTCCAATGCAATGGCCTTTAAACGAGCGAAGGCCGAACAAACCCCCCAGCTACCCGCTACTTCAACATGTGGAGGAACGAATCTGAGGTGCTGTCACTCACAGACACTGAGTCTCTATCTAGAAAAGTGCCTGGAGTCCTCTCGCGGACTGAGAGCATTCTCCTTAAATTCATGAACTTCCACCCAATGCTTGTTCACTCAGTGTGCACCCGACCAAACCAGCAAGGAGATAAGATGGAGGCAAAGTTTGACAAATGGATGAACAGCGGGGGATTTTACTTTATTCACAGCGTGTCTTGTGTTGGATTATAAGAGTTGTCCTTTCAGCGGATCCTGGCTGGAGGAGTTATATATGATCTAACTGATGACCTAAATAAACAGAGGCTGATTGTCTGTGCTCACTGTTGAGGCACAGAGGGAGAAGAAAAAAAAAGGGAGATACTAGCGGGAAAGGGAGGGTGAGGCAGGCAACGGGATAAAGTTACCTGTGCACAGGTGACCTCGTCGCCATGGGCAGTGGATTAGCTGATTGTTAGGTATCAGGTAACTCCTCCTGTAATATTGAAGAGGGTGAAAACAGCTTTGTTGGAGCCCAGAACAATATCCCATTCGCAGCATGGTCTGTGGGTCTCACGGGGAGGGGGCCACAGAAAACTCCAAATTCCACCTTTGTATTGTGCCTATAAATTAGACAGGGAAGGAGCACAATTGTTCCCTCACAGAAGATGTATCGTGTGTTTTTTCACTGAATACAGCCAGTTGGTGATTTTATTTTATTTTTTCACTGCTCCCTTTATGTGTGAAAATCAGGACATCCCCATATCTAAATAGTAGTGGATCATTTGGTCCACAATTTCAAATATGCAGTGTAAAACATACTCGGGTGAGCAGTAAAAAAGAGGGAACTCCCCCAGAACTCTGGCCTTATTAAAAACACTGACCTCTGATCTTTCAGATGGTTTCAAAGCTGACATTTAATGCGGCGCAGCAGACTGCAAGCCATATGTAACATGACCTGGGGAGCACGGTACTCCACTGCTCCACGTCCCACTAATGAGAGGGCAGGGGTCAGCGGGTACCAGCACAGACCCACCACTACTGGCCAAGGCATGAGAGGACTTCTCCCTCCTGGCAGAAACAAAATCCACTCTTGGCTCTTCCGGGCTTGTGGAAAGTAGGTGGTGTTTATGAACTATGGAATAAATGTCCTCAACCCTTGCAGCTTTTTCTCATATATCTCTACTTAAATAATTGAGTTGTTGCTTGGCAGGGTTGATGGTATTTGCACTTCATCATCCAGTAAGGGAAAGAGAAGATGCAAACAGTGTGACTCACTGGTTTGTTCTGGTCCACAAGGACAGAGAGCACAAGTCAGAGGGACAGTCTGCAAGTGTGCATGTGTGAATGTGACACACACACTCACACATGCTCACACAGAGGCAGCAGCTGGGAGGCAGCATCAGGTCCACACAACAGCGTTTCCCAAAGAGAAAAACAGCACTTTGTAACAGGAGCAGTGGCAGATGAGGCCCGACATGATCAGCAGAGATGCGCACACACACGCACACACGCACACACACCTGCTGCTCTGCCTACTAAAACGGTGTCATTCGCTAAAACACGCAACAACTCATCCTTCGAGGAGTTACATCTTGTCTTGAATGATCGCACTGTCATGGCGCCCCCTCCCTGCCAGCAGCCACACAAGGTATAGCAGCACATGCCGTTTAAATCCTTCCTTCTGTTTGTTGACGTGTTGGTCTGCCGGCTTGGGTTGAGAACTTGCAGCCCTGCAACAAAACGATTGCAAAAAAAGATTTCCCCTAAAACCAATCATCTATATGCGCGAGCCGTGTTTACCGAGCAGAGCACTGTAAAAGCCGAGGCCGTAATTGCATATTTGTGGAGGTGGTCCTCTGAGGAAATGCGTAATGATTTTGATGGGGGGCTAACCCCAGTGCACTTGTACCAGGTCTAATTTTCCAACATGACAGGAAACTCTGTTAAGCTGATAATTGCAGCTCCAATTTCATTTAACTCACTCATGTCAACAGTTGTGTTTTGTTTTGAGAGAAGGTTTTTTTTTCACTGCTTTACACCTCACAGAATAAACCGCTTTACTCTTAATTAAAGACATATTTAGGACATCTTCTAACCAGAAAATGTAAGCCAATAATATAGCTTATACCATTGATTGGGTTAATTAGTTTATCAATAAATGTGCAGTTAGTCGTTAAGCCAATTATTATGTATTTTGTGATATAAAATTATTTCGTAAATAAATGCATTTGTGAGAATGTTTATGTAAAATAAGCTTGACTTATAATTAAGACGCTTGATTGTGGGTTTTGTTGATGTTTTGAATAAATAAACAAATTCTAATTGTGTGTTTTTTCAGTGCAGTAAGAGGACACCCTTGAATGTCACCAAAATCCTTCCCCAAAAAAATCAAACCCTGGGGACCAAATCAGACACTTTTCACTTAATTTAAACAGTATCGGCTTTGTTCCAGTCGATACAGCTGAAATAGCACTTTGGATTTAGATAGAGTGAAAACCATCTGTTCAGTGAGCCAGTGGTCGTGTCACTTTTCCTTCATATTTTCACAAGAATAAACTCTCCAAGAGGAAACTCGAACTTTTTGATGATGACATTTTTATGAAGTGTTTTCTGGTGCTTTGAGTTGAGACTGTTTCTTTCTCTCGTTTTCTCCCACAGTCGCCGTTACATTTCGTTCGTTCTTTGCAAAGCTAACGAATTTATATAATACAGCCAAATGCATCTATCAATATTTAATCAGTCATTTGCCCCCTCCAAATGTATATCATGAGGTGGAATAATTCAACAAGCAAAGGGCCCACATGTCTCCTCGTCCACCTCCCATTTAAACAGTTTAATGGGAAACGGCAACACGTTTATTTCCTCGCGGTGAAAACATTGTGACTCATTGGAGTTTTCCGGAAAGGCAATGACTAAAACTTGGAACATCCACGGTATTTGGCCGGCCTGAGCCTCTAGGAAAGAGAGGCATGCTGGGTTAGTGGTTATTGGAGGTAACTGGAGTTTAACGGAGATAAGGGAACCGGAATAAGGAGTCCCCGCGTCCTGCAAGTCTGCTTTTGAGAGGAGTAACGCGCGATCGCCTACCTAAGTATTGCATTACTTGTCGGGGAATAAGGAGCCCATGCAGCACTGGCCGCGTTAGAGGCGGAGAGTCCACATCTTGAAATAATCTCGCCCCCCGGGCTGCTCGGGTTAAAGGAGGAGGCGCGGCGCAATGTGGTAGAGATATTAGAGAAACCCGAGAGCCGCTCATCAGACAGCTCATTTACTGAAGCACTGAGGTTTTACACACAGCAGAGTGCTGCTATGGACCCGAGCTCAAGTGGCCTGAGAGCTGTGTGTCCACTAAAGACTCTGGTTATTTACATTAGAAGACATACAAACATACCCACGTTTAAGCAGTATATGTCTAAAATCATGAAAATTAAGGTGTGATATAAATTATGACATGCTGGAGAATTTACGTTTTTATTCATTATCATGGAATGATCAGTGTCTAGTCCTCTGCCGGCTGATGACACTGCTAAAAGGTATTGCTAAAAATACAATTACAATTAACCCCAATGCCTGACCTGTTGTTAAATAACAAAGACTTTGTGATTCAGCCAATGACCTGACATCTCCTTCAGCACGGTGAGATACACGTCATCCATTTAGGAGGAAATTAGCTGTTTAGGGCCAGTCTTCTATCGGATAGATAGTCAAATAAATCATGCTAAAAATGTGATTAAATTTGACCTTTTTCTATTTTACACTAGGCCAACCCAAAAAAAGCATATTCAACCACATGACCAAATTATCCAGTAATTCTGTCTGAATCAAATACTATTTTTTTCAGTAGCCTATATGCTCATTCCCTTATATTTAGATGTTAACTTAAATGTATTAGTCCATAACATCATGTCGGTTACATTATAAATATAGGATACTCCAGCTGGTCAGAACAGATCTGTTTCTTCATGGTGCTAGTCGCCAGAAAAACAAATATTTTATTGTTATAGACAAAAATCCATTAAGAAAGAGGTAATCTTCTCAAAACGTTTTGTGTGAATTTGTTTAAGTTCAATATTATAGGTCAAATCTTGTTCCTTGACATAGGCCCATTGAAAGGGTGCTGAGTTTCAGGCTCTGGTGCAGATAAAGAAATGTGATCTATATAGCTCAAACCAACAACTGCGCCACCAAGATCCAGTGTGGCAGAGAACTAATTTACTAATGGATTGGTTTAGTGTTTCACCCCACAGAAAACACTGGAGCCAGAGCGGTGCCCGTCTAATCCTTGAAATATAAATGTAGGCTGCAGGCTGCAGCCTCTTCAGAAACACGTGATTGTGTAGAAAATAAGTGTAAAACAACAAATATAAAGAGCGAGGGCTCTTTTATGACGGTATTTAATATTGATTTATAAATATATAAACAAAAAGCGAGGACATTGTGGTATTAAACAACGTATTCTCACTAACCAACAGAATTGCAGCTTGTTATAAGTCTAATTTTTGAAACCCATATATTTTGTCAATTTGAGTGGGAAGTGTGAATGCTGCTGGTGTGCGTTTGTCTGTTATTTCCAGTCCTGAAGAGGTCTCTCAAGCTCTATATGCATTTCATCTCAGCCTCTCTTTCTCACACACAGGCGCACACATGCGGCTGGTTTTCTGGTGGTCTATGTCCAATAACACGTTGGTCAGGTAGGTTTCTCATATAAAAGACGAGCGTAATGGGACGCATGGACCCAACAATCATAGGAACTTATTAAATTATATCACCTCATAAAATAAACGGCTTCGGTAATTAGACTATGAAAGGTGGGGATACAACAAAATGGTAAATCTGCATGTAATTAAGGTAGTGGGCGTCAACCAGGATCAGCTGGGATGGTAAATAAACCTCCAGTTGATGAAAAAACAAAAAAAATAACCCGAAAATCAATTAAGATTTATAATCTTTGTAATTTATAATTGTGAGTTGTTTCTTCAAGAAAAAAAATCTGTGCATGCAATGTTGGTTATGTGAACGGTTTTACGTGCGTGTTTCAGCCTCTAAACGTGGACCAACTTTCCCTCACAGATAAAAAAGCTTTGTGTCTTTTGTGGGTTTACCCTCCACTGACTGTGATTACTGATAACGTATCGAGATGCAGCGTGTGGTTTGACCCACGAGGGAAAACTGGTAGCCTATATAGTCACCACCATTACAGAAGACGTATATTCAGAACATGTTAATATGGCTTTCTAAGAGGTCTGTAATAATTGATTAGTGTTTAGGTGCTTCTCTGCTCCCTCTGCTGCAGCGGGAGAGGGACTGTGGGGGCGGGAGGTGGGAGCGCTCCTATTTCAGCCCCTGACGCACTGCCTCTGGGGAGGAAACGGAGCTGCAAACTCAGTCCTGCTCTGCTGTACACGGTGCAGGGCAAAGGGAGAGCCAATCACCGTAACGCACAGGCTCCCTTTAAGCCTGACATATCTCCAACAGGAACAAATTGTCCCAACAATCAACATCCCAATCTGCTGCGCGCATCAGGGGCTGGAGTGGAGAGGATCGCCAATAGGCCCGTGCTGCGCGGCCGGATTGCGCTGGATTGCGTAGCGACGAGAAACTAAACGCAGACAGCAAACGACAGCTATCGTTTTTTTTGGATAACGGCGTTTTTGGACGCAGGAGGGAGCGTGGACATCATGTCTATATTACCGTCATTCGGGTTCACGCAGGAGCAAGTGGCGTGCGTTTGCGAGGTGTTGCAGCAGGGAGGGAACCTGGAGAGGCTCGGCCGCTTCCTGTGGTCTCTACCCGCTTGTGATCACCTCCACAAGAACGAAAGTGTCCTCAAAGCCAAGGCGGTGGTGGCCTTTCATCGGGGGAACTTCAGAGAGCTTTACAAGATTCTGGAAAGCCACCAGTTTTCTCCGCACAACCACCCGAAGCTGCAGCAGCTCTGGCTGAAGGCGCACTACGTGGAGGCGGAGAAGCTGCGCGGCCGGCCGCTCGGAGCTGTAGGGAAGTACCGGGTGCGGAGGAAATTCCCGCTGCCCCGCACGATATGGGACGGAGAGGAGACCAGCTACTGCTTTAAGGAGAAGTCCAGGGGCGTCCTGAGAGAGTGGTACACGCACAACCCCTACCCGTCCCCGCGGGAAAAGAGAGAGCTGGCCGAGGCCACAGGACTGACCACCACGCAGGTCAGCAACTGGTTCAAAAACAGACGGCAGCGAGACAGAGCCGCGGAGGCGAAAGAGAGGTACGTGCCTGGCAGCCGCGGAGCTGCATGCGATTTATAGAGCAACACGTTTACTTTTGATATGTTTCAGGAGCAAATTAAGGTTTGAGTTAGAAGGAAATATTGCGACAAGCAGCTAACAGAAAGTGCAGGAATCTCAGTTTCCATCTACTGCAAGGAAGTAGCAAAGCAGGGGAATTAATACTACTGTCTGTCTGGAAGAAATCATTTCATTTTAAGAAGTTGAAGTATTTGTTTTTTAAATTTTGGAGATGTTTAGTCCCCAAATCCTTCGCTTCCTGATAACAGTGGTGGTGGTAAACAGACGCCTGTTGTTGACAAATGATCGACTTTCTTCAACAGAAACTGTCCCGTTTGACTTGAGCCTGAATTGTAACATAAACACGTAATCTTGAAAAAAGAAGAAGCACCCGCTTCAAAAATAAGATAACGTTGTGTTTAATAATGTTGGAAAATACTAGCAATAAGGGCACATTTTTTAACAACAATGCTCTACTTTTGAGATACGTGTAAAAGGTTAAACTGGGCTACAGTGGAATAATTAACGCGTGGTTTAACTTTATTTTTTTAAGTTATCGGGAAATATCAAAACAACATGAGGAGAAATAAAAACAATTCTTCAAAATTACAAGGAAGGCAAATAACTAAACCTCTCTGATTGGTTTTCCTTCCAGGCCTAGGCCTCACCAGTTGTGTTACTACAAATACTAATTATGGCTGCCTTTTATGCTGCCCTCTTTTACATTTTTTCCAAAATGCAATGTCAACATAAGGATTTAATCTTCCAAAATGTGGGTATTTTCTCTCATTTCTCCTTGTTGTCGTTTCCAGAGAAAACAGTGAAAACAGCAACGCAGGCGGCAACAAACAGAACCAGCTGTCCCCGCTGGACGGAGGCAAGTCTCTCATGTCCAGCTCGGAGGACGAGTTTTCTCCACCTCAGAGCCCCGACCAGAACTCAGCGCTTTTGCTTCAGGGCAACATGAACCACCCCGGGGCCTCCGCTTACCCCATGTCCGGCCTGGGGCCCCCACAGCCGGTGCACAGCATGCACGGACACCCGCACCAACTGCAGGACTCCTTGTTGGGACCTCTAACCTCCAGTCTTGTGGATTTGGGCTCTTAAAGAGGCTGCCAGATTATTCTATTTTACAACGACAAAAAAACCCAAAAGAAGACTGATGAGTGTATCAGATTGAGAACATTAATGAAATAACACTATAGCCTATACCTTATAATATAGACTGACTTGTCTGTCGTTAAATTTGGTTAGAACAAAATTCCTTTATGCGCTTAACCTGTATATCCCCACTGACAGGAGCTTTTCTCATCTCCTGCACACGAAAACACACAAACAGGACCTGCCTGAAACTCTTAACTCAACGAGACACTTAACTGGACTGCCCATATGCTTAATTTATGATATTTTGTTGAGATAAAAGAATTATAGCAACCTCCTGCGATGGAAACTATGAGGTAACGTTTTCATTAGAGTCATGGTAATAGTTTCCAATAAAACAAAAGTAATACATTTGTCTCTGTGTTATTTGTGTATTTAGAGAAGAAAAAAAATAGACACTACTGTGTCGTAGATTCTGTCCCTCAGACAAACCAAAAATAATCGGGTCTATATAATAATTGACAATTTACCATTAATTAATCGTGAATTAGAGGAAAGGATGTAATTCATTTACTCATTATTATTTGTATTATTTTGTTGATTGAATTCATGATTTAAAAAAAAAAATGCATGCAAAGATTCCCTGCGAATCAAATCTGGGATTTGAATCTCGATCAAAACATCATGAGTCATTTCGTGTTAAACACTGAACGGGTTCTTCGTTGTTTTTTTTTTACAATAATAATGATAATTCAAAACATAGAATTCAAACACAGAGTCATAAAGGGAAATTTAATTACAGAAATGTGAGTCAACATGAGCAGCTGTCTGCCAGGAGGCTGTTGTTTGGTTCCTTTGATTATCGTGTCTGCTTCGTGGGTCATACATATTTGGCTTAAGAAGAAAGTTTTTTCTTCTTCTTTCTCGGCATTTTTAGCCGGAGTGCTGCGGATCATTGGCTTTTTGTTGCCGTGTTTTCTTTGCTCTCTCCGAGAGTTTGTTCTGTCGGTTCCGGGCCATGGGAAAGAGCCACCACTCAACCTTTATATACCAGCTCTGGATATTCTGACACAAACATGGCAAACATCTCATATGAACGAGTTTAAAGTCCACTGCCTTACTAAATCAATATAGATGTCCTATAAACAAAACAAATGATCGCGCCTATAATAAGATATTTACATATAATTGCTACAATATTAGTTTTAGCGGAGTTGTTAGCAGGCACTCCCACTCTTATAGAGGTCATCATAATAACTTCCATCGTAAACAACAACAATGTGATAGTAGTACTGATAAATAAAGTGGTTATTTGTAGGACAGAATATGAGAATATGGTGGCCTGAGAGCAGGAATCTGGTGAGGACAGCTCTCTTGTCCCCCACCCCCTACACTCTTCTTTGGGCTCATGTCAGGGTAAATTGTTTTGAGCAGAGAGCACAGAGGATTTCCTGAGCATAATCTGAAACAGTCGCTGCTAGCATTACTGCCTGATTGCAAAGATTGCAGGGCTGCAGGGCTGCAACGCCCGGCTTCAGTGGAGGGACCTTGAGGTATTCTGCATCTCAGAGGCCCCTCTCTCTCTCCCTCTCTCTCTCTCTCTCTGAACCCCTCAGGTCTACTAAAAACACCAGGCTGTGCTCCCCATCTATCATCTACGGAGATCCATATGGTTGTGTTTGAGTGATGTGACTGTCTGAATGTCCTCAGCAGACCTTCCATCATCAGGCTTTTTTGGTCAGTGTTTCTTCTTTTTGCATTTCTAGTCGAATATGTGAGAGTCAGTGGTGGAAGAACTATTCAGATCATTTACGAGTCAAATTAGCCACATTTTAAAGTAGTCAATATTTTGTAAAAGTCCTGCATTACAAAGCCATTAGCAGCCAGAAACGCCCCTGTCAGTCTGTTATTATTATGCTATTATTTATGTCATTGTTAGATCGATATTTTTTATGTTTTATGTATTTTATATGTTGTTTGGTTGTTTAATCTATAACAGTGCATTGTATTTTTCATTAATGCAATGTATTCTATATATTTAAAAAGGTTCAGATTAATTTAGTTATAAGTTATATTTCCCCCAGAAATGTGAAAGAGTAGAAGTGAAAAGTACATTCTTGATAAACTTTTTTTTTCTGGAACATTACATATTTCTGGCAAAATAAGTAAAAGTTAGGAAAAAGGCAGTATTTTAGGTTTGCTACTTAAGTAAATGTAGACTTACATGACACTACATCTAGATTTTAGCTTCAAGATGAAAATAAGAGTTTAACTTCAAAATGCCAACAGAAATGTGACATGTGTTCACAAAACAAAACATAGATGGAGATGATTATCTATATTTTGCTCACCTTAACAATGTACTACTTGACTATATGGCCAGTTGTATTTATTAAATATCAAATTAAAAGCATTAAGGGATATTTTTAGACGTTCGTCCAGGTCAATTCAATGTATAGTAAATACAAATGGTTTAACTTGTATGTAGCAGTCACATGAAAAACGTTTTCAATAGCCCACACCTGTGAATCGAACAGTATTGTATATGCCACGTTCAGCAGAGGTCAGCAGAGAGCAAAGGTCCTGCAGATCACATATAGTTCTGACAACAACACGTGTCCTTGGCACTCAGTGTGGCTAAATATTCACAAATTAACAAACAGGTGATCACAAAGCCACCAAAGAGACTCCTCATACCTGTTAATCTAATGACAACATGTCCGGCAGCGTACAGACACAGCAAGGATTAAAAAGGCTCTGTGCCACATGGCAGAGGGAGACTATCGGAGTCACCTTCAGGATGTGCAAGAGACTAAAATCAATCCGACACGGAAACTCTGACAGTGCTTTTAATCATACTCCAATCCCTCGCTTCTCGAATCCGGAGGGACGACTGCAGCCATAAATCTATCTGCTGTATCAGCTACTGTGCCTTCCTCTCATCAGCCATGCAACAAGTGCAAATAGTAGGCGCGCTCCAGCCTATAGACTAGATGACAAAAGCTGGAGGTAACGTCAGCCTGTAGCGCGCCGGTGCCAGCAACAACAGCTGCTGATGGCAAACAGAGTCTGAGTCATCAAAAGGGCATTTCATTTCTCATCGGCATAAGTGGCAGTGGCTCTAAATCAACAGCAGGAAGGGCCCTGATGTGTGCAAATAAACATGGAGAGTAGTCTGCATGAGCCTGCGCCGTCCGCCTCAGCTGGCTTAATGTTTTCTCTGGCATCAGAGTCCATGTGCATCTCCTATAAGGACAAAAAACAAAGATGGGGAACTGTTGGTTGCCTTTCCACGGTCTGGTGCCTGCAGGTAGCTTTACCGGGTGTGAGACAGTCCCAGGTATCCATAACCACCGGCTCTGTGAGGGGGAGACGGGGGAGAGAAGGGAGCAGGCGGGTGATGAGGGACAAAAGGATCTTTTCAGGTCTGCCTCAGAGAGGCAGGAGGGGCGGTGGTGGGTGTGGGTGTGGGGGGAGGTAGAGAGATTTTCTTACCAATGATGCATGGATCTAACAATGTTCCTGCCTGGACGTACCCAGAGGCAGATGCAGTGTGTGTGTGTGTGCGTGTGTGTGTGTGTGTGTGTGTGTGTGTGGGCTTGGCCACACTCACGTGTACCATACTTGGAGTGTGGGTGTACCAGAGGAAATAAAGCTGATTAAAGTAAAACACATTCTAGATGGCAGGGGTCTGCTATATTTCTATGACATAAGTATAAAGAGATCAGAGGGATTATGCTACTGCATCTGAGAAATGTTAATTATACTGATGTGGGAGCCGCGAGCCAGAGAATAGGAAGCCTTTTCGTCCAACAGGAAGCTCCTATGTGACAGAGCTGAAAGAAATATTTATCTCTTTCTTCCAGTCGGATGAGTGATGTATGACCCAGAGTTCAGACACGAGGAGAAGGAGACTCTGCAGACGATCCCGACCCATTAGGGTGTTAAATAGCATGTTGTGTGTCAAATGAAGGACAGCGTCATATACATTACCTGATGAAAGAGGGATATTTTGTAATATGTTACAAGAGGAAAAGACAAAAGGACAAGATAAGACGTGTGTAATGTCTACGTTAGAGGACGACTTGTGTATAAAAAATGTGGCTGGAAGGAACAGGCTCATATAACCAACCAGCCCGTTCTCCTCCAGAGACAAAACCCAGCTCTGGTTGCTAAGAATCAGATATGTATATTTTTGGAGCCTGGAGAGAAAGATGATAGTGGCATTAGTCTCATATGTTTGAGCCGGAAAGTGACATCAGTCTGGGATGTTTTTTGGGATACATTTGTGAAACTGCCTTTTCTTAGTTAGTTACAGCCTTTCAAAGCTACATTAAAACATATCTGTATTATATCCAACACTACAATATGATAATTCAACTGTAAATATGTCCTTTATGGGATGTATCAATACCTGATGAAGGACAGACTAAGAAAATAGTGAATCGAGAGGAAGACAACTGAACGTAGGGGCAGGAGCAGTATGCTATACAATATACTATATAAGTAGGATTGTTATTAGTTTACTATCATACTAAATGGAAATAAAAGTACAGATTCAAATATCCAATCCATAGCTTTCTTAAATGTTGCTCAAAGAACATGTACACTTTAGAGAAGGAGTAATCATTTAATCACCTTTTGCAAAGACTGTTGTTATTCGATACATTTCCTATTGTCAAAAAAACTACAATGGAAAAAACAAAACTAACAATGCGTTGGAGGTTTGTGGCTCTCAGCCCATTTGTTCTTACTGAAGATGTAAATAATACTTTCATTTCTTAAAAAGGTTCTACATTTCTCATAAATAGCTGGTTGCTGTATTTAGCAAACGTTACTCAATCAGAAATAAATAGTGCATCTATTGGGGACTATTTTCAGTTGCGGATTAATACACAACTGATGCTCTCAATGTATGTACACTTCATAACAGGTGCAGAAACAGTAGAGCTCTACTGTGTCCCACATCAATTAAAGTATTGATGGTTTATTAAACGTGGGAAAAAATGTAAATCAGATAATAAAGAGCACAAACAAAATGAAGACAGAAAACTCTTAAATTTAAAGCAGATCTCTGGTGATATTCTATATTGTACTTATTCTCAACAAATCCCATGAAAAGACTAAAACCAACAATTAATTAATTACATTCAGTAAATTATTGAATAATCCACAGTGGAAATCTCTAACAAATGCACAATGTACTTCTGTTTGAGCAACATTGGATGAAAAACTACAGTACCGAGATGTTTTAGTAAAAACATTTTTTTTAAATAAAACTATATTTGTGAGTTGCTGTTAAAGATCCAAGTCTTCAGAAGGAACCAATGGGCTGAGAGTCACAGGCAGGGGTGGAAAGTCCCACATTATTGAAAGATGGAGTAAGACATAGTTTTGGTCTTTTCTTATTGTTGACAAGAAGAAAAACATAGAATAACACCATCCCCATGTTTTGAAGTTAATTTACCGACGTTAAAAAAATATGAAATAAAAAATTCACAAAAAAACATCTCAAGTATATTTTCTCTTTCAGCCTTGGACATCTATTCTAATGTATCCAGATATGTGTTACTGAACGTAAAACAGCCGTTTTAAGGAGCCAGACATAGCTAGAGTCATACTGACTAGGTTTGGTATCATATAATGGGCATTAATAGACATAGTTAACATAATTAACAATAGGATTAATAATTGATAATTCTGCAGACTGTTACCAGTATACTGCTTGTTGTTCTGCTTCTGTGTCCAGCCAAAAAGATCCACGAGTATAAACCCAGACACATCACTGAAGGGGCTTTTGGGGAGGGGGTGGCAGACACAACAAGAGGAAGTGGTATGGGATATGGGATAATGAAATATACCTCACACTCCCAAAGGGCATCACCTCACCTATCCCGGGGCTCACAAATAGCTCAAGTAACCAAGCCCCCCTACTTCACACACACGATCCACACCCCCGCTGTGCCCAAACCACAGCTACGCTCCACCAGGACCCTGGAGCTACGTGCAGTTTGCACTTTATTTGTTTGCCGACGTTGGAGTGACAGCAGCCCGAATCTGAGCTGCCATCTCGCTCCCCTCGCCCTTCATCTCTACGCTGCAGAGCAGGAGGATAAAATACCCTTCTTGGTTTCCACACAGGAAAAAAAAGGAAAAATATTCAGGAAATGAAAGTTGTAACACGATCCTCTGTGTGCCAAACGTCTCCCTGAGCAGGGACAAAAGGCCCAGAGAAAAGCTGCTGCTGGGCCTATTTTAGACTGCAGATGATAGAAGAACAGGGAGGGAAACACAGAGGGCAAGGAGAGAAGAGAAGGCATGAAATTAAGATGAGTGAGGGATTAGGAATTATTAGGATGCAGTGGGGGATGAACTGAAATTATTTCCTCAGACAGTGAAAGAGGAGGAGGCTGCTGCAGTGATGAAACTGGAGTGCTGCAGCCCTCTGTGCACAGAGCCCCACATCCCACAGATATTCATGCACCAAGCAAAATAAACTTCCCATTCCGGCCCTGCAGTATGTTTTCCAGCGGGCCTCTCCTGAGAGAAAGCCTTCATGATTCCTCCTGCAGTGCTTATGGCCCAGTTGAGTGAATCCAAAACAAGGGCAGAAAGAGAGAAAGATCAGCGTGAACAAACACATTATGACCACATTCAGATTTGCATTAATGAAGCAGGAAGAAATCATATTTTCTGCTGTTTGGTGAGAGCATGTTCTTCCCTAATAAATTGTGTGCCATGGCTGATCACCAGGGCATCCTGGCAGCATAAGGGAGGGGGAAATGCTCCGCTGGTCCTCTCAGTGCTGACTGGTGCATTTGCAGCATGGTGTCAGCGGCCGGTGGTAATTACCAGGCTCTCTCTGAGTTACCGCTACACCAATGTGCCACCGGCTCTGGTATGCCAGCTAAGCTCTGTTATTAGGCACAGAGCTGCCACTGGACAGTAGGCGCTACTTCAGCAGACACAGAGTCTGCCTGTCCATCTATCCATCTGTCTCTTTGTCTGCCTATATATCATCCATCCATGTAGTCGGTCTGCATGACGAATGATTGTTTTACTACGTACAAAGTATAGGCCGGAGTGCTAAATTAGTAGGATCTTTGTCCTATGTGAGAAACATGTTTATCATATGTGGCAGCTATAATTACTCACAGAAGAGTTTGTCATCTGGCTCCAAAAAAGAAACAACTGAAATGTCTTTATCAAGCCTGCATTTTGGAACAGTTGGAAAAACATTTGTGTAAATCCACTTACCCATCAAAGAAGGAGCAGAAAAGAGGAAGCCTTCTCATCATCCTCCGGCTGCTCGTCGTCCAGTGGCTGCTGCTGCCTGCAGAAAAACCTGAAGAAGCAGATCAGATATTTAGACCTAAATATTTTACATTTACAGTACTTTGTTTCCCTTCATTTTAAGTATATATATATTTCAAAGTAATACGCATACAGAGACAATTTTAACCAACCACATACATGAAACATTTTTAAGTAACAAATAGTTATGGTTGAGTAGAGTAATGTTTCACTGGAATAGTACTCAATATCATTTACAGAAAGGCACATATACATGTATTTTTTTAAATCAGTATAGATTAAATTAAAATCTCTTTTATCCAGTTGCTTTAGCATACCTCTCAAATGATAATCATTACTCTCTCAAACACAGAGTGAAATTCTCTAATTCGTAGTTTCTCACAGTCTCTAATTAAAATGTTTAAAGTGACAAACATCACAGTTGATACAAGTCTGACACTTTGGTTTTGTTTCATTCAGTCATAAAACAACCCAACACACAACAAACGCAGGCAGATTCGAGTCAACGGAAAAACATGAGCATATAGACAGAAAAAAGAAACCGATAAAAACACAAAAAGTTTAAATATCGTATGTCCATAGTGATCCTGTCTGTCCTAAATCAGGACAACAACACAGACTGCTCTGCTCCTGTTGCAGTACTCACTGGGACATGCAGGTTACAGTCGATGCAGTATTACTCATGATTCAACAGTATTTCATGGTACGTACAAAAGTAGGTGAAACATAAATCAGGGAGCTGGTTTCACACAGTAATTGTTCCATCAGTAATGGTTATCTTTTTGCGGGTTCTGAAAAGGTGTATGAAAAGCATAATCTATTATAATTATCGCCTCCAAACATTTAGGTTCTAATCCGATTGTGGATATTATTTGAGCACTTGGAAAGTTACAGAGACAGAGCTAAAAATCTCTGAATAATTTACTCCTCTGTCTGTTTTGATACAATATCTAAAACTGCTAAGGGGACAGGTTTGAACTAACACTGGAATGTATGTGACATGATCACAATGGTACTGGTTATATCCCGGATATTACAAGTATGTCATAGCCATGCTGCACTACATTAAAAACAAAAGAACCCTGGGGGCTTGCAAATATATAAATACAAAGTATAAATACAAATATGTTTGACTTCATAATAAATAATTAGAAAGCAGGGGAACAAACCAATACAAAAACAAAAAGTGTCAACTCTGAACCATTGATCATATAATTTAAGGAAGATGAAAAGGGGGAAACTAAGATGTGAGTTGGTCAAACATTTCAGAAGAAGTGCAGTAATATTGTGGCATAGCGTGATGCATTATAAAGTGATGTTAAGGATGTCAGATAAGGATGAGCTGATAATTAAGCAGGCGGCGCAGTTCAGTGACACCGAGACGATTTGGACTTTCTGAAGCTGCAGGAGACACCACGTGAAGGACAGACGAGGGTCTCTGCTTCACGCTCTCCGTCTCAGAGTTTGTCAGGTTTATAACTATAACTCAAGAGCATGACTGAGAAAGGCTCAAGGTGCTGAACTTAAACTTGGCGACAGCTGCAGAAACTGGAGACCAGGGAGTTTAAATATAGACCCCTTAAAAATCCCAACTGGTGCCCTTGCCCTGCCTCAACACTTTCTTACACATGTACGTTCACACCTTCCTTTCAGTAATACTGTCCGCTCATTTACACCTTCGAACTTACTTCTGGTGTACCTGTAGTGTGTTTGTATGCAGTCAAAAATGCATTTAAAGGGTTCTTTGTACAGTTAATGCTATTCTTAATGTAGGGATATTCTTAAATTAAATGAAGCCTAAATGGAGGCCTGAAAAAAAATAAAATAAAAAAAACACATCCTCTTAAAACATTGTCCTCTGTGTGACACTATTATTTATTTTTCTAATAAAAGTAGTCATTAAAGGCTACGTTGGCAATATGATGCTTTGCATTGATATATTGATATCTTGATGTATGACACAAGTGTACAAACCTGCTGCAGAGCTGCTGAGTCGTTTCTTCTTCACTATGGATCTTGTCCACCATCTTGTGGTCAAAGGTTAGTACTACATGTACAGACACGACAGTTGCAAGCTTTTATCAAATAAACTTATAAAAGACAGCTTGTCTTATATAAGTATATAGTCCTATATGATGTTCATACTTAGGTTTAATGGTAAAAAAAAGAGACAACAACACCCGACCTTTCATGAAACACATGTGTCACAGTGCTTATCTGAGTGAAATATGAGCATTGCATTTAAAAATGCTTCATGTAAAAGTAAATATTAAACATATCATATACTTAAAACGCTTTAAATGGAAATATAATAAATAAGAAAACGGATAAAATAATAAATAAGGGAAATTAAATTATGATAAGCATGTAGCATACACATTAATCTCACAGCACTTGTCATATTTCAGAGTCATATTTTGTAAGATTACTGAAGAGAAAACATTTAATTTGAGGGCTCAAGGCCTTTCATAAAAATAAAACAAGCAAGAAGAAACATTTCAAAGTTAAAAACAAATAAATAAAGGTGCAAACCCACATAAATATTTGATGTGTGTAGTCAGTGTTTTAGTTCAGTAGTTAGAAGAAATGAATGCTGATGAATAAGCCACAGGGGGGGAAAGCATATTTTGGAATCACATTCATTCATATCTGGATCAAATAAAACCAGGCTTCTATAGGAAGTCTCTTTCGTTAGTCACCGTCTCCATCTAGTGGCCGAATAATGTACTTCACTCTCTGACCTGAGAAAACTTCACAGTAATAATTGTCTTTCTTGGCATGCTTTCTTGACATGCTTAAAATAATGTTAATGGAAACCATCATCTTATAAAACATACATGAGTCCTACCAATAGTAAAGTTATCACAACATCTGGTTAAACCCACTGCCTGAAATCCACACAGTCTTTGACTTGCTGTAGGTCATCTGACCTCTAGCAGGCATCTTCATAAAATAAATCTCCCCACACACAGGACTGGATCATATTTCCATCTTACATTTAGTCACCAGCGCCTGTTAAAACAAAGGCTCCTTGCAGCTCCGATAGCAGGTGGAGGATCCATGCGGACATTAGTCCTCTTTGTGGCAGAGCAGCCCGATGATGTGGACGCTGGCTGACTTCACATAATTGCCTCACATTGTTTGCATTGTATCTGCTAACAAATACAGATTTGAAAGAGAAGCAGGCGAGCCAAGGTTGCAGCGATGTATCGATTGATCGGAGCCTTTTTAAAGCAGAACTAAACGGAGTCTATCGACGTCTGTTAAGAAAAGTATTACAGCGGTCTCGTGGAGGTATAATTTGAAGAAAATAAGCCTATATGTGAACTCCAGTCGTGGTTCAATGTGATCAATACCTAGCCCTCCAATGTATGTAACTTCCTGTAATTAGTAATTATAGTATTTTAAGTAAGCCACAGTAAAGAGGCTTCATCATCTACTAAAAAGTGCAATGTGTCTTGAATGTAATTAGTGTGATAACATTACAGAGGCTTATTATTTATATGTGTTGTTACACAGTCAATTTGTCAAAGTAAATTTGACTCAAATTGAAAAAAATAGACAGGAGACTTTTAGAGCAACAGAAAGTATCCTAAAGTTTGAACAAAAATGTCAATACAGAAATGCAGAAATACCATGTTAAAGTTTTTTTGGGCTATATGAAATAGGTCTTAGAGCACCTTTAATGAAAGGAAACTCATAAAATATATACAAAATATCAAAAAAATGTAACATTTGGTTCCAGTCTAAATAGAGTACAATCTACTCCCACCTCAGAGTTAATAAGTATGTTTTTGCTCTATTTAGTGTTCATATTTAACTCTACATGATGATATATTTAATAGAATTGGATTCAACTTTAAATATAATTCTATACAGAATTGGATTCAGCTCGTTCGAGAGGTTTCATGGCGGCGGAAACGGAACTTAAGGAACCGTGGTGGGCGTGGTCACACTGTGTTACTCCAACAGATTTGATGCTGAATATTTGCTCCTACTTTACTGGCTACGACTAATAATTACGCTCCAAAATGATGAAATATTTCTCCTTTAGAGGAAAATAATAAGAACTTCGGAAAAACGTCTCCCCCGTTTTTCCTTTGTACACATGACTGATATGATATGAGGCACAATAACCATTTTTAACATCATTTGGACTGATTGAATGCATCGATATACAGTATACATATGTAAGGTTTTGAATGGTTTTAATGTTCAACAATCACACGTGGGTGTCCACATACTTTTGGCCATGTACTGTATAATACTACGAAAGGTTTTTGTTATTTTATTATGTTCAAATTGCTCTCAGAACGTGATCAATGTGTTGAGAAGTAGCCAACATGTGAAAACAGAGTCGTGTATGTGGTTTGGCTCTGCGGGAGAGATACACATGATTAAGCAGACGATACTGTCCACAGGGTTTATTGCACATTGAAACACTAACTTGGGATGTTACCCAGAAAATGTTAATGATATGATCTGAAACAGATATTATGGAACCGTGTATTCATGTAGCGGAACTGTGTCTCTGTCCATGGTTCTGAAAGTCTCCTGCAGCGAATCAGCATTCACTGACCCTACAATCTAACTTGTTAGGAGTATGCCTTCCTCGATTTACATTTTAACTGGAGCTAGGGACGTGCATTGTGTCAACCTCCATCTTTAAATCTAGTCAGGACAGCTTCCATTGAGAGGACGCCTGGGTCAAGTCCCTCAGTATTGTTTCTGGGATTTTTAAAGGAGTTTATGTTTTACAATCACACTCAAACTACACATGGGTTGTTTAAAAAAACTATTTTTTACTTCTTTGCAACCGTGTATAGACCAGCAAGTCTTACTGAACAGTTAAGGCTACATTATTTATTAAATATGATGTGGATTTATTTTCCTCTGTGTGTGGTTAAACTTCTTTAGATGGGTAGTAACACAACAACATTACGTCTAAGAGCTACAGGAAACATATCATCAATTAATTGTTCCCAGTATATTTTGTTTAGGTTTCAATTCAACAGGTAAAACTTGTTCGTGACTGGCCTGTTTGTGGAGTATACTGTCCAAATGCATTAGGAAAGCTACACAAGTGTTTGCCACCAGGGGGCATCACTGGTCTGCAGTTTAATTTCCAGAGGGCAATTCAGTGAAGCCTTCAGAAGATGATGCAGCTATACACACACCACAAATGAGATATAGTTTCTTATTCTTCGAGAAGAAAACATTTCTGATGGGCGGAAAAAACATCGGCCGGCTAACAATAACGTACACAAGAGCCTCGAAATAGCTGTATCTCCAAGGGCGGAGAAAAGAGCGGTTTTCAAATGAATATTTTGATATAAATTCATGGCTTTTCGCACAATGAGCTGACAGAAAGAAAGAAGAACCCCGCAGTTGATTTCTTTGGTCCTCGGAACAAACTATTTTGATGGGGAGTTTCTTTTATTTCTTTCTTTTACTATTTTAAAGATCACGCAGTTTAACCTTGTAAACAACAAGCAATGGGGGTTAAAAATAATAAGTTGTTGGAGCGCGGATGGGATGGAGAGCGCTTTGGTTTGAAAGGGAAGAGGGCAGAGAACAAAAGCCCTGCTGAAAAGAACAAGTTTCCCCTGCTGAGCGACCTCGACAACTTCAGGAGGCATGTTGAGAGGGTGAACTGTGGCGATGACAGTGTCACTGCTGCAGTGTTTCATCACCATCACCATTGTGTTAGTTATTGTTATTATTGTTATTACTATTACCATTATTATTATTATTAGCTGTGGGGAAGGATCCAGGGTTGGAACATGCAGATATTTTAAGTAAAAAAGTATAAATCCATTAAAAATGGAACATCAAAATAAAGTAACAAAAGTAAACATATTATGAAGAATAACCCCTTTCAGAATATTTGATATTGCTGCATATGTTGCAGCTGGTAAAGTGATTACTGTCAGGTAATCTATAATAATACATCATAATATATCACTTGATTATACACTCAGTGGTCACTGCAACTGAACAGTAATACATTACAGCCCAATACAACGCTCATAATGTTCAGTTTTTGAAAATATTTCGCTTAAATTGTGTTTATTATTGAGGTTATTAAAGGTGGTGTTGCTCCATTAATAAGGTGTGCAGAATATTAGGAACAGTTCTCAATACAATGCAGTCGAGTTCAACACCACTACTGCAATGCTAAAACTAATAAAACCTCTATGAGAGTTTTAACAAAGACTGAACATTATAGGCATCATAAAAGCAGACTTTATGGCAGAACAGTTGTTTTTGGATGGCTGCAGACTCCACAAGTGTACCAATCAATAATCTCAAAATGCAAAGTATAGTAACAAAACCTGCCGGATAAATGAGTTTTTTTATTTTTATGAAATTGCACTTAAGCGCAGTGCTTGTGTAAATGTAGTTAGATCCCACCACTAGAAGGATCTGCCTACTGGCTCTGCAGAGCATCACACACAAATAAGCAAATCCCTGATGGAGATACTCCCAGATTAATCAAATCACTCCGGTTTGCGTTCCGAGATGATGTTTCGGATACTGGGCTGGTCCAGATGAGGTGCAACGACATTAAGACACTGAACAGATGTGTTTTTTAACTGGTATATCGGACAAACTGTTGTTTCCAGTTGTCTGTTATTACATTAGACCGGAAGTCAAGTACCAACACAAGTTGTTTGAACAGCCAACCATTTGGATGCATGCAGCAGGACACGTTTAAACGTATACATTCAGTCGTGTTGTGTATTTTGTTTAGTGTTATTTTCTTTTATCCATCGGTTATAAAACGAGTGTTTTATACCAATCGAGTCGTGCTACGCCATATTTGATTTTAGACAGACAGAAAGGTGCTGGAGGTATCAGGTTCTTCGGGGAAGAGACAGTCCAGGTTGGTCCTTCATCTGCTTTCAACATTTATTTTATTGTATGACTGTTTTGTCGTGATTGGAAATTAATGGAATTTGCAATATATCAATCTAACCGTGGCAGGACGGATATAAAAAGCAGGGGGGAGAGAAAGTTCAGAGCTGCGGTAAAAATAAAACGTTTCTATAACACCTCGTATCTGTGACCTTCTTTCTGTTTCCTCTCTGTGTATTGGTAATAAAAGGTTACACTGTGTGTCACCCTACAGCCAGACTTTTAAATGCCTCTCTTCTGGTTAGAGACTGTGGGACTCCTCGGGTCGCTGTATACAAGAATATAAACACTTCAATCGTACCAGCATTGGTTATGGCAGTTTGAGGTTTAGTTTATTTGTTTTAGCAATCAATATAGGCCTACTTATTTGTTTTTATTTACTCTTATTTGTTTTTAATTAGGATACTGTTCTTATATAATGTGATGAAGCAGCTCCAAAGCAGTTTCCTTTCAATAAAAATGCATTACAATTAACATTATCAGGCCATAATCATTATTATTTACAAGTATTACTGGTATTGGTATTACGACTATAGTCTTCGTATAATATGTATTTATTCTGGTACACATTTTATGATCAAATGAAGTATAGCTAGAAGAGTCTGAGGTTTTATTAAAAATGCATATTTATAATACGCGGTCCAATCATGCCAATAAAGACTATCTGCAGATATATCGGTCATGCAGTCATGTATCCAGAAAAACTATATCGCAAGTCAGAGTGTGTGAGACAGACGTATAGTCAAGGCTGCAGCCGCCATTCAACACATCACAACCAAAGATGAAAGAGATATGCAAGTGAACCTCACTTATCCACTGAGAACCCTTAACTTGTCAAAATACTTTGAAGCTGAAATAGACTATACTTGGTGAAGTTGCCCAGCAAGATGAAATGTATTCTCCACAATACCGCGATCACGTTAGAACGAACTACATTCAACCATCTATTAATTTACTGAAGTATGCTGCTGCTCCTATGAGTATTCACTACAAGCCGGAAACCAATCAACTGGTAATTAAATCCTTTTAATAGGCCAAGCCATAAGCTCAAACTGTAGCGCGCGTGCACACACGCGCGCGCACACACACACACACGCACACACGCACACACACAAGAGAAGTTGTGATTTCCGTGCCCCAGACTACCCTCACAGGAGTCTTTTCTTTGGAGAGGGACCCGCGGTCGCTTCCCTTTACAAAACAGCAGCAGGGCCCCTTTTGTCCGAGCAGGGACCCCAGACCCATCATTAGCACTGATTACCGCTGACCAGTTTGACAACCTTATTGACTGCGAGAAAGACTTTTTCATCCAGTCCCCCCGGTCGTCCTTATTTTCAATAGAGACGGAAATATTCAGCCATTTTGTCCCCGTGGTTTGAAAGAGGAGCAGCAAAAATAAAAAATAAAAAGACCCCCCTCCCATCCTCCCTATTTATTTCCCTTCACTTGTTTCCTCTCTCTCTCTCTCTCTCTCTGTCTCTCTGTCTCTCTCTCTCTCTCTCTCTCTCTCTCTCTCTCTCTCTCTCTCTCTCTCCATACAGATTTAGCTTCTGTGTTCAAGCTGAAAGGCCTTTGTCTGTCTCAGAAGTTACTGTAGCCTAATTAATAGCAAATTGGACGAAACCAGGTGTCTGTCCCATCAGTTGGAAAAGCTCAACTTTAACTTCTGGTTTAGTCTGCTTTGCTCGCTTTGTTGCGCAGCACATTGAGACTTCAGGGTATTTGCTCTGTATATAAAAAAAAGTATATTTCAGTGCAGTAGAAATGTTTAGTAATATGCTGCGCAGGTAGATATATTTTACAGACATTGTTTTCAACCTAGAGAATAATTAAAGATTTTAGTTTGGAAGGATGCTGCAGATATACAACAACAAAACAAATAGTATGAGATATTATAGCCTTCCGCCGAAAAAAAAAGAGTATAAATAGAGTATCTTTACCTCATTAGAGGAAAAAATATTGGAATATTGTGAAGATTCGTTTAAAAGGAACATTTAAACTAATCGAGGGAGGGAAACTGCTGTATAAAAGCATCACATAAACAATCATGTAGTCAATTAAAATGGCAAAACAAGAAAAGGCAAAAAAGCCATTTTGTCCAAACAGATACATGTGTACATTTATAATAATACTATGTGTGCGCAATAATGCTACACACAATATTACAATGATTTAGCCATAATACATCTGTCAAGGTGCATTTGCACCAAGTATGGCCTTCTAAATCAAAGCCTGTCGTGGGGAAATGGAGACTTGCAGAGAGCTGAGGAGCTTGTTTCTACGCGGCTGTCCTGCACGGACAGAACAAGGCCCATTTCTACAATCTGCTGTGTTGTGATCTCCATGATCTCTCTCCAGATCATCCGGGTTAGCGAGTCGGCCTCTCCGTGACCTCTCGCTGTCATCCTGCATTACACGACGCAAAGCATGTTGGCCAATTAGGCCTCGCTCTAAAAGGTGTCAGGGAATATAGCACCGTGGTGTTATAATCAGTCAAAGTTCTCTCTTCGTGAAAACATCCAAGAGGATTTTTTTTTATATATAAAAATGTTAATATTTAATAATTGTATTCATGACTGTCTTTTTTTTTTCCCCAAACAGCAATAAAAAAGTAAGACTAAACGTTATTCTCTCTTGATGAACAATTATTTTATTAAGTTATCTTTACTTTTTTTTCTTTTATTGAAACACATTTTTCACTAAAGCGCGCATGCTCAACAGGTTCACCTGTGCACAAGGTAAGTATTAAAAACACCAAGCAAATGAATATGAAATTCGAAGAGACAGAGCAGATCTTTTTTAAATAGGCAAATAAACATTATTTATAAAACTTTGAAAGTAAAGTAAAAATATCACAGTTCTTTTTCAACATGAAATACCCACAGAGAACAGCAGGTTAGGCGCTCGAATGCCTTCGTCCCCCTTCTTTTTTGTATTTTTTTTTTCTTCTTCTGTTTACTTTTCATCTCGGGGCGCTGGTTTATTAGTCCGTCAAATAGGTTTCGTCCATATTAAGTTCAGTTATCCACACGTGGGTAAAACGCAAACAAAAAAAATGTAGGCCTAAAAGGAAAAGGACGGGCAGTCCGCCGCAGATCACAGATCCCCTCATGTTTTGGCACCCTTCAGATATCAGTATGTGTGTGTATGTGTGTGTGTGTGTGTGTGTGTGTGTGTGTGTGTGTGTGTGTGTGTTTTGTACTCAACGCAGGCACTAGGACTTGTTTTTATCGGATTGTCTTTCACTCCTATCCCCCTTTAATTCATCAACGCCGTCGATCTGCCCGTCAGATGTCACATTCACTGTCGCTGGAGGTGATGGAGATGGCCGAGGCGGCTGCTTTGCTGGACAGACTGGCCTCCGGACTGGAGGAGTTCCCCAGGCGGTCCACGGTGCCGTCCTCGTCCGCCAGGGAGCGAACCGAGCCGCCGGACAGGACCTGCTGCTGGAGCCTGGGCAGAGGACACGAGACAGGGCGTTACGAACACGCGTCATGTGCAGAGTTTATTTATTGAAGTATAATTGAAAACATTTTTTTTTTTAGGAAAAAAAAAAAATGTTTTCAATTTTTAAAACACAATTGGAGGAAAATATTTATTTCCGCTGATCTTCTTTAACTGAGGTTTATTTTCTATTTATTTATGTAAGCCTAATTTAATTCTGTGCATTTTATTTGATGTTTAAAAAATATATATGCTGACACAAAATTGAATTAGACAGATGGTCTGCTATCTCAACCCATTAGCTTATTGTTTCCCCTTCACTTTAATAAAACACACAATATGGAATTATATTATGTAAAACTGCCATTTGTGTGGGGCTAATAGTAATACATATTCCTTATACAAACAAATAGCACTGCTATGGTATATTATAATTATGCAGGCAAGATCGGTTATTTACAATAGGCTTAACTACGATAATTACAAATGATTTTGTCATTTCATGAAGATCTCACGAATTAATGTAGGCTATTGATTACATTCACTATAAACTGGAAATGTTTAGGCTGTTTTGGCTGCATTAAACATGACCAATACAGCAGTGTGACCTCGACCCACACTGCAATAGGCCTTTTAACCGATTGACTATAAACTGATATTGGAAATTAGCATCCGGTCTATTAAAATACATAACACATATTAGATTATCATTATAGATCATACATATATTCGTTGGTTTACTGGGGTCACTAAAACATAATAGCATGTTACTGTTTAGCTTATTCTTCATGTTAGCCTAAATAGTGTTCTGGAGCAATGTGTTATTCTTATTCATAACAAATAAAGTAAAACCCATTCATCCAGAGGTTTGCACTCCAAATAACCTACAATTATATGGCAAATACTTATTTTGTTATTGTCACAACTGCTGTCAATTTTCGTCATTTGAAACCCCTGAAACTATAACGTCATGCCAGACACTGCGAGCAACATTAATTACAATAGAAAAAGCGATTTTAGGGTTATACAACGATTCAGAATCTAATATCGAGAGAAATATACGAACTGAGATGCTCCAACCGGTTTGTTTTGCTATAAATCAAACTGAAAGATATGAAATCTCACGATGCACACGTCGAGTCCGGATGCAGGGTGTTTTTCCCTCTTTCCTATATGACCAAATACTTTGTTTGGTGTTGCATTTCGCGATGAGAACCCCTTCGAGAGATCCATGCTGCTCACCTGTTCTTCGCAGCCGCTGCTCTGTCTCTTTGTCTGCGATTTTTGAACCAGTTTCCTACTTGTGTGGGTGTAAGTCCTGTAGCCTGTGCAAGCTCCCTCTTTTTACTGGGATTCGGGTAGGGATCCTGCAAATACCATTCTCTTAACAAGTGCCGGGTTCTCTCCTTGAAGCAGTGGGTCTTCTGCTCTCCATCCCATATGGTTCTGGGTAGGGGGAACTTCTTCCGCACCCTGTACTTGTCCACCGGCCCCAGCGGGCGTCCCCGCAGCTTCTCCGCCTCCTGGTAGTGCGCTTCGAGCCACAGCGCCTGCAGCTTCGTGTGCGACTCTTTGGTGAACTTGTGGTTCTCCAGGATGTGGTAGAGTTCACGGAAATTGCCGGTGTGGAAGGCGACGACCGCCCGGGCCCTCAACACCGACTCGTTCTTGTTGAGGACCTCGCAGGCCGCCGGGGCGACGGGCAGCGACCAGAGGAAGCGGCCGAGGCGCTCGACGTCCCCGCTCTCCTCCAGAGTCTCGCAGACCCCGGCGACCTGCTGGGGGCTGAAATTCAAGATGGGCAGCTGAAACATGGAGGCTTCTCCTGTGCTTCCCTCTCCCCCTCCTTTCTCCCCTCTCTCTCTCTCCTCCGTGTCGAGTCCTCCTTGCTTCTGCCTTCCGCGCGCCGAAGCAGTCCAAGACGAGGCAATCCCAAAGTTACACCGAACCAATCGCCTGACCAGCCCTGAAAGACGCAAACACCCAAACGCCGCGGAGGAGGACCGATGCTGCGCGGGGGCCCGGCTACCGCATCCTCAGGCTGGGCAAACTTGTCAGGCAAAGGGGCTGGAAAGGTGCGAGCAAATTAAAGCCGGAGCCGCGATGTATTTTTCAAGGTAGGCTGGGATTGAAAGTACGAAAGAATTAAAACCGGTGCCGAGATGTATTTTTTAAGGGGGGAGAAAAAGACAGTCGAGCCCCCTCCGATGATTTCCTATTGGACTTGGCAGATTGGCTGCCCGGTTGCCATGGATGCACGTCAATCACTGTCAAGTTCGACCAATCAGGCGGAAAGGAGATCTCAGCACCTCCCTTTTCAAAAATAATATAAACATTTTGACCTTTTTGCTTCGCGTCTTCAAACGTTTAACTGCCCCGTCGTGCTTTCCAAACACCCTCTGCCTTTGTGTCAAAGAAAGACTCTTCAGTCTATGTAGTCAAGTGCCAAAGCAGAAACACGCTCAGCTCAGTCTCCCTTCAGAGCTCTTGAAACGGGCTGTCGGGAACACAGCAAAAAGACACGTCCCGTTGGCTACAGCTGCACTAAAACTCAATATAATATAATTCTCAACTGAGTAAATATGATATTGTCTGTGTTATGTGTTAAGCGTGGGCTTTTACACTGTGGAGTTTATAGTGACCTCGCTTATAGGCTTTCTATTAATCTACAACCATTTAGGCTTATACTCCTAGAATATTCCTATACCATAAGCCCACGTGGCTAAATGTTTATAAGCAGTTTGAATGCATGTCTTCGTTTTAAAATAAGATTACCCTCCAGTTCGTTATGTTTAATACTCATATATCCTAAGGCTTATATTGATGCTGATTTGTAGAAATCATTAAAAGGGTCAATGTGGGCTTTATTTCAACAGGGCTGCGAATTTTGAAGCCAACTCACTTTCGCAACCTTGACCAGATTTAGTAGAGGCTTCTTGCATTTTTCAACCTCACAAAAGTGCAAATTTATGAACTATAATAAATGATATCAGAGCCTAAATTGTGATGGAGCATGCTCTTTTATATGCACATGGCGCATGAATAAATGCTCTTTTTGAAAACACATTGATTGCTGTTATGTGTGTGCGTGCGTGCGTGTAAGCGCGTGTGTGTGTGCGATGGTGATCCCAGCAGACTGGAGCTCAAGTTGCTTATATCAGCCTTTATTTACAGTATGCTATCATGCCGACAGCATCAGCGCAGAGAGGCTGCCTCTGTGATGGCTGCAAAACATAGCAGGGAATAAACGTGATAGTTGTTTATATAGGATTATCGTGGCCCTGCCAGGCTACTCGGCTTTAGTATCAGACACACTCCGTTTTGTGCACAGGCTGATTTAGTAAATAAGAGGGCAGATAGATAGCGCAGATGGTTTGAAGTGTCGGGTCAGATTATTTCATGGCTGGATACAGTAGTAAAGTTCATTCTGACGGAAAAGCCCGATATTATTTTCACAGATCCCCCCCCACCCTCCCCACCTCTCTCTCTCTCTCTCTCTCTCTCTCTCTCTCTCTCTCTCTCTCTCTCATGCACGCGCCACAGACTCAAGCTGAATCCCCTTCGGGCTCTTTTTGCATGAATTATAGACTCTTGATGCAGGGTTATGAAATGCCTTCTGCACAGGAAGCTGCTCCATCGCTTGCTGGTTTACTGGAGACAGCATCATTATTATATAAAAAAAAGAGAGTGCATAATAATTAAGAATTTGCATATAATGTCTTCGCGATGATGTTTGTCCGCTTTGACAAACAACGCCGCACTATCTTAAAAATTACCATTTTATAGCAGATAGAGCGGCAACAATAAACAATTAATGAGCAGATTAAGACGATTCTGTCTATCGCTCTCGCCATCCATTCACCCATATCCTCACACCAACCGGTAAATATCGGTAAATAAAGGATAAGACCTCCATCGGATGCTGCAGTGGAAGTAAATTCCGAGGGCGACAGACAAGGTGCTGGTCTGAAATATTTAGATGCTTGTAAATATTTCAACCCTGCAGGCTGCCTGTCCCAAACTAAATTTACAAGGAGTGCAATACTTTTTTTCCAGGAAGTGCGCATCAATAAAATATAGACGAGTTTTGGATCTCTTAAACGGAGGGCTGGAAATAACAATTGTAGACTATGCTCTGTAAGCCACACGTCTAGTTTATAGGCACTGTTAAAACATTAATAGGAGGGAAAAAAGAAATACGCGATTTTTTCATTCTTCTCATTGTGAATTGGTGTTTTGGTATCGCCACAACAACAATCCGGTGCTATACATATATCAATAGAAACCCCGGGCCTTTTCATTCACTTATTATAGTATAGTTGTTAAATTACTCTCATCCTTCTATTTGTATTTAATACTCCAATCCTTTCACCTTCCATATGAAATTATAAATATACGGCATTTTAAATAGGCCAACTCAGACTACAAGCCGAAGTGGTAGACTAGCCCAACCCGCCCAGGCCTATATGTCACTGTGTCAGGAGCTAGCAGGCCTCCTGACACCAATATCTCCGCATGCAGCACCGCAACACAGTGGATCTCATTCAAACACTTTTTTTCCTCTTTTGTTTAATGGTTTCATGCTTCTGACTGACATCCTTGCAGCCAGCCCTCTGTTAGACAAAACTGTGTTTGATGCAATTTTATTAGACTTGTATTCGTTTTTAACAGGAACACCTGGGAATCCAAGCCATGCAGCCCACCTAATTGTGACCTGGAAAATTACAATTCAACACTTCAAAAAAAGTCAAAACAAAGCAGGATCATTGCACTGACTTGCATTCATGTCAATACTGTCAGGTGTTCCTGTGTTTTGCAAATCTTCTGCAGATGCTTTATAGGAGGTTTCTACGCAAAATATTAACAAGAAGTCTTTGGGAAAATATTCAATTCCACAAACACTGGCAAACTCCATTGGTTGTTGAAGATTATGTGATATGACTGAAAGCTCTGCACTAAATGGACATTTAGTAAGGGAGTGTTTTGTCAACAGTTTTACATGTTCGATAATTAATAAGTATAAGTAAAAATAATTAAGCCTAAAAAGTATTAATTAAATTAGAGTAAATAACACTATATCCATGTTTATCATCATGAACACAGAGGTCCCCTTTACAACAGTAAGTGTAATACTGTGAGGAATATCAAAGGCTCTGTACTTCATGCACACAACTATCAGCTGCTGCTGTTACGCCAACTGACACAGATCCTGCATCGAACAGTTAGAGGAGGTTATTGCCAAATAGAAAAGGCTTGGTACACATTTCTTTCTTCAGCTCAGCAACACAAAGAGGACTACAAGGTGAAAAGAGGATTGATACAGCACAGAGGTGTGGTGCACCCTGCCGCAGACCACCGTTCCTCCCAATTTAAGATAAGAGAGGAGTGCATTCACTTTGTGTGATCATTAGCATGTAGCTGGGCCATAGCTTGCCCAGGGCAGAGGGAGGGAAAGGGTGGGGAATAGTTACATGTGAACAGGCTGGAAATGACCCAGATTCCCTAGGATCGCTGGAGCAGACGAGACGCTACAAGAGCCGGTCACAACAGCAATCCTGCCACTATCATAGGCAGACCTATACAGGACCTTTCTCTCCCCGTCACGGATCCTTTTCATGAGCATGAACAAGGAACACTCACTCTAAACATCCCTGATACATGTCCATCTGAACCTGAACAAATAATATCAACTTAATTGTACTGTACATATCTTCTAATCTGTCTCTGTAGGCACCGAGCCTGTTAATGGCACCTAAACCGCATCAAGAGTAGTGATGTAAAAATTAAGCTACAAAATGCTGAGGTGCTAAGGTGGGAAGGCACTTCTGCTTAGCAATGGTGGAGGATGCACGCATTTCTATGTATGTTCACTGCCTGCCTGACTTGAGTGCTTTGTTGACTTCATGTGCACGACATACTGTTTTAACTTGGAGTCAGCTGTCCCGGCACAGGATTAACTTTCCAATTAAGATATCATGTCAGCAACACACCACCATAACCCCTGCATGACCCGGATGTATTTAAAGGCCAGGACTTGAGAGAAGACATTGCCTCGTGGCTACACAGTGACAGGAGGGTTACGCCAAAGCTCTGTGAGAGTTGTGTTTTCAGACCCAGTTGCCCCCGGGGCAGCACTGGCTCTCGACACCGCGTTTAATCTGTGGATTTGTGGTAACAGAGAAGACTTCTTATCCACTGACCCATTGGCCCCCAGTGTACGTAATCCAGTGCCTTTCAGTCACACAGCTCTGCTGACACGGATAGAGGAGAGCCAATACACTGCAGCAGTCAGTGTGGGGGCGCATAAACACATGGCCAGCCCTGACACACATACTCCTCCCCCAAGCTTTTGTTTCACAGGGCATATACTATACAGTGTAGACCACGGTTAATATAATCAGTGCACGTGATATTTGACCTTATATCCACCACGCCAATTCACACAAGTATGGTGAGTATGTAATACCATAGTGCCCTTTATAAAACTGAGATTGACAGCCGCACTGAATATGTACTGTTCGTTTTCAATGCTGCTATGCTATGAAAGCAGGGGTGCACTTCTGTCAAAGAGATTTTCTGTTGCGTAAATCACCGCAGATATACTGCATAGGCTTTATAAATCTATCCGATCTGTGGCTTGAAAATGTAACTTCATTGAATCCTGCTATCATCATGTAGTATAAAAGTGAGATCCTATATTCAATGTTTCCAGGTTACGTCTTCCCCGCAGGTCACACATGTGAGCGAGAGAACTATGTTGGGCTACCACAAAACAAACAATACCGTGAGAGTGAACCTCAAATCCTTGGAAGAAAGCCATTAGGAATACCTTGAAAGCGACCCTCTTTCTTTACTTTCTTTTTTGAAAAACACATTTACGGGGCATGTTATAGAGGGCTTGCAATTATTACATCCACTCTTGAATGCAGTCAATTTCGGTGCTAAATGGAACTAGAGAGAGTGCATGTCGCACACGGCCAGGCTATATATTACTTGTGAGTGTTTGTGTAAGAGGCGGTGCAAGAGAGCAGAAATTGCAAATGAACAAATGCATGCATCACCTATAGCACTTGCACAACAAAGTGATTGTATGTGCGAGGCAGCATTTCGCTGTTAGGAGCTAAAATGCCCAAGTGGTAATTATGAGCAGTAAATTCTAGTTTTGTACAGCATGCTTGAAATTGAACACAGTGAGTGATGTATAAACATAAAACATAAAAACATCCTCGTCTTCAGTCCCATTGAACTGCAACTATAGCATTGATGTAAACTATGGTTTCTTGTTAATGTCCAACACAATGGTCCACTTGTCAAACCTGAGTATTGTATGATGAAATTCTACTACAACAAAAACCGTGACAATGAATTGTTGACACAGCTACAGACAAACCGTCGAAACAGGTGGGTTGATTGAATGCTTGGTCTTTAGACCTTCCTCTGCCGCCACCCACACACCATCTCCGTCTCTCTTTTTCCATTGTATTCACAGATGAATACGCAGCGGGCCTGCAAGACTTAACATCTCAAACGTCCTAATCTTTACATCTATTAGGATAGCAGTGCATCGAACGTTTCTGACTGAGTTCGCAACTCTATTATTGTCAGCGTAACGGGAGGTTTCTAAAAAACAAGCCTCTATGAATAGTTATCCGATGATTCTGCCTGCAAATCTCTTTTTTCTTTCCTAGTGTCTAGAGTCCGTCTAGAAAGCCTCCTCAGTGTCTCCTCTCTATTTATCACTGGTGGGGACAGTGGTCACCCGTAGAGCATTTTAGGCTGCAGAAAAGCACCCTCTCAAAAAAAAAAATCCATGTCAAGCGATCTTGACGACACCCAAAGGTGACAGGAGTCAAAACTCATCACGGTCAGAAGGTCCTCTGGCGCCAGGAAGCTACATGATGCGTGAGTCAGGGCACAGGTCACAATGCCGCGGCCATGCTGCCTGGGCCTCACCTCCACTTCACATTGTCTAAGAGCCCCTGCTCCTCCTAGTCAACACACACACACACACACACACACACACACACACACACACACACACACACACACACGCACACAGAGGACTGTCTATAAATGTCTCTTCTAGCAACAGACTTGCTCTTTTGTCTGCACTAGCTTTTTCAATTGTGACCTTTCTCTGGAGCAGTGATTCTCAACTGGTGGGTCGAGGGCCTATTGCCTGGGCAAAAATTAAAATAATAATAATTATTATTTATTTATTTTTTCGTTTGTTTTGCCGGCTCTGGTTTCAACTTGTTTTGCACTTGTCCCTCCATGTTTTCAGCAGCGTGTGCCAGGTTGGGTCAAACCATCCTGATATGGGGGAGACTTTGGGTTTTTAGGATAATTAAATTAAACAGCCTCCTGAATATAAAATTCACAACTGATGGCGCTGCCTGCATGACAGGAAAAAAACTCGGGGGGCGTGAGGAGATTTGAGTGCTGCTTAATTTTCTGTAAAGCACAATGTTTTTCAGTATTTACCTACTGATGAGGTAATCACAAGAACAGTTAATTTTGTATGTATCAATCCCTTTGAATTGCACTTTTTGTTTCATTTATTTTTGAATTTGTGGAAAAGCTGCTCCTCAACAGAGACTTTTTCCACAGTAAAGTGTTTGTCATAGATTCAGTGAGTGTGTATTCTCAGCTAAAGTTAGGTAATTTGAGTCTTTTTGAAACTACTTCTTAGTTGTTGGACTTTTTTGTTTGTGAATGAAAGCTGTTCAATCTGTTTAAAAATGGCTGAAGATTCTGAATTGTTACGTATGTTGTAATACCTCGTGTCCTGAAGATTTTTTAATTCAAATGCAGCTAATTGAGTGTAAAAGGGAATAGTTCCCTCTCTAGCATCGCCACCAGCTGCTCATTTTGGTTTATCATTAAACTTTTTTTGTGTTGGCATACATATTCTCTACTATCTCAGGTTCAAACTGCACCATGTTTTCATTCAATAAATTTGAGAAGTTGAGAATGTTCCTTGATTTGTGTCATTCAGGGGTGATGTGTGTCCCGGAGCCAGACCAGTTGAGAACCACTGCGGATATTTACGATTTAATGTGTTTTATGCAAGAAGAAAAACAGCTAACAATACTTCTTTCTCTATCTACAGGCAAATTGACAGAGAGGGGAAAAAATTCAATTCAATTCAGAAGGATGAATTGTCCATAAGCTCGGGGGAACAATTCATACCGAACCCCTTGAAGCGCAGAGAGCTCAGAAATACTTCATATTAAATGCTACACTCATCACTGCATTACACTCTAATAAGAATCAAAAAGACTCCTTTCAGTTTATTTCCCGTAAAACTGAATTGTTTTCTGGACCTTGTGTTGTATTAGTGTATCAAGGCTCTCCACGTATATGCAGCACAATTACACTCCTTGCCTTTTAATCATGTGTTTTCATTGTTGTGCTGTCTTCTAATAAAACTATGTGTGCATTTTTATCCATTGAGTGCAGTTCAAAATACAAGTTAGAAGACATATAAGATATCTGCAATCGTGTTTAGCAGCTCCATATAACATTTGCAGATTAAAAACTGCTTCCAGATTTGGATGGAATTGTATATTTGGCAATGTGAATGACAGATTATGTCAGATATATCCATGGGCCTTGCATCAGATCCAAAAAGTAACCTGTCTACTAATTGCAAATGGAGCACAAACTTAGAATTTGGGAGTGGTTTCCACTACAAGGGGCAGCAGCCAGGGATATCCTGGATTTCCGGACTCTTAATGTCTGTCAGCTGTGTTTTATTGATGGCTTATGTCAAATGCCATTCTGACAGAGCTCATTAGGATGAAGGGAGTCGTCTAGGTAGAGGCAGGAGAAGGCAGAGCTGGCGAGCTGCCTGATCACTGTGTGCACAAAGCTCACCACTGTACCTAGAGGGTGATGCCTCTGACAGGAGTTAGCTGACAGGGTTATCTATGTGTGTGTATGTGTGTGTGTGTGTGTGTGTGTGTGTGTGTGTGTGTGTGTGTGTGTGTGTGTGTGTGTGTGTGTGTGTGATACACAGAGAGGGCTGAGGGATGCTGATGGAGTTCAGAGAGAGAAAGTATATGTGTACATGTCATTGCTTGAGTTACCCGGTGTCACTGAGCAGGTCCCTGCTTGATGCCACGACTCCGAACACAACTGACAGGCTGAGAGTCATCTCGCTTTCGCCACTCACACATACTCAAATATTTATCCGTGCACAGCCCTCTCAGAGCACTGCGTGGCATCAGCAGTCTTGTGCCACAAGGACAAGGCCCTGTAGAGACTTCAGGGACCTTGAGAAGATGAGTCAAATGATTTTCACCCTGGTCCCTGCTTTTCTGTCGCACAGTAATTCCTGCAATACCTTTAAAAAATAAAACTTATTTGCACCTTAATAGTCCCTCATATGGGTCTCGTATAGGGAAAATACATTTTACACATCCTCATTCAGGGATGTCTCTGGAATAGCCAGCAGCCAGGGTCTAATACTACTCTAAACAGCTGAATCCATATCTGCTATGGCCAGCGGCACTGGTGATGAGCTCAGACTGTTATGTGACATCTTAATATACTGATTAAAAATGCATGTTTGGAGGGTAAGCAGAGGGGTGCTCTGGGTGCTTCTGCCAGGGAAGATTAACTTAACAGTACTTAACAGACATGCTGGGGATTCAGGTCAATGTAAATGAGCAAGCCATAAGACACCACAAGTCAACAGTGGATTTTATAAAGAGGCAAAAATAATATAACAGAAAAGATACGATCAATAAAAGTTCTGGCTGTGAGCCTGTGTCGAGGCCAGCTGTGGTGATGGTGATATGAAAGCGCTTATTCAGATGCTGAAACGAGCCCAAGCAGAGTTCGATGCAATCAACAATTCACTTTCAGTTGCTCCGAGAAAAAAATCCATATTAAAATCAGCTATAAGTGGAGATAGATGTATTAAAAAAAAGGAGTGCAAAGGTCATGTAACTGTTCAAGAATGTGATACCAGTATCTTTATGGTCTCATCAGCATCTAGTTTCAAAAAAATTCTGCCAAATAGTGCAGCACAGCGTCACTGAGAGCCTCAGGGAGGCTGAGACAGTTTTAACGCTATATCTTAGCTTTGAAGTTATAAGGAGCCTGGCCAAAGAGATGTGGCTGCTAATCCAATCAACTACAACACACAAGTCCATAAAGGCTTTAGTTTGAGCCGAGATAATCAATTGCTGTGGAGCCCTTTCTTTGCCACGCACACTCATACTCACCTGTTCAGGTACACAACCTGACCAAAGCCAAATACAAAACCTCTCTCACAAATTAAACATAACACACTAGTCATTCACATACAAATTCAAAGGAAATGTGTTTATGATTGTAAACAAATACAAAATGAACAAAAAAAGACAAAATGATAATATAAATGTATACTGTATGTGTTTTATTTATTAATGGAAATATCAGATGTATAGAAAGAAGAAACATTTCCCATATTACAAGTAATAGAGACTCATTTTAATGTAAACAAATTAAATAAACATTTGAACTGCCAACCAATTGAAGCTTGTTTGTTCAGAAATATAAATTGAATTAAACTGAATTCAGCAAAGGGCTGTGACTGTAATCACTTAATAATGTGACATGATTTTACAAAACTTGAATGATTGCTTCAACAGGCTGTTTTAAATAAATGAGCCTCAACAAGAGACCAAAAGTCACTAAATGTCTTTTAAAATCCAGATAAATTAATGACCCAAGTGTCTTAACAGAAACAACATTTATCGCTTTCTCGGGCAAATACAAGCTGCCTTTTTTCTTGCGCTTATGGAAGCAACATTAAGGGTTCTTTTACTATCAAATGTGAAGCCTGTATCTTAATCCAGACAATGTGTTGGACGGACACATATACAATTAGCTATTGTGTGCAGGATCTTTTTTCTTATACCTTGGTGGGTTCCTGACAGTTTTTAGCATCACCATTTACAATCTTCCTACTGCTTTTAGAAACACTGACTGTCATGGCCTTGTGCTGAATAATACTGCTTTAGAGAGAGCAAGGGAATTTTCCTGAGGGCCCAGGTGTGCCCTGATAGTCTCATAAGCCCCAGCAGCACAAAGAAAGAAAGATGCTTTCTTGGTGAAAGGAAATAGGGAAGCACGAGGTGCAGAAACAGATCAACAATGGCTTTTTCGTTTGGGTGTATTTGGTTTTGACCTTCAGACAGAGCTTCATATAAATACGACACCGAGGGGGGAATAAAAAAATCGCACTGACCCTGAATCTATACACCCTACGCTGGCAAGGAATGAATATGTGATGTTCAAAGATGACTGGGGGAGGAGGGGGGGGAAACGTCTAACTCTAAAAGTGTAATACATTTCCAGACAAATGGAGAGGCGGAGTGTGCGGGTAATGCCTCTCCACCAGCAGGTGCAGACAAGTCTTTTTATTTACTCACACTCTTGAAGAAAGAAGTGTTGGACATGGCAATCAAATATACACGAAGCAACATTCCTAACATGCGTGTGACCGTGACTCAATATGGACATCTTCGTCAAGAAAATCTCAATGTGAGTTCAGTCAACCTTCGGGAATAGGACGATTTCTTTTATAAAGCAGAAAAAATATTCCTCCGCCTTTAAACGGTGTACATAAATATGTATGGAAAGAAGACTACTTAAAGCCCTTTTCCTCCATTTCCATCTGACTCTTAACTTCTGTCTGCAGATGTCCCTCTGAAAGGGTCAGTGTGGCTGCACGGGGCTGAGATGCTTGACATGCAGTGACGGGGTTGACAAGGTAAGTGGTCAGACTGCTAAGTCAGGCCGTCAGCAGATGCACAGCACACTTATTGAACGAGGAGAGAGCACAAGGAAGTGTTTGCTCAGGAAAATTCAATGAGTCGGACAGAAAAAATTTAAATAACCCTTATGTGGGTTTGAGTTATTAACATAATTTTGATCGGAATAAAGGAGTGAGAATTTCAAACTACACATGATCTGTCCATCCTGGATTGCATTTGAAAATATCATTATTTCAAATGGCACATCTATCTAGCAGCAATGCTTGCAGTGAGGTGGGGGTTCAGAGAAATCCTGCCTGTCCTTGTGTGTCACTTACCAGCCCCGGGAAAATACTTCTTTTTTTTTTTTGCTGATAGCGCAAAGTGTCTCTATGAGGCTAATACTTTATGTCAGATTCTATACTAACAAGCGCGTTAGAAAGAGGGAATCCACCTTTACTTTCCCCATAAAAGCATTTTTATTTTCCCACAACACTTAGCAGCTGTAAGGTTTTTTTAAGTATCGACACAGTTGAAAAGCTGATGACGAGGTTCTTGTAGGTGCTAGAGGTGTACTGTAGAATCCTCCATGATTCACCCTGTTTTGTCTAATTTCTCTTCATTTTATTATCTACACTTCAGCAATGAGAAGCGCTAGACAAGTGAATTGATGGGAGTGTGGAGGGGGAGGTGGAGGTGAAGGGGTAGGGGGGCGGGGGGGGGGGATAAGGAAGAAAACAAAATAAAAAGGAAAACAGACAAGGAGTGCCCAGCTCTGAAAACTGGCATGCTGCAGTTGTATGTCAGTCACCTAGCAACAAGTCCTCCCCATCACTTACCCCCCGCTTCCCCGTCTCCTGCTGCGCTCTCTAATTCAACAAATCTGCTCAGAATGTATGGCTGCTCTTCTAACAAAACGCATTCTGCGCTGGGGGCTAAGGATGTGGGCCTCCGCTGAACACGCCACTCAGCTGCCCATTGACCACCGGGGCCTTTCTCTGCACACACTAAGGAGCGAGGGACAAAGACCCTGAAAGCAGGGGCAGCTCCACAGAGAAAACATTTGCTTGTAATTGTGTTTGACTGCATAATGAAAATGATGTTCTTTTTTAATTTGGGCTTGTTAAGGCCACCCTATTTTCCTCTGGTCACCTGATTATTGTAAAGAAGCAACCCCTCACTTGCCCTATGGGGCACAGAGCGGGGAAATATTGAAAATGGTCCAAAGACCTCCCCACTCTTTACTTTAACCCCTCTTGTGTTTCAAGTGTTATCTGGCAAAAACATAAATATGTAGACCCTGTTCATTACAGGATGGGAGAGTATGCTAGAATTAGTTGTTTTTTTTTCTCTTGAGAAAGGATAATGGCAGTGAGGCACACACAGATGCACACACATACACACATGGGAGTGCTGCCATGCTTGCCCTGAGTTGTGAAGCATTGAGAAGGTTAGCATTCCTGGTGCTACTTCAGTGAAACAGACCATTAGTGGGAGCATCAGGCGAGCACCCGAAAGAGTGCTTCAATGGACACATTCACATCCAGTGATTATTTGCACTTTAGCCCCCCAATTTACGGTTTTATTAATGTGTGTTTTCCACATTCATTCTGGGTTTCCCCTTTTACTCCTCACTGCTTCCCTGTGGCAAAGGTGAGAAGCGTTCAGGTGAATGTCTAAAACTGAAAAAGAGAAAATTTGAACAACCTCTATACTGAAGACCAATTGGTTTAATTGTTGTTTGAGAAGGTCAGAGCATATGCCAGATTGTACATCTTGTAAAAGAAATAGCTGACCAGTGCCTTTCTTTGATACCTTCAATGTGACATTCTTTGGTGATTTTTGGTCATGTCACATATGATTTATGTCAGACGCTGATGTGTCTTTGAATCCAACTAAGTTTTCTGTCACCCTCGACACCTATTCAGTGATTTAATTGGTTTAAGTCGGTGACCCATTTTCACGGCGGCTCCCAGGAGGTCGCAGGTGAGAAGAAACATGGTTGATCTCTGCACACTTACATTCAAGTGTATTCTCTAGGCTTCTGTCTATAGCACTGGGTGGAAGATCGGCTCATGTGACCTTGACGCGATCTGTGGCTTCCAGAACAAACAACGCCACCTTTATCTGCAGGTGCAATGTCTTTCATAATCCTGGTTCATGTTACTGGATCTCGCATCATTTATAGAACCAGATTGTGAGAGCATCCTTCAGCATGCTTTCATGACCGGCAGTGCAACACATTTGATTATCTTCATATATGTCACATATTTGATCTACTCTAACATCTATCATTGTACATTCAATTTTAAATAGACCTGTGAGGTGACAGTTTATTATACAAGCTCAAAGTTGAGATGTCTAATGCAACAACCCTGCATTAACTGAATAAATGTTAGAATGGGAAATTGAATCAAGAGCCGTTGATTCAATTCTATGTTAATTTTGGAGGCAGTGTTTTGTGACGCTGTTGAAATGTATTTTGTTATACCCAGAGGTGTTTTCTAATATTTCGTCCACTGCATTTAAATCAGCATGGGTAGACTAAATATTAGAAACGCCTCTTAGTATAACACAATAACCACATCCTCCAAAATGACCATGAAGTTGAATCACACAACTAAAACGGTTTCATCAAAAACTGATTATACACTCTCTGAAGACTGTTGTATTAGGATGAATACGTTTAGCTTGTTAATCAATGTATTTTGGCTATTCCAGTGAATAAAATACTTCATTAGATTATACTAAAATCTTGTAAATCTAATATTATCACAAAAGAAGTCCAGCTTATTGATTTGTAAAATTACCCGCAATGTTTCTATTCAACCAAAGATATTTAAATAAAGATTACTACCGTGGCAGGACATTTTCCAACATACTGATTAATAATGAGTTGATTAATCAAGTTGTCAACTGACATAAAATGTATAAAAAATAAGTGTAATTGTTCATTTTTAACCTTCACCCGACATCGTCTGGTTCCTGCTGTTCCAATGTGAGGATTTTATGTTTTCTCTTTCTTCTCATATCATTATAATCTGGGTTTTGGAAAACAAGCAATTTGAAAAAGTCACACAACTTTGGGAAAATATAATGGGCATTTCCTACTATTGGCTAACTTTTTCCAGACGAAATAATTCATCAGTCAATAAAGCAAAGAATTGGGAGATAAATCGATAAGGAAAATAAATGTTAGTCGCAGCCCAACCCTATTTTGGACCAAACGAACGTGAATATTCCACACAATGAGATACATTTCTTCCTCAAGGTGTAAGAACTGTGAGATTAAAAGCAAATGTTCGGTCACACCGTATGCCTGAGCAGGTGTAAAGAGGGCGGGTGGAATAGTCTGAGAGGTCAGATGGGACTGACTTAAGTCGAAGGATCCTGTCAGACTGGAGTGGCTGCAGGGTCTGCAGTAACACCCCCACTTCCCACTAAAGATTAACACGTTTCAGCACCACATTGACGAGACCCTCTTTCATTGGGTTTTTTGTTAAGTGTCAACAAGTGAGCGTGTATGTCTGTGTGGGTATTTTCAGGACTTTCACCATAAGGACCCCAACTTTGACACCAATTAAAGAGATTATGTCTTAAAATGAGAGCGAAACTATAGCCGTGTGTTACCATGGTGATTGCTTTTGACAAGGTCACAGGGTACCGTGAAATAGTGCACGACCTCAATAGGAAGCTGCCAAGGTATGAAAGCAAACAAAAAATAATCACAGACAGAGACACCTTACTAAAATATAAAGCAGCTACCACTGAAAGATAAACATTCAGCCAGTCAGCAGCAGCGATAAGGAGAAATATGAAAGCCAATTATTAACATAGTCCACTTTGAGACATGTCTACAGCTCTCCTCCCAGATGGCGTACATTCAGGCATATCATTTACATTGCTTGTGAGTTTGTGTGGAGTTAAATAAAATGTTAAAGTGATTTCAGTTCCTGTCCTCAAGAGTAACTAAAAGGGCTGCCTGTGTTTTATTTTGACGATGTAATTTACACAAAAGGCTATATTACAACCTTGAAATACAGCACATGAAACCGAAAGGGTACAATCATTTGAAAGTGACTTGAAACTATTAAATTGTATTGCTTAGCTAGAATAATACACTAAATCTGGCTGATTCAATCAACACGCCTTGGTAAGCCTTTTTATTGAACTTGAGATAGTAAATGCTATAATGTCCTTGAACCCTATTTGGAAGTTATAATAAGTACTTTAACTCTTTTCAGAGGTTAAAAAAAAGAAAAAAGAATACTGTCGGGACCCATTTTATGAGAACCAAGCTGGCATTTCCGCACACGTAGCATCATTTGTTCGTCATGCATGTGCATGTAAACCAAACTAAATATAAAGCGAAGCTGCGGGGTGTTTGGTTTGATTTAAACACAGTTCACATTAACAACGTATACTTTACCTGGTATTGCCTTCTCAATGAGCAACCAAATTAAAATATAGTACCCTAAATATCTTACACAATATTTCCAAAGACCATAATAAAAGTATGGCAGGTCATTAAAAACAGATGAACGCAGTTTAATGTACACTTCAAGTACGTAGGCCCAACCAGAGCCAGAGCTATAGCATGATGGTTCAATTGCGCACCTCAATGAGCGCGTGCATATGCGGTGCGCCTATAAGGTGCTTTTAGCCCTCTGTGAGGTGTAGTACGGCTGGTGTCCTACCTTCATGTGGAGGTTCATCCCGACTCAGGTTTTGTGCTGGACACTCAGTGGCCTCCTCCCCCTCTCTGTAGTTTCCTCTTCTTCTTCTATTCTTTTTTTTTTCACGTGTTTTCACGTTAATTATCAGCAGTTGAACTGTGAGCCGTAAATCAAGAAGTGCGGAGTGTATTAATGAGTCGGACCACCCAGGAGAACTATTTTCTCTGCACTTTCTTAGCGGACAATGTGAGGATACTCGAGTCTGCCATGCTCTGAAAACCATGAATGAACATTCACAAGAGCAGTGCTCCCATGCGGCCACGTTTCCAGCAGGCTAATGGCTGCTACAAGTACTGATTAAACTATTTTTTTTAATTATTTTTTTAAAGGTGAAGCATTCTGGACAAAAACAGAGAGAATCCCTGTACTTTTTTTCTTTTTTTCGCTGAGCGCGGAGCTGGGGCAGAAAACTTTGATTTTTAAGTGAAAATCGAAATAAGGGCAACCGAAAGGAGAAAAGAAATATGAATCACCGCTGGCCTCGGCGTCAATGAACATCACTCAGCTTCGAAAATACGTCCCGCAAAATATCCATATTAAGCTATTTATTATTAAAGCAAATACACAAGAACATAAATATATATATATATATATATATATATATATATATATATATATATATATATATATATATATATATATATATATATATATATATAATGCAGATTGCTGAGAACATTTTCCACATTATTTGTATGACCTTTTATTCTAATACAAAGCAAGGTTTATAACACGTACTTACAGGTCGGAATATTCAACATGCCGTATGATCTTTTCATAAATATATAGGCTAGATATATAAGTCCTTAAAAAAGAAGAAAAACCCTCGTGCTATCTTTCCTACGAGAGCAGATCCACAGCACTGCAGGTATAGTGCTTAATTGTCTTCCATTATGAACCCTCACAAAGCTCGACCACTGGCTACTAAAATACCAAGGTTAATCTTGATTAAATGTCTTTCCAGGGTACAAAAAGCATATTTTACATAAAACGTCCTTTAAGGGAATTGAAGCATGATGTTGAAAAAAAACATTAAATATTGCTGATGGCAAGGCCAAGCATCCCAACTCTCAAATGAAAGGTATCAAAGAGATTAAAGAAAAATCATTACAAATCAACGTACCACTAATATGGCTTCATCCGCCTTCCCCATTATCTTCCTCCCAAATTCAAGTCACACCTTAGCAAGCCAAAGCTGCATCTTTAATCTTTCCTCAAAGTACATTTTGAGATTTCACATGAATGGATTTCAGTGCATATGCAGTACTTTACCATTGAATGCTTTTGTAGCCTCCATTCCATCATAGTAGACAAGTTATTTAGCCTTTAAGAAGCAGCCTACAATGAGAGCTGTTAAAGCTTTATAAGTTAAAAAAGTATAATGTCTCCATACAGCATGAAAACAGGCAGTGAAGGAAAGTATTACATACGAGTGTTGATTCAAACTGATTCTCCTACAAATTACTTCAAGCTTTACTGATCATTGTAAAATCTCAATATCTATTAAAGAGTAAAGACGTGCAGTTAATTCAGCTGTATAAATGCTTCTGCATAACCAGTTGTATCAAGGCTTCCCTCTTCTTTCCTCTGAGCGAGGAAATTCTCTTGCAGGCTGAATGCCCCGAGCCAGCGACTTTTGTTCTCTCTCACTTACCCCGCACTCCAAATGCAACATCCTTCTGCAGGGGGAAAAATATTTCCTCCCACACCTGTTGATGAATTGTGTTAGTGTGTAAGGCCCAGACGGGGCAATAACACATGTGTCTTTATACAACTGAGGCACATACCCAAAATAGTGAACACATGGATCGTGGTGAATGAGGAAACCCTTTCTAAGAAGCTCGTGGCCAAATTAAAGTGATGGTCATTGACAAGTAAATCATTTCCAGTTTGGGCAGGGAAGTCAGACGATGCCTTAATGACTGCGGCTGCAGAGAGAAAAGGGACCGTTTGTACTGAGGCGGATGGAGAGATGTTTTTGGGCCAACACAGGCCGCCCACCATGAACCCATTCACTTTTATTCTACCAAGAATATAGAGGAACAATACAGGTTCACAACAGCCAGACTCCTAATTTAAAGCAAAATGTAACAAGTGCGTGACTAATTACACACTTTCACAGCTTGAGCTTGTGTTTGCATGTGAAGATGTGTTGGATTCAGTTAAAATTGAATAAAAAAAAAAATCACACAGATGTTAGGTTTCTTCCTCACATAATTATTCTACTAACTAAACGTGAACTAGACTAATGAATTGAACAATATAAAATGATTTCTATAAAAGACTAGGTACATTTACATTCCTGCACAGTGCTTATGCAGTATTGAAATGAGTAATTAAGCCACTGTTTGAAATGATGACTTGAACTAGACTGATGAATTGAAAAATATAAAATGATTTCTATAAAAGACTATAGGTACATTTACATTCCTGCACAGTGCTTATGCAGTATTGAAATGAGTAATTAAGCCACTGTTTGAAATGATGACTTGAACTAGACTGAGGAATTGAAAAATATAAAATGATTTCGACAGCAGAGTCTGTATTATCAACACAATAGTGGATGAAAGTAATTTACCCAAAAATAAAGGTTACAGTTTCTGCTTTTCTACTAAAAAGAAGGCCTTAACTCGTATATTGAGCTTCTTGTTTGCCTATAGACTTGAAGTTCAGAAGTCAAACTCTTTGTGTACTGAGGATATAACCTCGAACTATCAAATGCTGCAGAAGAAGAGCCAAAAGTGGAGGCATATTTTCAAATAAATGAATATCAATTATACAAGCTCACATCACAAGACTGAAAAAGTCAGCGGTAAGGATCTACAACCACGCTTTGACCTTAACACTTAGAGAAACCTGCTAAAAACTATACAAATTCAAATTCTAGGTTATTTAACAATTGTATAGTCAGCGGGATTATGTTTTGTTTTCCTCAAACACAAAGATATCCTGGTATCAAGTGCTTGACTGGAGCATTTTCTCACAAAAAAAGATGAGGTACTTTAATAAAATACTGCAACTTCTGCAGCTGTGGATTCAACCAGGCAATTCTTTTACTTTTAAAAAACTGAGTCAAAACTTAACTAAATAGGTGTAATGACAGTTTAGGTTTGACAAAGAAGGTAATTGGTAGGATTGAAATAAAAACAGTACAATTGTTTGGCTGAAGGAAAACATGGTTTATGCTGTTATAGTGTAGCATATATCAGAAAAGTGTAGAAATTAAAAAAAGTGAAGAAAAAGTGTAGAAATCTTAATGAATTGAAGTCCCTGATATGCAGCAAAAATTCTTTTAGGTATATTATTCACTCAGTACTTGAAAGCAATGAATGAATGAAATGAATGAATGAAAGCACACACACACACACACACACACACACACACACACACACACACATATATATACACTCACCTAAAGGATTATTAGGAACACTTGTTCAATTTCTCATTAATGCAATTATCTAATCAACCAATCACATGGCAGTTGCTTCAATGCATTTAGGGGTGTGGTCCTGGTCAAGACAATCTCCTGAACTCCAAACTGAATGTCAGAATGGGAAAGAAAGGTGATTTAAGCAATTTTGAGCGTGGCATGGTTGTTGGTGCCAGACGGGCCGGTCTGAGTATTTCACAATCTGCTCAGTTACTGGGATTTTCACGCACAACCATTTCTAGGGTTTACAAAGAATGGTGGGAAAAGGGAAAAACATCCAGTATGCGGCAGTCCTGTGGGCGAAAATGCCTTGTTGATGCTAGAGGTCAGAGGCGAATGGGCCGACTGATTCAAGCTGATAGAAGAGCAACTTTGACTGAAATAACCACTCCTTACAACCGAGGTGTGCAACAAAGCCTTTGTGAAGCCACAACACGCACAACCTTGAGGCGGATGGGCTACAACAGCAGAAGACCCCACCGGGTACCACTCATCTCCACTACAAATAGGAAAAAGAGGCTACAATTTGCAAGAGCTCACCAAAATTGGACAGTTGAAGACTGGAAAAATGTTGCCTGGTCTGATGAGTCTCGATTTCTGTTGAGACATTCAGATGGTGGAGTCAGAATTTGGCGTAAACAGAATGAGAACATGGATCCATCATGCCTTGTTACCACTGTGCAGGCTGGTGGTGGTGCAATGGTGTGGGGGATGTTTTCTTGGCACACTTTAGGCCCCTTAGTGCCAATTGGGCATCGTTTAAATGCCACGGCCTACCTGAGCATTGTTTCTGACCATGTCCATCCCTTTATGGCCACCATGTACCCATCCTCTGATGGCTACTTCCAGCAGGATAACGCACCATGTCACAAAGCTCCAATCATTTCTAATTGGTTTCTTGAACATGACAATGAGTTCACTGTACTAAAATGGCCCCCACAGTCACCAGATCTCAACCCAGTAGAGCATCTTTGGGATGTGGTGGAACTGGAGCTTCGTGCCCTGGATGTGCATCCCACAAATCTCCATCAACTGCAAGATGCTATCCTATCAATATGGGCCAACATTTCTAAAGAATGCTTTCAGCACCTTGTTGAATCAATGCCACGTAGACAGGTAGACACGTAAGGCAGTTCTGAAGGCGAAAGGGGGTCAAACACAGTATTTGCATGGTGTTCCTAATAATCCTTTAGGTGAGTGTATATATATATATATATATACATATATACATACATTCAGAAAACATAAGCATTGTAGTCAAACTGCTCTTTTCCTTGTCCTCAGACCTTGTCCATCCTTGTATTCTGCTCAATTTAGTGCAAGCTAATTGAATGTGTTAGATGAGAATGACTGTATCTATGTAAAGCAGGAAGAAAAACATAGTATTGGAAAATGACAAAGACACCGAAGGCACTTGTCTTGAAGGAGATGTCACCGTGTCTTAATTCGCTGTTGACAAACAGAAACACAATGGCATTCACATAACACAACACAAAAGAGTGACAGCTGCGTTCAAGGTTTTATTGGTGGAGGCACATTTCTCACAGAACAATGTTAAGTCACTCAAGATACTTGAGATGTTGCTATTCATCCCTCAGGGTTTGCTTGGAAGATTCAGCCTTAGAACCAACAACTTAGCTCAGCACCTTTGGTTTTTACAGACAATTCAGTTAAGAATCGTGAGGTGAGGTCAGTAAATAACAAAAGGACCATAGAGTTGTACGATGGACGAGGAAAAACTGAGGTGCACAACCCACTTGATTCCTCTCGAGGCAAACATGCTTGCAGCATGAATGGAGGGCTTTGATAACATGAGCGCAAAGCCTTGCTTAATGCCCGTCAACATATAAAGCGACTACAAAGATAATTCATACACAGGGAGATCACATATGCTGTCACTGAGAGGAAAGGTACAGAAGTGATTCTTTTCAACAGTGGCCTAGAGGCAAACACAGCTGCTTTAAAGTTATCACTGCAGCTGTGGAGAGTCACACCAAATATTAGGTACAACTGTATTTACTGGCTTGGTTCCATTTACTGCTTCTGGTTTATGATGGAAATGTACACTATCTGATCAGAAACAAAGAAAGCTTGTGAAGATGTGCAAAGTTTGAACTTTGGAGTCACGATAGAGTCAAATATAAGAAAACTCCAAAGCAACACATGAAAAAAACACCTGTACATCTCCATACACTGAGAATGGTTTGGGATTTTGTGGATTATTTGAAGTGTGATTAACGAAAATATTGTTGCATCACCCTACTGTTACATATATATTAGTTGCAAAACATTTCTTACAAAGAAATAAAACCACAGAGCCATTCAGAATACAGAATAAAACAAATGCAGTTTTGAAAAACCTTTACTGCAAGTATTTCCCTAATTCTAGCCCGGCGTGATGATGCCGTTTTATATAATTTCCTTTTAGTTGTGGTGAATTACACAACTTCGCACCGCTTAGCTGAGCCTCTGCACTGCCCTCTCTTATCCTAATAACAAAACATTTAAAAGCACACTTCCACCCCAAAATCAAAAATGCATATATATCTTCTGCTATTTATCAATCTAGATTGTTTTGGTGTGAATTGCAGAGTGTTGGAGATATTGGCCATAGAAATATCTGCGTTCCCTTCAATATAATGTGACTTGTACTCGACGTGTGGTGCTCAAAGTGCTCAGTGATGTTTTTTTGTCTTGATCATTTCAATTTGAATAATTTAGCATTAGTATGATCAGAGAAACTGAGCTACATGATAGAAGACTATAGGTACATTTACATTCCTGCACAGTGCTTATGCAGTATTGAAATAAGTAATTAAGCCACTGTTTGAAATGATGTAATGCAATGGCCTAGACTGGTGTGGATACGTTTATCTTAAAATGGGCCAAACAACGTGGAGATCAAAAGTTGAATGAAGAGTTGGGTATATGAGATGTGTATGTGGAGGAAAACCATTCAATAAATGATGAAGTGAGAGGAGATTCATTAATTATGGTGATGGAAAAGTATATGAGACAACAAATGCTTGCTTGACATCCTCTGATTAGTTCTTGTTTTAGCTGAAACCACGGAAGAAGAGGATGTTTGGGTCCTGGGAAGGAGAAGAGCAGGATGCAGATGAGGTGAAGTTTAAAGATACAGATGAAGTGACGGCATGCAGGAGGAATGACTCAATCACCCACAGGCTGCATGCTGCCAGATGTCAGACAGCGTGCAGAGGAGATGAAAAAGACAGTTCGGGGAAGAAGAAAAAAGAGCCCAACACCTTTTGGCACACAGGACATCTATTGCAAGTCTGTGCGTCCTCGGAGAGGGATCCCTCCTCCGTTGCTCTTCTGGAGATTCCTTCCATTTCCACCCGTTAAAAGGCTTTTTGTTTGGGGAGTTTTTCTTTATTCGAAGCGACCGTTGAAAAGGACGGAAGGTGTCGTCGGCTGTTCCAATTGTAAAGCGCTGTGATGGAAATTTGTGATTTGTGATATTGGGAAATATAAATACAATTAACTTAACTAAAAAATAATCCAGTCGTGTTTGAGGGCCGACCGAAGATGGTCTGATGACAGCTACAGACAGTTTCCATCCCCAACCTAATGACAGACAAGAGAGCCGTAAACAAGAAAAGGCTGTGCAGGTTCAAAAGAAAAACTATTTGCTTGCAGTGGCATCAATCAATCTTCACAGTAAAGCACAATAGTTGGTCTTAGACAAAGGGAATAATGAAGAAAATTGCCGGTATGGATTGTCAGAAGACAGCAACGAAGGTACCGAACAAACACTGTTCTCCTTTAGCAGTGCTTAACCATCGAGAGATAATCATTAACTGGGTATTTAACCTTTGTTTACAGACAAAACTGAATTCTCTCTGCGTCTCTACAGACTAGCAGAGAATTCTGCAGGGTTTTGTTGAGACCTCATTGTCGGCTGTGGAGGCTGTACTTTGTGGTTAAGAAAATACAACAACAAGTGTCTTTCAGTCAGTCGGTGTTGCTAACCATCTCCTTACTCCTCTCTCCTAATTCAGTTCAGCCATGTATTTTAGGACTTTTTTAGGAGCCACATTTCATATAATTTTGATGTGTTTGATGAACGAGCAATTTAGCTTTAAATCACGCTGACACAGGGAGCTACGAGCAAGACATATTCAAATGAATATCAATAAACGACATATTGTCCGATTTAAATGGCCACTCCAGTGATTTTAATATTGCATCTCCATAAGGGACCTGTGAGAGACCGATACAAAAAAGAAAAAAGGTCTATCCAACATTCACACGCACTGTTTCCAAGACAATGTAAAGAAACATGCAACGGCTGGTCAATCCCTTACAAAAATGAAGTTGAATAAATACCTGTAACAAAAAAACATGAGAATCAACAAAAAGGGTTTATTAAAAAAAAACAGGCCGTTGTATTGAAAAAGGTTTAAGTTATTTTGTCCATGACAAACAACTAGTCACTTGCCAGACAAGTTGTTCTGCGACGTTTTTCCTTCTTCTTCCCCTTCAACACAATGAAATATGGATAAGAGTGGCAGGGACAGTGGGCAGCTGTCAACAAATTCCACAGCTTCCCGCCACCACCGATCAATCAGGACCACAACAGTGCTGACCTGCTGGCTAGAGCTGACATTAATCCTAAATCTTCCAGTCAGTGCGGAGGAATGACAGGACACAAAGTGGTGATGGTGGGAGCGAAGGCTGATACAGGCGCTAACGAGGAAAGGTGCTGATGCTAATGGACGGATCTGTGGCTCTCTAACAAGCCTGCATCGTTTGATGTCCTAATTTACAGTGAGCTTTGTCTCAGGGGTGCAGGATAATGAGCTGGCCCGGGATTCCCAGGGCAGCAGCTTGTGTAACACACCTCATGCAAGGGGACGTTCACTCCCACCAAGCGCAAGAGTGAGAGACGGAGAGAGAGAGCAGGAAGGACATAGTGGATGTCTGTAGGAGAGAGAAGGGCGTGAGGAGGGAGGGAGGAAGGGGAGGTGGGTACATGTCACCCCTGCTTGATATGCTTGTTTGTACACACCAATCATTGAATCGCTGCAACCAAGTGAGAAAAGCTTGTGTTCTCTGTGACAAACTGACCTCGGGCAACAAGAACACTCACAGAAAGAGGAAACGGAGAAGGAAAGCATGGCGGGTGGGGGAGAAGAAGCAGCAATAGAGAACGTTGGAGTTGATCCCTATCGAGCTACGTCTTGTCCACAAAACACCCGTCACAGACGTCCCTTCCCGAGCTCTCCCGTGCTCAACTCTCAATCAAAAAATGTCCCTTCTATTTACGGAGCTACCCTGAAAAATATGGCTCCTAGTGCACTCCAAAGCAAATTAGCAAATGTGGAGCTCAGTGACCTCAGTGCAGAGACTATCCACACAGAGTATGCGGTGTGCCCTACCACCCCCACCTCTTACTGCTGCGTCTGCATGGCTGCATTAGTCAAGCTCAAATGGCTTTTTCCGCCATGAGAAGCAGAGCATGACATGCTCTAAACAATGGCAGGCAGATGACGAGCCAGCTCCATTTGATGATGGCCTCTGCCGACGTGGCCGCCTTTTTTTTTTTTTTTTTTTTTATGTGGGGGGGGGAATATGAGGGCAGCATGATTCATTAGGAGAGCACAGGTGGCCCGAGATCTAATGAGTCAGTTTGTGCACTTCTAACATGCAAATGACTCCCAAGATGGATGTACATGTTTAAAAAAAGAAGAAGCTTGTTTTAGACAAGAGTCTGAATTTAGTGGTGATGTGAGCCTCAACCTAATACAGCAGTAGCCAACACATTTAATACAAGAGGCTAAAAAATGCACCAACACGCTGACAATGACCATTAACAGAAGACACAGCACAATATTCAGGATGTTGTGATTCACCACCTCAAATGTCAACAGTGTTAAATGCTGTTATTTCATGCAACTAAAAGACATCAGCATCATCTACTTAATAGCTAGACACCGACTGCTCCATCAATTAACTAGAGGCCTGTTTGTGGGAGAGAGGATGCTGGCTGGTGTCTCTGAGCAGTCTCTATTAACACTGCCCCCCTCTGGCTGCCTGATTAGGATTGTGTCTTTGCATCAATCAGTCAATAGCATGGTAGACATTTTGTTTCATATCTAATGGTAGATACCCACTCATTGAGATTTTTTTTTGTATTTAAAATTGACTTATACTCACAGTAATACTAATAGCTTCTGGAGTAGCAAAACAAACTGCAAACTGCATAATACATCTAACCTTGCTTCAGTATCTTTAAATAATACGCAAAAAAATGTTTTCAGCATGCCACTCAATTCATAACAGGAGCCACAACAAACCAAATTGTACCTGATCTATTAACTGCTCGCCACTGAGCACCGTTTGAACGTTTGACCTTCTCACACAGCTCATGACATTATGTTGACATTTGAAGTAATCCCTCCTACGGTTCTTAATCCCAGTGGCCGTGGACCGCCCTGACCCCTCCTCTGACATGCACTCACCACACACTGACAGAAGAGGCAGGGAGACAAACACGACTCTGATACCCAGACGAGTCAACAACACCACTGGGCTTTAGAAAGCTCACGGGGATCGGAACATGCAGCGATGAAAACGGGCTTGTTAATTATCATACACAAACTGAAGCGCTGAGATTGTTTGAGCCTCGCATGTTTCGTTCCATTTAGTTCAAAAAGTCATTATTTCGCCATGTTTGTAAACACACAGTTCATATAAGTACATTTACAGCTGTTCTGAAGCTTCTTCTAACATCTGGTTGAGAAAATATTCTGTCCACTGCATGATAAAGAAAGATTCTCAAGTTGCAACTGTATTTCCTGAATCCATTTGCACAATACATCCGTCCCTCCCCATATGTTTATGCATTATATTGTATGCAAATGTAGAATATTGGAAAGAAACATCAAAATATACCAATATATTATAGTGATACATTTTGGTTGTACAAATTGAGTAAGGACATTTTTGGAGAAGAAAAAAGCGGCAACTAGAGAAACGGATTACACATTTTTCACCGTGAAGTGGACCAAATAGTTTTTTTATCCAGAGTCTTCAAGGATTCTCAGGGTACCTTCAAAACAGCGCTAAATTTTTCTAAATTTGCTTAAATGTGATAGACAAGATGGGCCTGCCAGTAATTTACCGTACACTCCCTTCTGCGTTTTAACATTTAAACTATGTCTGCAGTTGTGAGATGAAGGAGCCTGTGCTGGATGGCATACTGCACATAATATTATATAACTGATATAAAGAAGCATGTTTGGATCGTATATCCTCCATTCAGCCCTGGCTTTTACAGTATATACTTTTTGGTAAAATAATGTAGCTTTTTTTGAATAAAGTTTCACTAATGCAACAGGCACAAACAGATAAAAGTGATGAAATGAGAGGTACAAGATGACAACCCATTTATTTAGTAATACATTCTGCAAACTAGAAATTTTATTCAAACTTTAAAGGCTAAAAAATGAAAGAAAGGAGGGAAAGAAGGGGAGAAAATGTAAGGAGCAGGGAGAGAAATGCATCAATTCACAAGCAAGGAATGCAATTTGTTCAATCGACAACACAAATAGTACAATTTAGTTCAGGGAACAAAGCTTTTTTTAAACATTTTTTTTCTGCCATTCCTTTGGAGCTAGAACATAATACAAAATATACAGTTATTGAACTTTGTAAAATCACTCACAGAGGCCTCTGAGAAGCATTTGAATTGACATTGACGATACTTATCTACAGCACTAAAGCTATTCTTGAATGTAATCATAAATATAGCAGATATGAACGTATGTATGCACATTTCGAATGCGTACGAGGTTACCATGTTAAAACACTTGCATTAGTTAAAGTATGACATCATCTGCAGTGAAAAATTAAATAAGCTTTAAAGACCGAGATTCGATAAAGTAACATGGGGGAGGGGGGGGGCAACACACAAACCAGCAATGGTTGAAAAGTTGTACCATGTCACAACCAGGACAAAGTCCCTTTGTTGATAGCTTAAGTACCCTAACATGGGGGTAGTTTTGAATCTATTAGAGTGTAAAGTCAGAAGCATTACTCCTCATCATAGTGTTCTGTTGAACAAGTACTTTAGGGGGGCGACATGAGACTGGGTAAGGCAAATCGGTGAGCTTATTTATGAGCTGAAAAAGGTCAGCAAAGTGAGGCTCGGGTCGCCCTGCGAGGGGACAAATAAACCACAACTGCTCGGGGTCACACAGTAAACGCCACAACTGAGGTACATCGACATGTACAAGAGGGCGCAAGCATTTAAAATCTCTTCAACGTCTGCCAGGTAGTCCTGCGTACAAGAATATACAGGATGCAATCCAGGCAACCAAAGGTAACTCTGTAAATAGCTTTATAATCTTTTTTTCTACAATAACAATTTTCTGAAAAAAAAAAAAGCTGATTAAACAGATGATCAGTGCATATGACTTTGGTCATTTAGTCACTTCTCACACATTTCTAAAACCCTGAACTCTCGATACAATTCTAGATTTGAGCTAAGTGAGCGTCACACAAGTAGACAAATTGGTGGAATCACACAGGTGAGCGTTTGAGGGCCTTTGAGGGTTAGCGTATACGACAAGTGTTACTAGTTACTAAAATACGTTGTCATTTGCAGTAGCCACTAAAATCATTACTCGTTTTGTTAACGTCAGCACAATTCAGTCAAATACTGTACATGAGCACAGGCGGATCCCACTCACATAGACCAGTGTCAAAATGATAAGTTCTGGGGGAGAACAAAACAAAAAACGTGAACTGCTTTCTGAACAGTTTAGATCGACACAACACAAGACAAAAACTATTCCTGCAAAGGTTATGAGGTATTTTAGTTAATGACAAATTGGAACAGAATAATAAAAAAAAAATGTCGGGGATGCCATGGACATTTTACATAATTTAAACGTAAACGCCCAGATGTGTCAAATCACAGCAAAGCTGCCGTCAATAACTGCTAACATTGCAGCTACAGCAATTTTCAACATTAAAAAGCGAATTTCTAGATTTTTCATTCTGTGGCTTGTTACATAAATAGGGGATTAATTTAAGGGGTCACATCCTGAATTGTAAATCTCTAGAGCAACGCAGGACAGTCAAGGGGTGTGTGGATATTGATGGCCTTAAAAGGCAAAGAAATGTTGTTTGTTTCTTATTAAAGCGCAAAGAAAAATTGCATGAAATGTTGCTTTAAGAGACATCAACACCGACCAGGTTTGCAATTAGCAGTTTGGTGCTGAAAACCGTTTGAAAAGAGACAGACATTTAGTGCACTCACTAAACGAATACAAGCTAAATAAAACTGCTCATCCAAGTAAAAAAGGTATTTTTACACCTTTTTTTTTCTCCCTCAAACATAATGAATAAACTGCCTCGACGAGTTTTAATTTTAAATGATGTGAGCACCGTATGTATTGGTGACAAATACAATACTGTCATTTAAAACCAAAAGAAGTGGATGAACAACATTTTTACAGTTTTGTTTGTTTTTTGTTACATGATTTTTTTTTTGCTTTTTTTATCGGAGATAATATTCATTAAAACCACTTTTTTATGCAAACACACAGATAAATCTACCGAATTATGACTATGCTACTATTCATGCCATTTGTCACGCGAGACTGTTTAAAGGTACCCTGTGGAGTTTCCTCTGTAAACACAGCTAGGTTTACATTCATTTCTTCACAAAATGCAATGTGTCTCCATACATCCACAAAAGATTTTAAAAATTTGAATTTTCTCCGTCAGCTTGTCTTTTATGGCTTTGATGTACACATTACGGCCTCCTGCAGTCATGGTCACTCGTCAATACAAACAACAATACTCTCCAGCATGACCAGTGTTTCAAAACGCCACAGAGTACCTTTAAAAGCTGGAAATCTCAAAGTGAACATCACACTCTCTCAGTTTATCTTTTACAGGGCTACAGCTCTTTGCTCCTTTATATTGTTACTTCTTTTAATATAGATATCTGAGTGTCTTTGGGCTTTTTGCCACAAAAGTCTATTAGAAAGCAGCTCATTTAAGATTAAGTTCTGTGTTTTGTAAAGATTTAATTATTTGCAACCACCAGAAACCTAAATGCGGCGAAATAGTTAGGATTGTCATTTTGATAAATGAATGTACATTATTATTGTATATTTTGTAAATGAAATGGTTCAAACACTAAGTGCTGATCAGAGGAACACCAAAATGATTAAGGGGAAAGCTTTTTTTCTTTCTTTTCAAAACACACACATATTCTAACTAACCACCCCAAGACAAAGCACCATCACATTTTGTCCATGCCAAAAAAACTAACTCAAGCGACATGATTTATTCCTTGAAAGATTTAGTCAAAAATATATACATACATAATTTTCCAACAATGCAATTTTAGACAGAAAAAAAATGGCAGCAAATAAATCTGAAATGAAACCATTTATTTTCAAGAAATATATCTACTGTGTGTGTGTGTGTGTTAAATACAGATTTAGTTAGGGACAAGAAAAATCAACCCACAGGTCATACACTATAGCAGCAAACTGTAATGTGCTGTGGCTTGTGGTGCTGTGGGAGAGGCAGAGCAAACCCCATGAGAATAAAAAGGTGCTATACAACCATGAGAACTCATTGCAGTTAGCAGATTTGTTCTTGGTTTGAATGTCCAGCTGAAGACCACGTGAAGAATAAAAATAGCCTTGTAAGTTTTAGAATCAAAATCTTGTATGTTTTGTCCTATCATTAGACTGGTAACGGGTGATTTTCTCTAAAATATTCAGTGATTAAACTGTTCACATCTGTCAGATGACCAGATGTTAAAAAGGTAGAAGCTAAAAATCTATCTGTACCACAAAAAAAAAAAAAAACTGATTCTCATGAAAAATAAACTTGGCATAGGCTGTCATAAAGCTGAAACAAGTGATTATAAATCATATGGCACCCACAGTGGGCACTGGTAACAATGTCTGTTTAGAAACTGAGGTTTAAATATGACACAACCGATGTGTAAACTAGTCTAGACTTGACTAGAGTCGATGCATTGTACACAATGGGTTAATTGAACTACTCGTGTCATCTCAGGTTACTGTATAGTTCTGATACATAGCTTAAAGTTGTTCAAACAGCATAACAGCATGTAAACTCTGTTATCCTAAGCCTTTCGGAATAAGAAGTAGTGAAAGCTTATGTTGGACTGATATGGAACACTGGCTGAAAAAAGCGCAGACAGTGAGTAAGCATTGGGAGAGCAATTCCCTTAAACTCCAGGCTGGTCTGTTGTCTAAACCACCAGAGCAAATTTAAATTAGAGTTGCGCACACAGATCTGTCTTTACACCGACACACATAGACACAAGCACCCATTCACGCTTGCAAGTATCTATCTGTAGACAAACGTGTTAACAGGTGTCTTTTTTTTTCTCCATCAAATGACTTGAAGAAATTAACAAAAATAAAAAGATTATTAGTCACTTCAAACTTCCAAAATGACAGCAAAACACTTTGCCATTATTATTATTGGAGCATGTAGAGAAAACCACTTACAAAAATAAAATACAATTTAAAAAAAAAAAAAAAAAAAAAGCACAGGGGAAAAATAATTAGGATTTAAATGGTTTGATATAGAGAGCTTACTGTGTTGTCAACTATACAATTTACCCGTTTATTTTTTTAAAGGAGCATAGACTAACAAAAAAAAAAAAAAGTAAAGTAAAAGCGCAGAGACATTATGCCTGGAGGACAAGCAGTAATATTCACTGAATAGACTTTTGTTACAATTCCAGAAGAGCAGGAAAAGGCAGATAGTGCATAAAAGGATCTCTTTTTCATTTTTTTAACTTAAAATCAAGCTGCATTAAATACAGGCTGTTTGTACAGGACAATTGCACTTCACAAAAACAGAAATATACAAACACACACAAGGAAATGTGAATCAAATTAATTACAGCAACAACAACAACAAAAAATCTTACTACTTAAGCTGATTATTTAACAAAAAGAAAGAAAACCTTGTGGACTCGATTATTATGGATTACTTTAGAGGAGAGTATTAAGGTGGGTGAACATAAAGGGGGAGACAAGAGGGTGGGGATCCTGAACTCCAGAGTGGACTGGTGCTGCACTATTCCAGGTTTGTGTGCATGCAACTCCTCTTCTTCCTCTTCCTCCTCTTCCCATGAAATTCCCTTCTTAGAAACCAAAAGCTCAGAGTGACGGAGAGACAGACTGCTGAGCTGAGCTGCTGTGGGTCTTGAGAGGAGGGTGGTTTGTAAACTCTATGCTGTGTTAGTGGTAGGAGGTTGTGTTACCACATGTCGTCTGTGGACGCAGAGTCCTTGATAAGAGAGGAGAGGAAGGAAAAACCCTTCAGACTGGCTCAACATCCATGCTATTTCTATCAAGAGCTGGACAGTTTTAAGCATGTAAGACACAAACTGAAAATATAAATCATGCCGAGGTGGCCTGGCTCGCATCAAGTTCGGATCTCAGTGAGGTCTGGACAGCATGTGGGCTCAATCTGGACAATTTGTCAAACGTAGGTCTCACATAATCTTTTCCCCTCAAGAGCGAGAGCAAAAGAAAAAGAGGAGGAAAACCACGGCTGGAGAAATGAGTCGTGTTACGTTACTGCTGATAACCCAACATTTCCTGATTTTGCCGCTTCAAAATAAAAGCTCATAAAACAACAAAGGCTTTTATTGTGACGGATTTATAGGAAAAAAAATGTATTAGCGCATATATATATATATATATACACAAACATATAAGAACTCAAAATGATTCAACCCCCATTGCAAATTAGGTTTATTGGCCAAAGTGGTCTCTCCTAATTCAACACAAAATGCCACTTTTAAAAACTACTGCAGTCTTAAAATAAGTCAACCCCATTAATAGAATCCCTCATAAGAGCACACATTTGCAAATCAGGTGTTGCATCAAACACACCAGCAGGCCCTGAGGTTGTAGTTTCTACAGTAAGGCACAAATAAAACGCTGAAGATCTCCATGCCTGAACTCCAAGACCACTACTGACCCAAAAGCACAAGAAAAGTCGGCTCCGGTTTCCCTGGTCCAGTCAAAGTAGCTACATCCCAAGGAGACCCTACCATGGGCTGATACCCCAGACAACTTGGCTTGCAGGATCTCTAAGCCACTCAAACTGCTCCACCAAGTTAAGGGGGCAATTCGCGGAGGAGTATGGCAAAATATGCATCACAATTTCTCTATGCACCTCCAAAACATGGGGCATGTTGTCCACGACTCATTGACTGCAGTTCACTTATGCTGCTGGATATACTAAAGTTACAACCAAACTTTTCTTTCCTATCATGGAATTCAATAAATAATTCAAAAATACATACTACAGAATCTCCAATGTTAGCAACAGAGTACACTCAAGAAACAGAAAAGGTATTGGGCTGACCTATTGACAAATACTACTCAATGCATTCAGTGGATTCATGGCGACATCTTGCATCCTTTCTTATCAGCACTTTAGTAACATGGTGTGCTTCTCCACAATACCGATAATTGCACTGCCTCAATGATCTTTTCTGTATTTTGTGGTGCTAAACAAGTTTATAATGAGCTATGAGGATTTCTTGTCACAAAGCTAATTGTGTTTATAAGGGTTTACATCTCACATACTCTGATGTGAAGGCCTTGTCTGAAGAATCAAGAGCCACAATGAGCTGGATGGATACATCCAAACCGAGCAACAAGGCACGACTCAATCAGAGAAACGGGTGAAAGGGATGAAATGTCACTTGAGGTTTTGAACGTATTAAAATGTATAAAAGTCTGTTGTCTAATAAAAAGACCACACAACTCTTCAGTCAAAATGCTACGTGCCATCAAACATGGACCTAAACAGACAAATTCTTAAGGAGAATCTGGTGGGATAGTCCAAATAGTATAGGGGGATGTTTGTGCTTTAAAAGCACAAACACAGTGCACTACAGAAGCAACAGCACTGTCACTTCAAAACAAGGTGTTAAGTATAGTTAAAGTTCTTTGGTGGCCACACAAAACCTCAAATTTGAATTTTACTAAGCATTCCTATGGGAAAACTTAAAACTGCTCACATGCTCCCACTCCCCTGCTTGACCAAGTTGGAGTAAATCTGAAAACAAATGGATAATATCCCAATGTCCAAAGATAATACATATTTGTCCTAGAAAAACTGCAAAGTTGGTTCAAAAGGTTGAATACAGTCACGAATACTGTATGATTTCTATCAGTCACTTTAAATATGTTGGCAAATGTGTCAAAGAACCTAATTTTACTTTCTCTATTGAAAGCTTTGTGTCAGTTTATACCATTATGTATTCAAGCTGCACCACATAATACAGAGGAAGCCAAGGGGCCTGACGTGTTAAAGTAATTTCAAAAATCCATCTTTATACAAACATAAAAGACTGAAACAAAGCGCCAATTTTCACTGTCAAGGACAAGATGACATGCACAATTCAAATGCAGCTGACCCAGTGAGCTCATCTGATGAAAACTCAAAAGCCTTATATCTGAGTGGACGAGGGCAACAGCTTTGTGGTCCGTTTGTATATAAAAAGGAATGATGAGCAATGTTCCTTTTTTTTAAACCAGTATGTGAGAGAATGCAGGTTTACACAAAACCAGACAATTTCACTTATTAGATCTCCCCTATTCAAATTAAAAAGCAACAATTATGGAAATGAGCTCATATTGTATAAAACTGAGCCTTTTTTGGCATAGGACAAGCAATGCAATTGTGGTCTTTTGTCAAAAGGAAACCAAGTTATGTTTTACGAGGACTATTTAGGGAAACAATCGGACATTGCTGTCATTACAGTCATGACAGCAATACAGTGTTGTCAGCCATAAAAACATGTTAGTATTACAACAATATAACGTAAGTGCTTTTATAAATTTTCTCCATTTCAAAGAAGGCAAAGAGACATCGTAGAGTCACTACGTTACTGATGAGTCCGTGAGCAACGTTATTTTTTCGAACTGAATTTTGAGTCAATTAGAATTGGCCACAAGCCTAGTTCATACTTTTAAATATTATTGACATGCAAAATGTATTTCAAATTTGCTGGCCACAGGTCAAAAAGCATGCATGTACCAATCCAAGCAAATCTACAGTGAATAGTTTACTTTAAGGACAAGTTGGCATACTTACTGTGTCATCACTTCGGTAGGGGTTGAGTTTGTTGTACACTGCTTCAATAACACTTCGTCTAAGGGGAAGAAAAAGTAAATAAATCTAATAACATATAAGACTTTATTTTTCATAAAAAAGATTAAACCGACAATCACTGTTAAAAATAAAAACTTGTCATTATCAATTCTCATAACAAAGCTCACTCACTTGCTTGCCAGCTCTCCTCCGGGAGGGAGGTTAGGGATGCTCTCGGACGCTAACGTCCGCAAAACATGGACCAAATCCGGGACACCTTCCTCCCCCTGCTTTTTAATAATCTCTGTTGGAAAACAAAAATACATTTGGATCGTTTCACAACAAAGAGCAAGTGTTTCTCAAAAAAATCTTGATATGTGCAGTTATTAACGTTTTACTTTGACTTTAGATAGGTTTTTCTCTGTATACACAACATCTATAGCAATACATTTCTGTCCATCCTGGAAGAGTGAAACCTCATCTGTTGCTCTCTGAGGTTTTTCCTTTTTTTCCCCCACTGAAAGTTTTTTTTGGGGCAGTTTGTTTTTTCTCATCTGAATGTATATACTTATACGGTCAGGGAGCCTCTATAGATTAGAGGTTTCCTGGAGTGGTACATTTTAAGACCTTTGGCCAACTACTGTTCCCAGAGAAGAAAATTATTAACCAGAAATGTTTTACAGACAAACTCTTCTCCTGGTTGTCAAGTCAACATTGAACAACGTGTGTCAAGTTTAATTCCCAGATGAAATGGCCTCCAATTGGAAATGATGTCTCTCATTCTTTCAACAACTCTTGACATTAACATGACATTGCTTGATATTGTAACTGGCTGACTTGTGTTCTTTGCTCAAAAAGTTAAATGTAATTGATTGTTGTGTATTTTAAAAAACAATAGACTAAGGTTTACTTGATGACAAAAAAAACATTAATTTAACAAAATGAACCAAAGTCATCAACCGTGTCGGGGGTTCCTAGCTTCTTCTCACCTGACACTTACTTTTGGGCTATACAAAATAAACTGAATTACAATGTCAGGGAATGTTTCTCTTAATAGAACAGTACTATACCTAAAAGCATTTTGAATGAAAAAAAGCATATATATATATATATATAAAAATCAAGCAGAGTACATTTATTATTCTCATTCAAGTGTTTGGTGATTTTTAAACTGTGTTCTTCCTGACATCTGTAGATGCTCCCTGAGCATAGGGGAATCCAAATAAAATAACTGCTTTCAGACAGGCTTTTGAATGTTTCCCTGGCTCTAGACACAGCTCTGACAGATAACAGCCTAGATGTTAATAAGGCTAACAATATTTTAAAACATGATGTAAACAGAAAAAACCTGTAATGTACACTGAATAAAGTGTAAATTCCCACCGAAAGTAATAGGGATTGTGATGTCAATATCCCAGGTTCTATTGTAGTCGAAATATGAGTTTTCGCTCCTACCTTCTACTCTGCCCTCCAGATATTTATCCAGCTCAGCCTCCCGTTTTACCGCTTCTGGAGATACCTTTGGCGCCCCAGGAAAGCAAATTAAAACAACACTCATATTGTCACGGCTTCCCTGTAAAAAAAAATAAAGAACAAACATAGAGGTCATGTAAATCAACCAGGTTACCATAACAGACAAGTGTGTAACAAAATATCTATGTAGGTTTTGTGAACATGCCATACCTTGTACAAGCAGGTGTCAACAATTTCATTGCTGACCCTTTCAAGATCATCTGTCACCTCTAGCCTTGACCTGACAAAGTCACACAGTTCCTCATTGGCCATGACATCCCAGATGCCATCACAAGCTAGTATAACGAATTCATCTTCCCCCTCGCATCTCTCGATTGCATACACTTCGGGCTCCGGGGACACAAGCTGCTCTGTCGGACCTTTTCCATGCACACACTTGTAGTCGAAGTCTCCCAAAGCCCGAGACACAGCTAGAGACCCATTAACTCGCTGGATCATGACGGAGCCACCGGCATTCTGGATCCTTTCCTTCTCCAAAGGGTTGCTGGGTTTGTGATCCTGCGTGAAGAAGTGCACAGCTCCGCCCCGACTGAGGAGTCCCCGTGAGTCGCCACAGTTGATAAAGTAGATCTGGCTCGGAGCAATCATCACTCCCACTGCAGTTGAACCACTGCGGTCCACACCATGCTTTTTCTCAGAGATGGTTCGCATGTGTTCATCAATCTGCAGGAATCCTGTGCGGATCCCATTCTTCACGCTATCTGCAGATGGGTCTTCCTGCAAAGCACTCTGGAAGTCTGAGTTGCTGGTGATGTGCTCCAACAGGTGCTCACAGCAGTACTTGGCCACCTGAGAGCCTGCATGCCCGTCATAAACAGCAAAGAATGACCAGGGGTCGAGACCATGAGGCAGACCAATAACTGCGGTGTGTGCATCTTCCATTTCTACACGCCAACCCTGCATGCTACTCAGCCCATACTTCAGGTTGTTGCCCTCACCACGGGAATTGTATTTTTCCATCTTTGGTTTGTCCAGAAATGCACCCATTGTGTTTCTCTTACGACCTGTAACCGAAGTGAAAAGAACAGCATCTAATTACAAGACATGACAGAAATTAAGTTTTTACTAATGAAGCCAATAATTGAAGGACTTTGTGGCAATATTCAGTTTCTGATCAGGTAATTATGCAACTGTATATTTTAGAGTAGATAAACTAAAATATTGGATATCTAGTACTAAACGGAAGGACACAGTTTTGTATCAACGGATTAACACAAATAGCATGTATTCCATCGCGTCGTGGCAAAAGATTGGCATATTGGAGCTAGGCTTAGGTCCCCTGCCCTCATCTAAAAATAGTAGAGCCGTGTAAACATTTTGGCTACTTATTAGGAACCCTGCTGTTGTGGATCCGATTGAAACGCCCTTCAGCCACTGCCTGATCAAGTGTAACATTGAATGTAGTTAGTGTAATCTGCAATGCCATTGACACTGTCATTTAATTGTATTTTGAATAACGTCACACCGCGAGACACAATGTATCTGACCTTCGCAATGCCCACCACTTCACCATACTAGCTACTCAGGTTAATGTCTGCACTCTCAACGCCAGCTAACCGACTGACTCGATAACCACTCCAAAACAATCTCTGGAGATCTGGCAAATCTAACATTAATGCTAACGTTGGGATACGCCAATCTACAACATGGACCTGCTCAGCAAGATACAATTTGCTCATAGATTTGATCAACGAAAAAATGTTAAAGTTAACCCTGTAGGATGTCCAGACCGTAACCCAGATAAACAAACAGCCGTGCCTAGTTGTGGGCCTTGACCCTTGTCCCCGACAGCTAACTTTGACAGGCCTCCCTCTACCACCGTTTGCTAACATTGTCTAAAGGCAAGGAAAACCCTCGGCCTGGCTAACGTATTAACGCTAGCATTGAATGCTAAAACGGCTAGGATAGCTCAACTACACACGGTTCCTCAGCAGCTACTGGCTTTAGAGTAAACATGTTAGGACTTACCAAATATCCGAAATACCAGTTGACAGCAACGGAAACTGGGAAGGTGACAAGGACCAAATAGTCTCAGTTCACACCGACGAAACTATGGGGTTCTCGACGGTTTAGCTAGGCTAGCTAGCCAGTTAGCTAGCAAGGAGCAATCTTCACTCGAGACTCATATAAATGGCTTAAGTGCGGAGGTCCCTCTTTGCGCGCGCCTGTGATGCATTACATTATCTCAGCTGGCGATCTTAATAATATTCTAACTAATTTTTGGGGGGAATTTATGGGCCGGAGATTTGGGTGGTCAAGCCAGGGGGAAGCTGAAACGTCTGTCCCAGCCTCTCCACTTGACAGCTTGCTAGCTAACGTTAGCTTCTGAGGAGCACAGCGCAAGCCCCCAGGAACAGCGCTGCGCTGTGATGCGATTTCGGCGTAGTGGCTGCTCTGGGTAATTACAACTTCCGGGATCATCACGTGACGCACACTGGGCCATTTTTCCCACACACAATCATTGGAAAAGGACCAGCTGTAAAATGGCGAATACATTTTTCTGAGTGTCACAAACCCCCCGAAACTGACTATTTGCATTTTCCGAATTTGATCCATTCAGTCCAATAACATTTGGAAAGAGCTGCGTGATTAAACTATTTAATCCCACAAGTGTGTACAGGAAGTCAGCAGGCTCGAGTCGCTCGACCAGTGGAAAGATGGTTTTATTATACATCCATGGACTTAAGTCGCCCAATGAGAAATTTAGAATAAGTGGGGCGCAATCGTTAAACGTGGTATGCAGTTATTGTCAATGCATCTATGGCACAGTTACTAAGAGAAAGGACCCGGATGTTGCAGGTTGCGTACTCGGAAAAATGACATCATCCCTGTAGAGTTGTGGCTGCTCAGACTGTAACACAGGAGGCAATTAGCCAATGCAAAATAGGCTCCCAAATCTGATATTTGGCTTGAATTTGTACACGGGATGGTTTTGAAGGACTCATGAATTCAAACGTGTATTTGTCACATTCATGTAAGATAAGATAAAATAAGATAATCCTTTATTAGTCCCTTAGTGGGGAAATTACAGGATTACAGCAGCATTGCTCACAAGTGAATACATTATATAGTAATTATATGTATGACAATATTGAGTGGTTTAATATATTTTGTTATTTAGAAAAAGAAAGATACCGATAATAAGGCATTGTCTAGGCACCAATATCAATAACCTGTCCTTGTTATTCAGCATATATTTGTGGGGCTGCCAGTGGTCAAATTTAAGTATCTGAAATCCATATACATATTCCATATAGTCCATATTCTGGAAAAACCTGCATAAAACCTGCATACGCCAAATGTATGGCCTGCATCAATAGAGAGAAGAAGAAAAATCATGACCTGTTTCAACAACAAATTCACAATAAAGTCTATACTTGAAGATAGAAGCTTGCACTCTTGTCAACTGATAATTCATATGAGACAACTGGTACTTTACAGGTTTAATGTTTTATGCCCAGATATTACTCTTATACTTTTCAAAAAGTCTCGATGTAGAACACTTTGTACCTCTAAATAGAACCCAGTGTCACAGTCACTCTTTTTAGCTTCTCCTGTTTATTCTGTGTTGACGGCTATTGCAATAAAAGAGGCCATGGACTCTCTTTTGGATCCATGACGCCTTGTGTATTCCACTGCTGCACATTTTAACACAGTGAGGGTGAGCTTGGCGTATTATTCTTTTGCTCTCTTTACTGAAAGTGAATTGTGTTTTGTAACAGCAATCACTCTTAGAGAAACAACAAGTGTCTGTGTAACACTGGTTGAAGCTTATTATTGCAAAAAGATGGCATTCACAACAGCGAAAAAAATATCGACTTCTGCAACTCGAAGAGAGCAGCAAGGATGAAGAGTTAGAAGAAAATAAAATGGGGCTTCGTTTACACGATTCATTTGTGCATATCTTTAATTCTGAAAATATTCGAGCGGAAGTGACGTCGATATCCTTTTATTGTAGCTTTGTTTATTGTTGCAGAACCTTATCGTATGGCTACTTAGCTTAAACCATAAGTCTAACGTAATTCATTAATTTTCATCAAATGGACTGCTGCGTTGCATCTGCACTGTGGTGTTTTGTACCACTTTATTTACTTATTAACTTCCTGTGTTTTATTTTCGCGGATGCAGACTTCACTCTGCTTTGGGCAGGCCTGTTCGGACACAGGCCAGGTGAGTTACTGAAACCTGACTCTTATTCACAAACAAGGAAATGTATCCGTTTGATGATAAGGTGGGGACAGTCGGTGTCAATGTTTCCATTCCCCGAGGTTTCGTAGCAAAACAGAGTAAACGGTTAAACAACAATTAGCGAACGTTTCACTTTGACCCATGACTGTAAGTCACATGATGCTCATCTGAGATGTTCACAGATCAAACTCCACATTGTATACGTGGTGAATGTTTAGCGTAGTCATATCTGGGAATGATTTATACACATTTCATATTTATATATATATATATATTTCATATGAAGGACCAGTAGTGGAATAGGTATTCAGAAATTTGACTCAGGTAGCAGTAAGTAAGCCAAAAGGATTACAAATATTTAGTGGCAAAAAAGTACATTTTAATTTCCACCATTGTCAAGGACAAAACATAGACACAAAAACCCTATATACAGTTTTGTTTGTGATGGAGCCAATGTTGACAGTTGTATTTTTTGTGTTAACCAGAGAATAAACTGAAAGGGCTGGTGGTTTGGATCACTGGAGCCTCCAGTGGGATTGGAGAGGAGCTGGCCTACCAGCTAGCAAAGTGTGGGTCACGGCTCATCCTGTCTGCTCGACGTGAGGATGAGCTCAAGAGGGTGAAACGTCACTGTTTAGGTGAGAAAATAAAAACAACTATATATTGAATGGCTTAGCGAAAAGAAAGCCGATTAAAATTGTCTGAATACTTCGTCAAACTCTTGCAGAACACTACAGTGTAACACAATTATAACATTGGTAGTACTTTCATTTAGTTTTACTCAGTTGCGACCAGCTGAATAATTTCTGGAATTCTTTTTCTCAAGAGTGCTCCGACCTTCAGGATGAAGATATTCAGGTTCTTCCACTTGATTTGTTGGAGAGGACGTCGCATGAAGAAAAAGCAAAAGCTGCAATTCAGTACTTTGGACATGTAGGGCTGCTACACTCTTTTATAATACAATGTGATTTCGTCATTAGTTTAATTGCAATAAGAGCATGTCACAAACTGTCATTCCCAGATGGAATGCAGAAGATCTTTAACAGTGTGTAATTATTATGTGTAATTATTATTATTATTTATTTAATCACAATATTCACACCGTATTCAATCCATAAACGTTTTACTTTACTGTTATATTTTCACTATACTGTTAATATCTTAACATTGTAAATTCAAATGTATTCAAATCATGCTGTATTCCTATTCTGTGGTTTTGTCCAATTTTTATTTCCAGATTGATGTCCTAATTAACAATGGGGGCCGAAGCCAGCGCTCTCTGTGCTTGGAGACCAGCATTGATGTGTATCAGGCCTTGATGGAGCTCAACTTCCTGGGTACGGTCTCCATCACCAAGCTCGTGCTGCCTCACATGACGCAGCGAGGCACAGGAAGCATTGTGACCGTCAGCAGCGTAGTCGGCCTGGCCGGGGCACCCCTGGCAACGGGATACTCTGCCAGCAAGCATGCCCTTCAGGTGACGGGAATACAGATAGCAAGTGTTTGGACCACAGCTACAATGGTCACATGAGCTTGTGTTTGTTTTCTCTGATTTCATTACTCCAGTGTCCTCATGCAGTTTTGATTAATAACTCTTTTTTTTCTTCAGGAATGGCAGTGTTGTTTATTATTATAATTTGTTTAAATACCTCTACATGCGATTAGCTGTTCAGTCCTGTTGCTGGTTTTTCACTGTTTTGTCTACAGGGTTTCTTTAATTCTCTTCGAACCGAGCTCACTGACTTTCCCAACATACTCATCAGCACGGTGTGTCCAGGGCCTGTGCAATCACAGATTGTCCAAAATTCCTTCACGGAGGAAGTGCACAAGGTATTTGCTATAGCGCTGTTCATTTTTAACATAACAATCCTGTATTGTACCTGTATGTGATATGACAGTAGCTATTTCAGTAACCTGTTTTCCTTCCATTACCAAAGCCCATGGCTGTAGCTGGTAACCAGGGGCACAAGATGCCAACAAGTCGCTGCGTGCGTTTAATGCTGGTGGGAATGGCCAATGGTGTCAAGGAAATGTGGATTGCACAGCAGCCCTTCCTCCTGTTCTACTACACCTGGCAGTATGCGCCCACATTTGCCTGGTTCATCACAAACATGTTGGGCAGAAAAAGGGTGCAGAATTTCAAAGCTGGTCTGGTAGGTACCGTATATAATCTAATTTTAGGAAATCTATGTGTACAAAGTCAATATGTTGCATATTCAACCAATGCATTGGCTAGATTTATCATCCGTGATGTCTACCGGACACAACTATCATAATGTCTGTCTGTCTGGTAAATATGTAACTGGAGCTTGCCACAGAGCACTTTAACATAAGTAAAGACTAATGAGGCTCTAGCCAAAGGAAATAAAATAGGCTGACTAACTCCTTTTAAAGCTTTAATTAACAGGTTATATCGTCTCGATATATTTAACATACAGATATGAGTGTTTATAATCTTCTCATCTGAATCTCTGAAGAAAGCAAATAAGCTTCCCAAAATGTTGAACTTTTCTTTTAAAGTTTACCGTTGGTGTATAGGGCCTTTTTAAAAACATCCCCTATTGTACTGAAAAACAATTTTCTATATTTAAAGCAACCAGAAAGCAATCACAAGGGATGAGACCAGTTTGTTGTTTCTGTACGTTTGGCGTTATAATCGCTTTCTGTATGGTTGACCTTGCGCCGTTCGACCTGGGACCGGGGGATTCTCACTGTGTCAAAGGACTTAAAATACGTGAATAAAGCAGAACGTGGCAGACATTATGCAAAGCTGTGTCTTGACAGCTAGGGGCCTTAGCTGTTACTGACCTTGCTTGAGTCTAATAAGAAGAAGACAGTGGCCAGGGTATGACAGGGAGAATGACTACTTCCCGGTGGTTCTGACTGACTGATCAGTGTGCCTGTTGGCCTCTGCTGGACAGGGACAGCTGAGGGCTATGAAGAAAGGTCATGTCAAACTGGCCAGACATTGAAGCATCACATGCTTATACTTGAGTACGTTCTGTGACATATACCTTCGGGACAAAAGAAAAACTTGACAAAACATACACAGTATTCCTCAACACCGGAGTTAAGTGAATTTGCATGTGACTAGACATTTTCAAAAGGGAAGTTAATTTCAATATAAAAATCATACCTTTTTAAAATAACTTTTTGGGGTGAAAACACACCTACCAATTTAGATCAGATTTACTGTACACAGTGCTAACTGCCAGCCCTTTATTTTGCAGGATGCAGACACTGCATACTTCACGAAGCCCAAGTCCTCCTGAAGGTCAAATCCTCAAGTGGAAACGCAGGAATTCCTGATGTTCGACCTGGAAAATGATGTGGGTGTCCTTGCCTTCATATCTAAGAACAACATTTAAAGACACAACTGCTTTGAAAGCTCAGAGCTTGACAGGGTCTTATAAAAACGGGTCCATTTTCTATTTCATTAGGCTTTCATCTCAAATGTTAAGTAAATCCTGTATTTTACTGTTTGTCTTCAGATTATGTGAATTTCTGATTTAAAGCCTACATTAATCATAATATTGGAGCAATGTAGCAAAGGACTTGCACTAACCGTTTGAATGCCTAATACAATTGAGTTGGGATATATTTTCTGCCCTGTAAAGTTTGTTTAGTGAAAGATAACAAAACTGCTTCTGCCAAGCTATTTTATTATAAGTATACACAGTTAAACATATAAAAAAAACACAATATGTACATAAGAATATGGACAAATTCATTTAACTCATTCTAAATTGTAAACAAGTGAATTGTAAACAAAACAATAGCACTAAACTACTGACACATACAGCAAGACATACTCAAGGCACATCCTTGATATCTTAAAACATTAAAACTCTTGTCCCGTTTTTGTTGGCATAAAGAGGGATCACCGGAAAATTGTGAAATCTGATAAAACTGGAGGTATGCAGTAGGTGTCATGTAGAGTAAAGGCTGGCAAATGTATTCACTTCTTTTTAAGCACAAACATGAATAAACAAACCACATAACGTGTGTGCTTTGGTGGAAACCTATAAGGGATTTGTTTTCTTTCATGTACTGTTCTAAGAGGTAGTCCACATTGTCAGTTAAAATCCCACCGATGCCACTGCTTCCTCTGTGCTGCAGGAAATTAAGCACTAAAAAAGTCAAGTTAATGTGAAAACTAAGTAGGTTCCCAACAGACATCAGTTTTCAAAATCAAAACTCCTAAATTATTTGAAGTTTTCTTGACTTTGCTGTAGTTTCCACATCAATTTCAAAATAACCATTGACTTTGGAAAATGGACATTTTGCTGTGGTAGTACCGACTGAAAAACATCCTCCTACCTGTCCCGAGTACGTTCAGCAGAAGGGGCAGATGATGCCACATGTCAGAGGCAGGGGAAGTGGAGGGGGGCTGAGGAGTAAATTGGGTATCCTAGAGGGGGGTCAGCTGCCTGAACAGTTAGGTTCCTTAGCATGAAGGGGTGAGCCTGGATGCTGTAACGCTCCTCGTCGTCATTAGTAGCATACAGGAGCTCCCAGGAAAGGTTTGCCCACTGGCCTCGCACCCCCTCTCCATTCAGACGACCCACCTGCACCAGCTGCTCCTGCAAGGACAGGACTCGCCCCGTGTAGGTTCCCTGTGGACAAGGACAATCAATGATGCAAATTAAATACACACCTTTCACTGAAATAGTCTCTAAACTGCTATTTTACATCCTCTAAATGTTTTCCAATTACTGAATAAGAAAGAATCTGTACTTAAGGTATCAAAAGTGTAACTTAGACAGGATGTATATGGAGTGGTACGTGTGATTACCATAGCAAGGTCATGTCCTAGAGAAAACAGGAAGGGTTTCTCCTGAAGGACACTGTCGTGCCAGCCTTTCTCCGTCACTAGGCCAATGTACCAATCCCTTTCATATTCCTCCAAGGTGCTGAACAACTCCTCAGGGGACTCCATGGGTCCTAGACTTGCTTGATCAAACAGCAGCTTGAAACTGAACCTGATGGCAAACATAGAGGCAGAAATCAATAAAATATTATTTTTTTCCTGACGCTGTGATCAGTTACCAAAACCTAGAAACTCTTAACTGTCAATTTTACCTGAAAGCCCGAAGTGCAAGCTGGTAAAGTTCTTTACTTGAGGAGAGCCAGTCGAGTCCTTCCGTCCATGGTACATCTCCACAATAGAGTCTGTAGACGTAACTGGGACTGGTGAAGGCAGACTCTGCTCCCAGTGAGATGAGACACGAAAGTGCAACCCGTGCATGCAGCTCTTTCAACGCTTCATCCTCCTTCAGGGCTTTGGTCATGTCCTCTGAGGTCTCGCCCTGCACAGCAGGCCCAAACTGCCCCAAGGTGAACCGAAACCAGTCCTCGGGAAACAAAGACCTGAGCTGCAGCAAGCGGGATGGTAGCAACGGTGCAGTTCTCCACCCTGTTGGGAGGTTGAATGCCTCTGACTGGGAGCAGTTGAAGTTCAACTGAGGGAGAGAACCGGGACTTTCTCTGAAGACCTCCGGGTTCCGGCCTTTATCCACTGCTGGCATCCCGATGCCCAAACCCAGAGGCTGCAGAGGCTGCAGGGCAGAGAGAGCCATGTTTTCAAAAAGGGTGTCCATCTCCACAGAGCCTGGCAGAGAGGCCCCTGTCTGCAGCGCTGCATGTCCAGGCTGAGCCTCTGCGGTCACTAATGCCACTGTCCGCCTGGCTGGTTGAGGTCCAAATAAGTCGTCCTCATCTGACCAATCACCAAAGGAGGTCAAACTGGAGCTGTCCTGTCTGAACCTGAGAGAAGACACATTAGATTCCACCACGACAGCCTCAGGCGGCTGGTTACAGGTGGTCTGGGCCAACTGGGAAGACTGGGACTTCCTGCCTCCAACCCCCGGCCCTTCTTCATTGCTCCATAGAAATCCTTTATGCTTCTGCACACAGTATCGGAGGAGCAACCAGACCAGTGCTTTCAGAAAGTCATCCTGAAGTTTCCTTAAGTTATCATGAGAGTCAATGATGCCAGAAAGCACATTTCGGGCATCAGAGTAGACTCGTACTGCAAGGGCAGCACATGGGGTGAGGGCATTTCCCCAGTGCAGGTTAAAACCCTGGGTGAAACCAAGACGCTCGGGGCGCTCAAAAGCTGCCTCGAACACCTCATCCACCCTCCGTGCTTCCACTGTGTGGCAAGATGTCTCCTGCAGCTCCAGACCCTGTAACAAAACACATTTTACCATCTTGTTGTAAATGACTGCAATGCTTCCTAAAAGACACTACGGAAGGATACAGTACCTTAATGTTGACTGTACAGTAGCCATATCCTCTCTCCAGGATCATTATCCAAACCATACGGTCCTGAAAGCGCCCAAGAAAATGAGAGCCTGGGGCTAAAGAACCTACAGAAGGGGGAGAAAATCATCAGCCATCCATGCATGCAACATGTAAAGAGGTACACCATGTAACACACACACACAACCAATGGTGCACAGTCCTTTTAATTTGCATCATCTGTGCATCCCTCTGTTGACTATATAGATAACATAGCCACTGGATGAGCTGCGGGGAGACATCAGAGTTGTACAGGAAGGTCATGATACTGTTTTAACTGGCTGACTGCACAGGGATCTAAATATTACATCTTTTCTTAGCCTTAGTTTTCCATTAGTCTCTAAAAGTTCCCTCCTTTTACAGAAATGCAGGCAAAAGACAGACATTTATTTCAACGCAGATGAACAGAAATGGCAAGGTGATGGAGGCTTTTGTTTTAAGTTGACTAGTAGTCGCTCAAGAATCATGTCAGGTCCCATAACGACATCTCAGAATTGTCCCAGTCGTACCTCATGATGCAAAGTGACAAGCTGGGCAGACTCCTTCCTGCTCACTGCTCCACGGCCCCCAGTGTGAGCAAAGCAAAAGAACACTACAAACTGCCATTGCTAGACTTTGAGCATCCACCTAACAAGCGATTATTCTGAATTATACATCACAGCTACAGCACCCCAAGCTAACAAAAACAAGATTGAGTGATGACATCACCGCAGCAGCTTTATTCAGTTTTGAATAATCAATCCATAAAGAATGATACTCTACTTGCACTGTTTTTTCGCTTGCCCCTTCCTGATCGAGCACAGAACAAAATCCTAGCAGCAGCTCTGTTTGGCTTCCGAGCATTATGAGGTTAATGGTGTGGAAAGATTTGAATGTAATGAAGACAGATCAGAGTTTTTTTTTTTTTGGGTCACTTCACAGGAAGCTCAACTGGATCATGTAAGTTTGCATTACTGGGAGCAATTCCAAGGAGCTGCTCCCAACAACAGTCCTCTTACGATTAAACCATATGAGGTGATGGCTCACTGCTCTTTGATCTGCATACTGTCTCTACTTCACCCAGAGAAAAGTTTAGCCACTCCAATTATAGTTCAAGTTAGGGGTGTTGCAAACAGTATGGTTATATTTTTTAAATGAAATATTGATATGTTAATAATATGCACATGATAAAATAATGAATCCAGAGCCTCTTAAATGACGCTTGTGTACAGTTATGGTGACAGACTCTCACCTGCCTACACTTGTTTATTAAGTGTAATTAATTTGTTAAAAAGGGACATAACAAACAATAAACAATGTTAAAGATTATTGATTGAATTAGTTTTTCTTTTAAAATTTTCAAAAGATATTGTAATAATAGTCATCGTAAATTCTTTAGGCCACAATAGCCGTGAATTGATAATCTGATATTGTGACAGCTCCACTACAAGTCAAAACACATTGTAGTAAAAACATTTTTGGAATATGGTAAATAACAAACAATATAAAGTACTGAGATTTTGTATTAATCCAATTGACGAGTATCATGATAATTAGTTTTTTTACACCAAACATTTACTAACTAAACTAATGGGTAAAATATATATTTTTAATGATAAAAACAATTATTTACAGCCATTATATTATTTTAATATACTTGAATGCTCTCAATTAATATTACAATAGAATATTTAGATAGATTTGCAAACCATAACAATTCTAATATAGTAAACAATATTAACTTGTAACATTTAAGAAAGTGTTTTTTTTTTTTTTAAAGAAGACGCCATAGAAAGAAGATATAAAGGATGGACAACTAACCCAGTGATCCTCTTGCAAAGGCCGTCCTCAGAGCAGAGGCCAGACTTCCACTCATCTGCTGGTAGAAGATTGAGTCCGGGCAGGGACAGGCGGTACCTACTGGGCCTGGCCAACTGCGCTGAGGCCTGGGGAACCCCACCAGGAAGATGGGCAGGGTGAAGAGGGGCAGCAGAGGGGCGGAGAGCAAGGCAGACAGGGTCACCACCACGAGCAACAGCGGACATAGGGAGGCATTCAGAGCCAAGAGGGTTCCAGCCGACTGACGGCGCTGCTTCTTCTCTGTCCAAGATGTCACCAACACAGTCAGGGTGAACTTTAGCTTGGTGAGGAACTGGGTCAGTCTGTCAATCAGGAGGCCCACCTGGAATAGAAACACACATAAAGAGCACTGATGTACTGAACCACTATTAGGTCTTATCAGCATATTATATGTTTGAGTTATTTGTGTGCTTCATTCACTTTTTATTACTTTTTTTGTTGTTGCTATTTTAATATCTGCTGACCAAATTAAAAATGTGGAAAAACGTATAACAATATTATAAATAAATACACTCATTGGCACCTTTGGTTGGGTATACCTCTAAAATTGAATGCAAACAAACAATAGCTCATTCATAAATTCTACATTTGCATGGGAAATAATGTGCCGTTTTGAATGACACGGTCAGAAAGGTATTTTAGCTATACGTTTACTATTGAGGTGGTGGTTCACTGTGGTGTTAAACTGGACTGTTATTATCATCCGCGACGTTGCCTTCACCTTGTGAGTCTGTGTGTGTGTCTTCAGGGCAAAATGTGGCCTTGTCGGGCGTTTAATCTTCTGTCAGATTTTGTGATCGTGATAGCGTTGCAACCATGCAAAATGCAGCCACGACCACACACTTTACAGATGTGTGGTTTGAAGATGGCCGTGGTCGGAGCACGGAGGTCAAAGAGGCCATTGTGTGGGCTGATGTGTGGTAGAAACAGGTGAAAATTTATGTTGACCTCACCAGAAGAAGCTGAACTCCAGTGCCCAGGTTGTCCCACCCCGGCAGCATGTTGTTTCCAGCTGCAAGCCGCACTAAGACTACCACCACCATCTGCAGCAGAGCATCCTCTGAATTCTGCCACACCTGCACAGCAACAAAGAGCAACCACTGTGCTGAGCATAACATTTCAAAAACACACTCTGAGATTAAACACAGTTAATTTTAAGAAAAAAAATTTAAATTCTGGATTGTCATACTTTTCAGCGATTTTTTTTTCCTGGTTACATTAAGAATCTGCTTGCAGTAGTTTATATTTTCAGCATGTTCTGTTTATACTAAAACATAGATTATGAGCAAGAGTTAGTGTCAGCATACCAGTCTAAAGGCTCGTGTGAATCCCACACTGAGGGAAACCCTGTGGAGCGGATGCAGAGATTTGTCCATAGACAGGAAAGCAATCATTGCAAATGGAGACACTGTGAAGTAAAACACACAGTAATTGCAGGTCAAAAACACATTCAGATACACAGCAATATCTTCATCACAACTGAGATCGGAGAACATCAGCCTTAAAACACACATTATAACACGCTCACCAAGATAAAGAAGGACTCTTCTAATTGCTGCAGCGATGTATAATCCTCTGTTCCTCTGCTTGAAATTCTGCACACTGGACATGCCTTTAGGGTACAGGGGATTGAGGAACACCCCTCCAAATACATAGGCTCCCTGGATTTCTCTGAGAGCCCAACAGAAGCAGAAGAGTATGAGGAGAAGGTAGCTGACAGGAGCCTGGGGCCCCGTAGCCCCGCTCGGTGACTGAGATGAACCAAGGAAGTAATGCAAAAGCCCTGCCTCTGCCATCGCCACCAAAAACAGGCTTGAATATAGAAGTAGCTCCCTGCAGCCCAGATTCCAGCCAAAGGAACTGGGAGGAGGAGGTGGCGAACTACCTCTTCGAAATCCACTTTCCCCAAAGGTTGCCCTGGGCCCTCTGCAGAGTGTGCCAACCTGGCTGAGGTCCAGGCTCAGCAGAAATCCCGTAGAGATGGAGAAGAGAACCACTCCCAGTGTTGAGGGGATGAAGTAGTTACACACAGCTACGCCGGCAGATATACCAAACATCAACAGCAGCCTATGAGACAGTGTACACACAATATGTCAGCGCTGATGATGTACAGGTTACAGTCACTCTTGTCCCTTCAAGGAGACTATGATAATCTGATTAGAACTAGCTTCCCACATAACACATCATTTGAATAAACAAAAACTGTGTTTAGCCCAAACTTCTGCTGTAAAAAAGTGAAGGTACTGCTTTAAATCACGACATCCACAACTTCAAACAATAAATAAATATAGATGATTATTGTCTTGACAACATGACTTAAACTAAATATCTAACTTACACAGACTCACACATTGTACTAGATATACGGAATGAAAAATATAACCATAGCCTTCATTATAGCCAGATATTTTTTTATATTTATTTCATGGCATAGGAGGGAGATCCTCTGGTGTCATTTACAAGCATGTTGTGGTTGATTATGTTGTTTACGACTTTCAGATTTTCTACTGTAGTGTAAAACTGCAAATGAAAGCAAAGGCTAAAGCATGCTTTTTCAATACGTACCTGAGGTTGCTGGACATGGGCGAGCCTCCTAGGCCAAAAACAAGAGCCTGCTCCATGCCCCAGAGGAGCAGGGCATCAAGGGGAGGCAGTATACCAAGCGCCCACAGCAGAGGTAGGAAAAGGAACAGCACATGGAGAACCTGGCTTGCCAGTTGGAGCTCAGGGACAGAGCCGGAGAACCTAAATCAGAGCAAGGCATTGAGATGAATTATGGCAGCAAACATAAAAAAAAAAAAAAATCTATAAAAGAGGAAAACTCAATTTAATCAGATAATTGTGTTGCTGTTGCTCACCTATCAGCCAGGTCCACAGCAATGAAAATAAAAATGTAGAGAGGCCGGGTGAGTGGGGTGATCTCATAAGTGTCCTGTGCCTGGAAAGTGGCCGTCTCTGTGGCTGTATTTACAATGAGGGAATACTCAGCGATACACAGTGTCACCCAACTCAGTACAAAGACGACAAGAGATATGCCAATGCTTCCGTAAAGAGCAGTCAGTCTGCCAAGGAACACGTACCATGTCCCAAAGCCACAGAGCACCCCAGCTAGCATTGTATGCAGTACCACATTCAGTCCAAACCGCTTCCCTGGGGCAATAAATCGAACAGTCTCTGGGCTGACACAGTGGATAAATTCCACATCTTCTTCATCAACCAGGATGTTGGGCGCACCTAGTCTCTCCACTGTGCCACTCCTCCGAGCAGCATACAGTGCCAGGGCTTGGACACCCGCTGCAGCACCAAACATAAGCATACCAGACAGCACTGTGGCGTGGAGCTCTTGAAGCAGCTGCAGCTGGCAGAGCAGCGTACCAATGCCCCCAAAAAGCCATGGTGTCAAGAACAAGACTACCTGATTGACATAGACATATGGTGGGGCACAGTAGCCCAACTTGAAGCGTGGACCCCCCAACACTGTCTGGGGGAAGCGCTTCCAGAAGAACTCCTGCTTGTACTCATTAAGAAGGGGCACATCCGGCCCCATTCTGACCATTCCCAAAGGGGTGGCAGGTCATCTCCACACAGCTGAAGTAGGGGGTCCATTCATCGTCCTATACAAAATGAAGCTGTCTGCAATGAAGCACACCTTAAGTTAGCAGGCAATGGAGAAATAATTTTCAAATAATAAAAAAAAAAACAGAGATGCCCTCATACAATATATCATTGACATGTTATACAAGAGGACCCTAGTCTGTGCCTCACATGTAGTAACGTCACGAAAAGTGAAGTTAAATAAGGAGCTAATAAAACAACTTTTAACTTCGAAACTCTAAATGAGTTAAATAGGATGAGTCTCTAATGAAAGTGGATGTTTTAAGAACAAAGCAATCGTGAACATCTTTCGGTTTCTGATGTTTAGCACAACATAAAACATGACACAAACACCAGAGCAACAGCTGCCGAGTTGCCATGAAAACAAACCACATCAGCAGTAGCCATGGATGCGCTAACGTGGGCTAACCTGCTCGAGCTAGCACCCTAACATTCACGTCATATAACCGAACCAGGAAAATAGCTAAAAGTAAATTAGTTTCTGGACCTCCCTGAGACTGTTCTCGTCTTTTTACGTAAGCTCGATATATTGTTGTTGTTGTTAGCTAGGGATGCCAGCAAGTCTTTTCAGCTTGACAAAACGTTAGCTTGCTAGCATTAACAGGTAAATAACAGCAGGTTGGCAACCTGGGCTGACACTGGTTTGAGACAAACTTACCGTTGAAAGCAGAAAGAAACACTGCAGCCAAGCTTTGTGTAATATTTTACGATATGGGTAGAATGATGGGAAAATAGGCGGAAATCACCAACATTACCATTAGCAGCGAGCTAATCGCTTGAATGCCAAGCAACATAGGCATAATACACAGAGAGATTGTAACCAATAGGAGTGGCGAGAAGGAGAGAACGCGTCCCCTGATTGGATTGGAACACTTAAGCCCTGCCCCTACACCACATAACCCCGCCCCTTTAACTACACATCAGTATAACAAAAGAGAGCAATATGTATTAAGGTTACGGTAACGAAAAGACATCCGCACATTCAAAGAAATCACTAATAACTATTGATCAATGTTGCTCATCTGCAAAATGAGGATGTGTCTGTACTAGGTCCTATTTGTATCTAATCTGTATATGACTATGTTTTGCAAAAACTAAGAAACATTTAGCTTTTTTCAGTATAGTTTGCATTAATTTAATGAACAGTTGCATGTTGGGTGTTCAGTAAAACACAGAACACACAAAACATAGAGTGGTGTGCGCGATCGGTTGCACAAAATTGCCAACCAGATCATGATCCAGAGGAGTTTACCAACATACACACAACATTATAACACACTGGATTCAAACGGTCTGCGTGTAACTGTACAGTTAATATGTGAGTAATCACATCTGTGAGTATAAAACACAACATAAACGTTGGCACATAGCCGTCGCTGTTGCTGTTTGACAGGTGATATGTTTTTTTCATCAAGGTAAAGACAAATTTAAGAGGGAATAAGTGATGATTAATGATTATAACCTGCAACTGTCAATATCATATAGGGATAAGATAAAGCAGTGCTATCAGCCTAACATTTACCAGTGCAAACAAGACTGTGATTGTCCATAGGAATCCTTTTAAACTGTACCAATCTTTATTAGAAATTGTATTGTATGAAAAATTGACAAAACTACAGGAATAAGTCAACTAAACAATGCAGATGCCTTCCTCAATAAATAACAAAGGATCCGATGTGCTTTCCACTGAACAATGAAAAGACCATCCCTCTTTGCAATAATAATTACATTAAATGGCACATTAAGAACTTGTTTATCCTCCATCTCCTAAATATATTCTTAACCTCTCTTGCCAGTATCTTTAAATCCTGATTCTAATGCGCTTAGTTGACCCCAAAATCTGACAATGGATTAGAAATATGAATATTACATTCTAAATCCTTGTTATCATGTTCTTAGTACAAAAAGAGCAAATCCATACAAGTATTTTATTATTTCAATATAATGAAAGTGTTTGCCTCTCCAAAATGTTGATTTACTTAGAGAGGAGGGCAAAAAGGAGGATCATGAAGTGATCAACAAAAGTCCAAAATATCAACACAAAGAAAGATAATAATCTCGATCCAAGGAGATTAAATTGTTGTTGTTATTCTTCTCTGGGGGGATAATGGTGAGCAGGATGTTGTCTTTCCTTGTCATCTTGAAAAAGCAATTTCTGCTCTGTGTCGGACACAATAAACTATAACAACGGAAAAGCCTGTCAGTCAAAACAACATGTATTGCACCCTGAAATCCTCCCATAGCACCACTTATTTAAAACCATTACGCCATTGTTGTTATAGCCTGATGAAGAATATCAACTTGATTTAAGAGTAATGAGTTATTAAAGGATGCAAATGCAAATATCATGAAAAAAAAAGGTTGATGCCAAATTGACTACAATCTGCAAAAAGTAGACCATCTGACAGTGGTCTGAAAATGGATTTGTGTTAAATTTACAAGGAAATTGGATATTTGCTAGTTGTTTGCTTACCTTGTTTTGGTCATTTTATCCGAGCGGCGTGCCCTGTGTGATTGAAATAATGTGATAAATGATATACAACTTCAATACCGTGATAAGTCGCACGCAAGTCCATAAATGAAAAGCAGTTAAGATTTAATGCTGCCATCCAAAATATCTGCACAAAATAAAAGCATTTTCCTTTTCATAATAATTGTCACTCTCACTGCATTCTTTTATCTGTATTTCCTTTCTCTCCATTCACTCTTTATTCGGGAGCCTCACAGAAAACAAATTACAGGAAAATGACAAGCGACAACAATAACTCAATGACAGATTTCAAGAGAAGCAATATGGCAAGATTGTTTTGAATAGAGGATGTATTTGTGGGGATGGAAAATGAACTCTGGGACATAATATGCACCTTTTGAAAACAAAATAATCTATATTTTCATTATCTGAATTTGTTTGCCATCAGCAGCCAAATGTGGAGAAAACATAATGTGTTTTGAACAGCAATTCCAAGTCAAGTGAGGATGTTGGTGTAATTGTAACCTCTACCGAAGCACTTCTAACCTTAATACAAGCTGATAAATGTTCAATGCATGCGGAGTTGTTGAGTGAATGTTGTTCATCCATTACATATACTGCGCATAATGCTTTGATAAGCATTGCGCAAGATGCAGCATTATCTTCAGCATCAAACATCAATCAATGTCCTCATCCCTCTCACTTCACCCACAACATCAACCAACACTGGAACCTGAGTAGATAGCAGTGAAAACACGGTCCATTCAGCAATTATTCACAGAGTCTTGGACTAATGGCGCTCTGAATGCACAGACACAGCAAATGTAGGGAGTTAGTGGACCAGAAGTAATGGCCCCATACAGAGCATGTGTTTTTCTATGTGGACATGTGTGTGTGTGTGTGTGTGTGTGTGTGTGTGTGTGTGTGTGTGTGTGTGTGTGTGTGTGTGTGTGTGTGTGTGTGTGTGAGAGAGAGAGCATCATCATCTATAACTGATTCAAAACAAGCACAAACATGTCTAATTATGAATCCCGGCCACAACTGTAAAGACCAACTCACTTTCCCCTCTCCACCCTCTCTCCGTCTCTCTTTCTCCCCCTCGTTCCCTCCCGCCCGAGCCAGGCTCCATATCAGGCAGATGAAAACATAACCTGTCACATTCCATCCCATTAAACCAGCTACGAACCATGTGGTCTATTCACATGGAGGAGCGAAGAGAGGGAGAGAGATAGACAGAGAGAGCAGTGCATCTGAATTCACTCAGGACTGATGAATTATTCAGAATCTTTATGCTAATGTCATTTTAATGTTAAAAATACTGACAGATATGCAAAGTAAAGCATACTGTATGAAGTGGTATGCTCACTATACATTTACAATACACATAGAAATACAATTAAAACTGTGATATTTCAAACATATCCATACTGCACATCCTGTACATAAATATAAAGTGTGTAATTATCCTTTGCAATACCTAATGCATCTGAGAGCTCTACCAGAGCTCCCAAATCTGTGCATTAGAATTTTTTTTAATGAGTCCATCAGCTGCCATTTGATGTCCGGCAGAGCAAGGTAATGACAGTGCACTCACTTGCACAGTCATTAGCCCCGCTTAATGCTGGGAATTAACACAAATTAAGTGAAGTTAAGTACATGCATTAGAGGAGCTTGTTTGGAGAGAGCTTTTCACTGTTGCCTCACATGTTCAGCAAAGGCCACACAGGCAGGGAACACAACACCAAAGCACATAACCGCCCTCAACTGATAAATTACTATCTACAGGGCAAGTGGTAAATACATTGAGGACTGATTAGCAGTGTTGTACAGGGAGAGCTAATGGAGCTCTAAGGACACCTAGTGGTCACATTACCAACACAGAGTTCAGGTCGGTATTAGAGATATGACAGGAAATGTTGCCGCTTCAACAAGGGAGATTGCATATTAATATGTGCATATAGAGTTTTTTCTTCTGTTGTTTTTTGTTACTTACTTTTTCTGGTTCAATTTGTCATATGTCATTATTACTTTTCTTTTCTTTGAAATATTTTTTTCATGCACAAATGGAATACGTTATATATTTGACATATTGGAAATGCACTGTAAATTAAGCATAATCTGTTTTTTAATCAAACAAATCTAGATGCTTCTGGCTTAAATGGATTCAAAGAGACGTCCTTTGAAAAGGGTGTTCATGGTAAAACTCTCAGCTTTTCTTTACGATATTTGGCAAATATTTCCCAAACCTTGGTTCAAACTTAATGTATGTTGTGTCTTTTTTAAGTAGTATGTTTTATAAAACAGTACAAACAATTATTGAACTACAAGAAGTTGGTGAGAAAAATAACAGTCTGCACAGTGGCTATCGTGCAGTTTAGGGGTCCCAGAATGAAAAGGTTTGAGACCACATACTATGGGCTGTATCCTCATTTACGGCTCAGACCGGTGTTTTTGTTAACTACAGGACTCTAGGCTAAACTGTCAGGAAGACAGGAAGGATTATAATCTCATGTTCAGCAGAACTAACATCAATATCAAATAGAGTGGGTTCATTTCCAGTTACAACACACGAGATTTGCCTATTAGTCAAAACTGTGGAGGGCTTTTCGAAAAGAGGCTAACATGATGAAACTGACAATCTCTGAAATCCATTTGGACCTCATTCAAGATTACATCTTTATCTGAGTGACTGCAGATTATTGTCCACAGAGAGGTGTGCTAAAGCTGGATTATCCACTTGTTGGGGATCCATTTGACCCCATGGAAGCAGCATGCCAGCCTCACACGTCCTTACATCTGTGGGTGTTTTTTTCCCTTGTTCGGGGCCAAGGATAGGATAGCAGTAGAAATGAAACCAAAACCTCTCATCCTCAGATTACCATGGTTAGTGATCCACATATGTGGAAAAAAAAATAAGGTCACAGTCATAATAAATGCTTTGGAAAGGGATGCACTACATGTAAACGTCAAGTAGCCTAATTTTCTTTAACCCCAAACATGTTTTTGCTTATTTTTAAAAATGGAAAATGTGATTTATTGATATGTAAACAGCAAAAGAAAAGGTTACAGAAAGTATTGCCATGTCAAAAAATTAAAGGCACTTAAATTGCCCTGTGTTCTGAACTGTTCCTCATTAAAAATGCATCTATCGTGCATAAGTTCAGATGCTCATATACATTAAGGCACAGTTAAAAATACCACACTCAAGATATGATGCCCTAAAATACTATGATATATGATATATATGACCTTTCACCAGAGTGTGTGCCACCTCTTTTAGCTGCTACATGGGTGGAGGTTTGCCACCATTTGGAAATCTGCAAAATAACGAGTACGAGGAAAAAGTCAACGTGTAGTCTATTATCTTTAAAACAACCCTCACATTTTAAAGAAGCATAATAAAGTCTCGTGAATTTTGGATTAAACAAACCTGCTGTCTTGCTCCTGGCTGGGATAGGTGACTCTTTTCCCATCATGAAGAAGACCTGTGGTTGGCAGGTTGCTTCCTGTTCTTCGAATGTGTCTCAATGTAATGTCAGCTTGGCCGTTACGACCAGCATTACCGTGCTTGTGCTTCTTGTCTGAATTGGGAATTAATACAAAGGTGTGGAATACGGGGTGTCAAACTAGTGGTTAATTCAATACACGGTACAGTTTTCTGGTCTATTAGTAAGTGAATCATTTTTACTGTATTATAACTTAAAGAAAAAACTGTTTGTGTTAACCTTAAGTTGTTGTTACACACAATCATATTCATCCAGAAACACATTATCTTCAAGAGGAGAAATGTCACACTCACGCTTGTATGTGGAATGAGATTGGGCCTCGTCCACGTTACTTGGCAGGATATCGTGCCCATGCACAAAGTTCTGTAGTGCTGCACTTATAGTCATTCCTCTGAAAGGGGTGTTTCGAGGCATGAGGGGTAGCAGTCCAGGTAGGTTTATTTCAGTGGTAGGAAAGGAAGGTCCAGGGCATTGGGAGCATGCCTTTACGATAAATATTCAATAAGGACCATGAGGAAGATAGAAGTAATACTTCAGGACAGGATTACATTTAAAAACATAAGCAGATATTCAGATAAACTGAGAATCCAGGGCCAACTCAATGTCTTTGACATTTGTGTCCTAACTATAACTGTTTCTCTTCTTTCTACCTTCCTATGGCCACTCCTCCTGCACACTTGGTGAGAAATTGGAGATTAGATTGCTTATTGTTCCACAAATATAAACTAAGATCATATAGGGGTATAGTAAATACTACTCATCAATAACAATGTTCAAATTTAAACAAAAGCAGAGGCACAAGTTTAAATCAACAACCGAGATGACAGTTATGAGAGTCAATAGGGGGAGGTTTGAGTTTGTGTTTTTAATGAGAAAACCCAGGACTTCTGCTCTGTCATTTCCACATATATGATGCTAACAAGCAGAGGGGGTCGTGTTGACCTGGCTAATAGGGGGTAAATCCACTGGTGCATTATCGGCCGGGCACATTTCATCTAATCAGCAGGATGATGCCAGCAGGCTTAGGCTGCTTTTAATTCAGAGCTGCAGGAGAATTACTGCCTTGGTCTCTCATTACATGAACATCAAATCAGTCAGACTGAAAGAGTTTGATCCAAGCTTTTCCCTTTTTTGGCAGCTGCGGTTTGGTTGTTGATATATTGTTTTTGTTCATAGTAAATATAAAACAAACAAAAAATACTGTATACTGGAATACTACAAATACCCTGCACATTTATTTGTATACATTCTGTGTGCGATTGTTTCTGAGTGACTTTACAGTATGTTGTGTGTCATTCTCACTGATGGATCAGCACTGAGGAGTTCAGCCCTGGTCCTCTCCTCCAGGGTGACCATCACTCCATCCAGGACCTGCAACTGGGACAGACGGAGTACTATCTCTGGTCTGTGGAGAGAATTTTTGGCAACCTGGAAGAAGAAGAAAAAAGCACCTGTTTGATGAAACAACCTAGTGAAATATTTAAGAGTTCAGCAATATTATTGTGGAGCATTAGTGACGCTGGCCCTGAGACATCTGGGATAAATATGATGCTATGTGGGTCCCCATGTAGTTATGTTCCCAACAGCTGTTCCAGTGACCCAGCTGACAGCAGCAGATCGCTCCCAGGTGAGGGCACCCTCTGGCCAGGGTACAAATTCAGGCTGTCCAGTCATATAACTTCATGTTCCTATAGGACACTGCTGCTGTGATTAAGTTGTGAATGCTTGCCAATGGATGTCCAGTGGAGAGGAGAAGACAGACTTTGGCTTGTGAACATGGGTGAGGTAGCAATCTCATGCTGTCAACAGCAGGAGGTATTGTCTCCAGGGTGGCTGTTGGCCTCTACCCCTTGGCAGGATTAACCTCCCCCCTACCCCCTTATGGGAAGAGAAGGGGGATGGGGTCCAGCAGAATAGAGGCGCCCACAGCTGAGCATTGCCCAATGGACTATAGGGAGGCCCTGGGATGCAGGCTCTGCTCAGGCCTGATCCATGAGCTCCAGATGGGTGATGTAACCGGGCCAATAGTGCCCTACCATTTGGTCAAGGGATTTGTCTCTGATGCCGGCCAGTTTGAGGCACAGCAGATGGCCCATCATGTAATCGCTTAATTTGGAACCATAGAGTTACACTGGGATTGTGTTTTGGATTGTGCAAGTGAGAAATTGAGCCTGTGAGCGTGCTTTCGATAATTTATTAGCGAGTGGAAGAATTCAAAGTGCTCTGTGACTGAAAGCTAGTAGATTCACATCACTAGGCAAAACTCAATATAGGAAAACAAACTTTTTTAGATTACATACTGTAAATGGGTTTAATGCACAAACACTTGGAACACTTACAGGGTTGCCAACAACAGAGAGCTCAGTCAACGAAGGAAGAACTTCTAGCTTGTCAAGCTCTGTGATGTCCTACAAAAAGTAAAGAAACATCTTATTTGTTTTATTAAATTATTTTTCATTCACGACCCCCTCATTTTACTTTTCTTTACCACTGATTGTCGCCTACTGTGTGTTGAAAATGGAGAGATTTGTATCAGAGCTGGGCCTTTCATAATTTTGGGTTAGGGAGGATGGAAGCAGCTGATGGGAGAGATTACATGTGTGAGCTCTCATTAATCTCATGAGAGAGTTTGGGCACACAACAGGGCATGGGGTGTTTTTTTTCTCATTCCCAGGTTTATGGTTGCATTTGGCTGTAATTCAAAGACGCCCCCACTGTGATAACTGTAGTGCTGGGATGATTGCTGTATCTTATATCTTAATTGAATGCATGGAAACATTAAGGATGTGAAGGGAAGAAGGAACTAGCAACAAAAGTGCAAATCACTCGCCCTGGGTGAGAAGCAGATGCAGACTGAGAAGCTGATTACACGTTGTCCTGATTGTTCCCCTCTTTTTTCATACACACAGCCCTGACCTTCAATCAAACATGATTCTCCTTAATGCTACCCCTCGCATGGCACAGTGGGGTGGTAATGACTCATGATTACTATACTTCATGTGTTACTTTGCAAATGCAGGGAAAAGTAATATTGTTGCATGCTGCATACAATACATTCAAGCATCCGACACATTTTTCCAATGTGAACCAATCAGTAAACTTTGGTGGGAAATCAAAAACTGCTCGAAAGCTTACCGTGACCTTGGTGGTCACCTCAGGAAATCACGGGGGTGTGAGTAATTAAAGCAGTTTTATTAAAAATCTGAATAGGCAGTTTTGTTAAACATCTGAATATAAACATTACAAAAATCCAGCAGTTGAGGAGACCACTGCTGCTGAAGGAGAATACCTGCAGCTTGTTCGTGCCAAGAAAGAGCTTGCGGAGCTCAGTCAAAGGATCGAGATGGTTGAGCTCCCGGATCCGGTTCTCTGCTAGGTGCAGTTCTAGCAGGACGTTCTGGGCTATGAAAGAGTTATCAGCCAGAGCTTTGATCCGATTCCTGTCTAACACAAGCTCTCTGAGCTGGTGAAGCCCCTCCAATCCTTCCACCTGGCTGATCTCATTACCTATCGCGAGAGAAACTTCATCAAAACAATGAAAAAATATTTCAAACAATAGTCTAATATTTCTATGTACAAAAAACAGCGAGTAAGCAATATAAAATGCAGCGTTTAAAGGCAACATGAACATTTGTTGGGTGCTTGTCAGGTACCCTGGTGTAAAAAGCACTGAAATTACAGAGATGGCTTTGAAAGGTCTCTAAACAAAAAATGAAGAATGGACAAGTGAGGTCGGCTTTGTGGGACAAATCCCCCTGACATAGTTAAACTCGATCAAAAGCGGTTGAAAGAAAGTCAGTCATTCTTTTCTTCTGGTCTCATCTCCCATCTGGCCTCCAGTCTATGGGAGACTTTGCTCTCAGTGCTTGCCTTTTCACAAGCTTTATGCACTGCACTTTTAACAGGCTGTGAGAGGGAGGGGTGGTACGCCAACCATACATACCTTGAAGGAAGAGCGCTTTAAGATTGGTGAGCCTGCTGAGCTGCAGATTGGCCATATTGGAGATGCCATTGTGACTCAAATGCAGCACCTCCAGGCTGCCCATCAGTGGCTCGAGGCTGCCAGTGGGCCCAGTTTCCCTTAAACAAAGTCACAGAATAACAGCTTGAAGCCTCTGTGGTTAAATGAACATCTCTTTCTCCCTCCCGCTGCTTAATTTAACTGGTCAGACCTCACACGCGTAGACCACCTAAAGGCAATCACAGCCAGGGCAAACAAAACCTTGTCACAGCACTGCTTATGTACTGGTTTCCATAAAAGGATGTGGTTGGAAGATAATATCATTATTCCCACGGTATACGGATACTTAATATATATTTTTACATTAATATTTAGTTTATTTTAGGAATAATCTCTCTGGAGAGAATACATATGAATTTATTTTGAATCAAATCAAAACATCTTGAAACTATGCTTACAACTAGATATTTATGATTGTTTATAGGCAACAACTGAGACACAAATCTGATAAAACTGTCAAGAGACAGTTCATCCACTGGGTGGTCAGTGCTGCCCCCTAATGGTTACAGCTTACACATTCTTCACACTTGGCAATAGTCGAATGTTGTAAAATGTAAAAATACATACAATTGAGAAATAGGAACTGTTACCCTTTGCCTTTGGATGAACTCTGTTGGCCATAACCACTGGAGTGAACTTTGCTGTACAGAATCTGTCTGTTTGTGAGAGGAAACTGAGTCTTCTGTCTGGGCAGGATGGACTCAATGTGGTTGTAGTTCAGACACAGAGCCTATAAAGAAGACACTGGAAATAATTAATTTGTCCATGGCTCAGGTGCACATCAAGCCAACATGTTGTTTTTTGACATTCAGTGTAGTTTATACTTTGATGTTGGGCAGGTAAATGAGGCCAGAAAAAGAGGTGAGGTTGTTGTGGTCAAAGTTGACACTGCGCAGGCTACAGAACAGGTCTGCTGGAGAGAGATCAACCATCCTGTGGAGGAAACAAGCCCATTTAATTAGCTGTGTCTTTCAAAGTAAATCACTATAATCATGCTCATTTATGGACATGTTTTGTGTTTAAATATGTCTGTTTTGCCAGGCGATTACCTAATGGAGCAAGACTGCAGGGTAAGGTAGGTGATGTCTGTGTAGTTTGAGTGGCCCAGCTTCTCTGCTACCATGTCAGGGGTTAGTCTTCCTCCAAACATATCCTTTGCACTTTCACACTCAGTCACCTCCTAGAGAAAACAACAACTAATGTAGTCGTGATGTCATCATCAATACAATATCTGAAAGGTTTGACTGATTGCCGTTGTTGGTAAATACCACTGCAATGCCATCCAGAGCTTTTAGGGAGGGTAGGTGGAAAACCACATAAATACGATAGTTTTCCAGTTTCTCCACTAAAGGATTCCCATAAAGATCCAGAATGATGAGGTTTGTCAATCCCTGAAAACAAAGAGGAGCATATGAGCTCAGACAGCATGCATGAAAAACAGGTGGGATAATCTGAAACCTACTGTCCTTCTTTATCTCCCACTTGCCTTCAGATAGTAAATGTCACGTGACGTAGAGATTTGGTTGTTGCCGATGTAGAGCTCAAGAAGGGAGCGAACTCTCTGGATGCCATGCAGGGAACTGATATAGTTGTTCTCCATAGACATAAAGGACAGGTTAGGCAGCCGATCTAGGGCCGAGGCATCCAGACTAGACAGCTGATTTCCATCTAAACTCAGTTTATTTAGGCAATGCAGTTTTGATAGTCCTGAAGAAAAAGAGGGCAAAGACCGACACAGAAAAAATGATGCTGCTGTACTAAGGGTTGGGGTATAAGACTTCATTGTCAAATTGATCATGCCACTAACCATTGAGTGAGTTTATGCTGTTGTTGTTGAGGGAAAGCTCCTCCAGCTTCAAGCAGCTGTCAAGACCCTCCACTTTAGAAATGTCATTGTCATTGAAGGAAGCCCAGCGAAGGTTGACCAGCGTATTTAGATTGATCAGTTTGGAAATCCTCTGGCTGTCAAGGTTCAGGGCAGTGATCTGGCCAATATTTAGGGTGCATACTTTTTTTAATAAATCATTACATTTGTTAAACATGTATTATAATTAAAAATGTTATGCTACAGTATCAACATCATGCACACTGGTAACTCCCTGGAGGGATAATTTTCCTCAAGCTTTACAATTGCACTTTTAGAATCACAGCTTGTAGGGAGGAACCCACAAGTGTGTAGCTCACCTTTGCAGTCCAGTCAAGCTCCAGCTCTCGGGTGAGGCCCCAGGGTGCAGGACTGAGAGGACATAGGAGCTGGGCTGTTGACAGCAGGCTGAGACTGCGGGGTCGGTCACTGTTGGTACTTGAGTGAGCCAGAAGAGATGCCTGCGAGCAGAGTGTCAACAGGTCTGATTGAATTACAGTGCATCCTGAAATATACAAGGTCGACGTTCACAAACTCTATGCGTTCTTCATTGGAGCATGTTAATACTTATTTTGACACAATCAATATTAAAATGGACCATAAAAACAGCAACCAATGATATCTGAAAGTTCTTAACCTGGTTAATTTTGGATCCAGCAGCCATCAGAACAGCATAAGCAGCCTCCTCCTCTGCTACCATTATATCGTCCAGGTGGGTGAGAGTTGTTAGACGGCCCAGTATGGTGATTCGGACTGTTTTGGGCTGAAAAAAAGGAAAACAGCTTCAATGTAAACCTCCTCATTGTTCCTTGTACAATATATTTTTGAGATTTTCTTTGATAACAGCACATACCTTGATCCAGGGGTTATATCGGGTGTCAAGCTTCAACAGAGCAGGCGTGCGTTTTCTCAGCACAGCTGTATCCTCTTTGGCCTTGGTCAGCTGGTTCCAGCGCAGGTCGAGCTCTTTAAGCTGTCCCAACCTCCTCAGGCCTTCTAGGGTCACCAGGCGATTGTAGCTAGCATCCAAAAACTCAAGGTTGGGCTGTGTTTTAGGTAACAGAGACAACAGATGGTAAACATTTCCACTTTATACCATGGTCCAAAACACAGTCTCTTTGTATTATGTGTCACTTCACTACTAAATGGAATTAAATGTTACAAAGGTTGCTATAACATGCTTCTCTCTTATGACTCTCATGACTTATGACAATGATTAGTTTAAACTAAATAGTAACATTTCCTTTTGTCATCCCTTGTCTCCCCCTACCATGTGAGGAATGTCATCCAAGTGTGTGAACTCATTGAAGCTGATGGTAAGATGCCGCAGAGCTGTGAGGCGGGAAATCTCCTTTATTTTACTCAGACTGTTGCCATGAAGGTTCAGCACCTTGAGGTTCAATACATTGAAGATTATCATGAGTACATGACATGGCTTCAAAACTCAAGCTGTCATTTGAAAAGCCAGAAAACTTACGGTGATTTGACTGAGGACATTAGCTCTGGCCACATTCAGCAGAATTTTGTCATCTAAGCTCCTCAACCTGGGCTGCGGTTTCAGCACAGGTTTTATGTTGAGGACTTCCCTGTCTAGGATGATGTTGTTGGACGGAGTGTCATCAATGCCTGTGCTGTGTGGTTGTTCTTGATCCTAGTAACACCATACCACAAGGTTCATGAACTGCCTAGTAGGTGCATCATTGTTGACTTGTCATGGGTATTAAATTAAAATGAATATTTGCAAAACAACTATGCAACTAGGGACAAAACACTCTGAATTATGTTTTATCAAACAATAACAAAACCAATGAATTAAATACCCCGGTGGTGATGTATTCAAAATAAATGATGTACTCAGGCAAGACAAGCTCATGGTCAAACACAAACCACTGTCTTTGTCTGGGACTGCCCTCAGGACCCGTCTGTGTTTTGGTGGAGTTGGGTTTCTCTGAATGAAAAACACATACCAATGTAAACACACTTCACAAATATTGACGGAAAAAGTATGGTTTTCATTTGTAATACAGCATACCTTCATTTAATGCAGTTCTGTGCTTAGTGTCCACATTGCGATAAACGGAGTACACTCTGGGGTATCTGCTTCTGTCCAGTGGGTCTCCCTCTTTGATAGGCATGCTGTTGCCCACAAAAACTTTGGAAACAATAATCTGACCTACAGGCAAAAAGCAGGAGCATTTTAGTAAAACAAAAAAACAACAGTCACAGCTGAGGAGAATATATAACTATGAGCAAAACTAACTCACCGTGCCTGAAGTGGATTTTGTCCGTACTTTGCTTGGATTTGTCTTGGCTGGCCTGACGCAGTGCATGTTCAATTCTGGGCTGTTCAACCACACTCAGGCTGTTGGATAAAGGTATAGCACCCTTTCCTTCCAATGCCTTATTCAAAGTCAACATTGTAAAAGTCAGACGGATTTGCAGGTTATGTGAAAACAAGACATTGCTGTTCTATTTCATAGCACTGTGTAGTTATTTCTGTACAATGCTTAGAGAATTACATTCTGGGTGATGGGATCGAGTGTTGTGGAACGTGGACAGAAGTAAACACACCTTATTTTGTTTGGTTGTTTTGAAGCCTTCCTCTGAAATGCACAAAATGTCTTCCCTCTCGCTATTTTTGTCAGGGTCAGGTATGTAGAACAAGTGCTCCAACCGACGTTTGTAATTCCTGCTTGGAAAGTTAAAATTAGACATACATTTTTATAATAATGACAATAGCAAGGTTAAAATGCCTTTAAATTATTGGGAAAAAATAATGTATCATCACAATACAATTCAGATTAACTTACTGTGAAGCAGCCTCTTCGCTTGCTAGAAGGGTGTGAAGTTTGTCCTCAAAGCGAAGCCTTAAAGCACTGTTGTGGATGCGGATAACTCTATTGATCTTAATGCCAGCGATGTTGCGAACCTTAAAGTCTGAATGAGAGAAGCGGGAATGCAGGAGGTCGCAACAGGAAGTAAACCTGTTGGGTACATAATATAGAAAATATGAGTTAAGGGGGTCTGCTTTTGATTTGTCCTTTGTGAACTGAAAATGTTTGTAATTGTATTTAATAATATTGTACCAAGTACATACCATGGGTCTTTGGAGCAGCCCTCTTCCAAACGAATATTTCCAACACTTTCCAGCTCCATCAATAGAAACTGGACAGTATATGCCATCATGTGTGTGGCTTGTGTCAGACCCCGCTCATACCATGCTTCAATCCTGAATACAGAAGAGGGCGCATTATTTTTACAGCATAGGAAAATGCACAGTAGGAGGATAAATTATATAAAGCACAGTAACATTATTTTTGTATTTCATTCAAATATACAGACTCATCCAGCCGCCTTGTCCATAGCACCAGTCTCTCCCTCAGTGCGTCAATCTTGCTTAGTATTTTGTGCTCCATGGCTGGATCACGACTGAGGTCAGTGGCTGGTTCACATCTGTCAATTGAACCTTCAACCAGGTGGGTTGATTCCTCCTCCATCGTACAGGCAGACTTCTTACAACTAGCTGGCACCTTGGAGAGCTCACCTTCAAGCTAGGTATGCATCCAGATGAAAACAGCTTTTCTTAACTTTGTACAACAGCAACCTGAAGCTGGAGAACACAGCTAAATAACTGTTCTCTTTTTACATCTGTTAAACTCATTTCTAAAATGTTTCAAGGATTGTACATACACTCTTGAGGGCGTGATTCAGTGTTCTGATACATTCTCCTGGTAACTGTAACATAGTTTTCTTCCTCTCCATCAAACTGAGTCGGGTCTCTGCCAGGTTCCTCTGAGCAGTACGTACACGCATGTTGTAGTACATCATTTTCTTCATTACTGTAGACTAAAGGGGAAAATAAGGCAAACAAAACGCATAGATGCAACAAATTACAAAAGTATAACATACTTTTTTATAAAGACAGCCATTGTTCAAACCATATTTTATGTTACTCAATACCTAAATAAGGTTGCAAAAGATATTATATATGTCAAGCTAAATAAAAGGGAAATGTGCATAAAACACTTAGAGAATTTAGGAATTAAGAAATGTGTCTTGGATTCAAATATTTTACCCAATTTACATACGAGTTGTAACTCTGCTGAGGAACAACCAAATACAGAACAAATGTGTGTGATGTTGTCATTTTTTCCTCATATCTCTGAAGCTAACTAAGGAACATTTCAGGGAAACATTATAAGAACTTAAAGCAAATAATTAGCAATCAACATAAATCAAGAGAATTTGTATCCTCTGACGAGCATAACAGAGACCCAAATGAGCTCAGTTGGTGTAATGCAGAAATCCTGCTGGTCTTCTAAATACCTCAGCTGCTTCCTTGACTTGCTTGCTAAAGACATCATAGGCGTCTAGTCGCTGGAGGCCTGGGATGTGGTAAAGAACGTGTGTGGCGTAGTTACACAGAAGACACACTGGGTTTGAGGTTGACGTTGGGTCCTTCAGTGCTAGTTCTCTCAGATGGGGTAAGCGGGCAAGCAGGGTCAGCTCCTGTTACACCAATATCAACAGCAGAACACACAGGCAATCTCAATGATAAGGCTTTTCTTCACTCTAAGGCTCAGGTTATTCCCTATAAACACAACATACATTACATATAAAAAATCAGATGTATTATGGCATCTGATTTGTAAATACTTGCTTTACATCAGCTAAAATGAAATGTCACATTGTAATGACAAAGAAGCAAATGCTTTGATTCTGCAGTGGTTCCAATAAACTGGGCTCTCAGTACAGTGAATGACAGTGATTGCATTCCTGAAAGTCAAGCTAAATTTCAACAAAAGGTGGATTGCAGGAATATGATCGAGGTGTTAATCATCCAAACAAAGCAAGAGTCCCATCAAGATGACCTTGAAAAAGACAACAACTTAGTACACATGCTAATGAGTCTGTCAGCCACAGTATATGTATAAAGTGTATTACTGACTAACACGAAAAATCTAGTAGTCGTTTATTTTTATTTTTAAATAGATGCAGTCAAGAATGTATATCATTGAATCCTGAATGATATAAATTGAAATGATGCTACCCAAAACCTTATTGAAGGTCTTGTGCAGCCATCCCATTGTAGAAATAATTGAAAATGTGACTTGACCCCGACATTTTACAAGAATTTGAAATAGCCCTTATCAGACCAACAATTTTAATAAGATGTTACAAATAAGTAGGAACACTTTTTACAGAAGAACTGTCAATAGCATATTTCTGTTCTTACCTTAAATGAGCTGATCTTGTTCCCGGACAGATTAAGATTCTGAAGGCTGACATTAGGTTCAAGGTTATGTCCTTAAAAGAAGTTTAAAAGTATTTCATTATTTTCAAACAGCTCACTGAATCGCAATCAAACTCGACACAAAAATACAGAGGAATGTAAAAACATACCAATCTTTTCAATATTGTTGTCAGCAAGGTTTAGTTCTTTTAGGTTCTGAAGTGTGTTCAAGCCCTTTAGATGAAAAAACAACAACACATATAGAAGATAACTGATCAAAACAGGAGCATGCTATTTTAAAATGACATGCGGCCATATTTACTGATGTGCTAGATTGTGTAAAATGCAGTTTTTGTGAGCCAAATTAATATAAATAAATCTGAGGTTAACACATTGTCAAATGTTGTATGATAAACATGCAAACAGACAGAAAAACAGTCAGAAAGACAAAAGTTCAAACCTGTATCTGAGTTATGCAGTTGTTGTTGAGCCACAAGACTTCTAGGTTGATCTGCAATTCTAAATTATTTATTTCACAGATCTGATTATCATACAGGTAAAGTTTCTCTAATTGTAGACAATTCTGTAGCCCAGATATCCCCTGCAAAATAATAAGATGGTCAATGCATGCAGGATTTGATGTCATTAAATGCCACAAAGGGGGTCAAATGTGATTGCATTGTGTAAGGTTTAAGAAACTCTGCAGTACAACAATAAATTGGAATCACTCTCAATAAAAAACAAAACAAAACTCTAATGATTTAAGGTATTACACACTGCATTATTGTTTCCACCAGTGTCAGTATTATTAAAAAAAACCTCCCCAGCATACCAAACTTACTGTCAGATGGCACTGGACGACCCAGAGCTCACGAAGCAGAGGACAGCACTCAAGTCCTTCAATGTGTTTTATATTCTGGCCCAATACGGTAAACTGGCAGAGCCTTGGAAAGAACGAAAGTCCAACCATGCGGGGGAAACCAGAGAAGAAGATCTCCAGGGAGCTGACGTTGCTTCCTTCGTGTGTAATATTTTCATAGGACACTCCATTGGCCAAACACTGTTGATAAAAAATATTTAACGAGAATCCTAATGTGAAAAATAAATTGACAAGGCAGTACAAAGCAGAAATAAATATATATATATATATCAATACACCATTGCATTGCAACATTTCATCTTATAAATGCAGTTGATGGAAGCTGTTACAAATATTAAAACTGGATACAAACCGAAATACCATTTATCATTTGAGCCAAATTAATGTGAATTTCATACTCACCAGTTCCTTGACCACCTCCTCGTCAACGTGGTGCTTTCGTTTCTCACTCAGTATCATAACTTTTTTGCCTTGAAATGTAGCGTTGCCGGGATAACGCTTAGAAAAATATTAAATGTACCCTTATAATGCATATGTCCTGCTTTATTTCACTCATGGTCTATTGGGAGACTAAAGACCCGCCATGTCGATGAGGCTGCCAGATAGGGAGTATAGTAACAAATACCTGAGGTTAGTAAGTCAGCAGATATACTAGATTTCGCCTCACATTCATGCTAACTTTGCCTGCCACCAACGTTAAAGTTAAGCTAATTTACCAGCAAGGCAACAACAGGTAGGTAGATATGGGACGTCAGTTAGTGCTGTATTAACATAATTACACGAATCATTTCAAGTGAACCTTGCATTGAAGACAAAAACAACAACATTATTGTCCATAATTACTTAATACGGCGGACTTCTGCGGTCAAACGTCTGAGGCCCAACTGAGTTCAGCAATGTTTGGTGTCGGCGTCGGTCCGTGTCCAGGCACGCGCGTCTGGTTGCTAAGCAGCCATGTTGAAACGGCCCGGGTCGTACCACCTGAGCTCCACGTGGGGGCGCCACACCGCAAGATACACGTTCACAAAACCACCTAACGCTTGCTTTGTTTTTAAGCAAACTTTTACATACAACGTCACACTTGAAATAATTCTTGCCATTTTTGGAACATTTCAGTTCGTATTATTACGACTTTGAAATCCCCCTATCTTTATTACATTATTATAATAATAATCTGTGTGCAGAGTCGCTGTCACTGTTTCCTCACACCAAGCGTAATTCAGCTGTCATTCACTCCGTCCAATGTCAAACACTCGACTCCACTAATACGCCGAAATGCCTTTTTTCATGTTGGACTCTGCCCCAAATAAAAGTGCCAACCGTGAGCCTGGCGGACACCATGACGTCACCGGCGGAGCACTGAACTAAAACAATCACCCTCGCTCCCCGACCGAGCGCCGTCTCCTCTGTGGCGAACACGAACCCCAGGCTCAGTTAACAGTCGCGAGCCGAGAGCTGAATTGCTGTGTGTGTGTGTGTGTGTGTGTGCGCGTGTGTGTGTGTTTGTCTCTGTCACCCTATTTCTCGCGCAGAAGGGTTGCCGCCGCTTCAGTAACAGACCCGGCACAGAAGAAGAAAAAGAAGAAGAAGAAGAGGAAGAAGAGGAAGCCGTGCACCGTTAGCTCGTATCTCTTCTGTCCGATAACAGGAAAAAGCATGTCCGCTCAACCCGGTGAGGAGCTCGGTTCGGAAGGGAGGTGGTTTGGGGATGAATACGAGAGCAACAGCCCGTTTGGGAACACGCCGGCCCGGTTAGGCGAGCTGCGTGAGGACCGTAAGCCGAGAGGCGGCGAGCCGTTGGGCGACCTGGATCAACAGTCTCCTTCTCTCCAGGACGACGGGAAAAGGCCTCCCGTTGCTATGGGAACTACATCTACAGGTAAAGCTGGCAGTTAAGTCGAGGTATTTACCAATGTATAGTATGTCAACCACATTAGGGTTCCTCTTTGACAGCTATTATCAAAACCCACACCGGCGTTTCGATGTAAACACAGGGGGAGAGACGCAGCCGAGACAGATTCAGCGTGACGAGAGACAGACTGGGAGACCTGTCTGTCTGTCTGTCTGTGGAGTTACAACTTCTGGGCTCGACAACACAGAATGCGAGCGAGTAACTTCTATAAGATGATAGTAAATCATAAGATATTAGGCATCTTCCAAACACTGTTTATTCGGACTGGTTTCGAGCTCCGCCTATGACACGTCCATTCCGACCCGTTGTTTCCCACCAGTCCACACTGGTCTCCGGCTGAGGGGGTCGACTGGTCATACAGATGGGAAGCAGCATGCATTCACAAGAGCCTGTTTAACTTTAAATTGCCTGAACGGTCATTCTGGTCGCAGCTCACACACGTAGGCCCGTATCCATAGCTTCATAAACTACCTGTATTCTCTTGGCATGGTGGCGTAGAGGGATGACACGTTGATGACACGATTTAAATGATTAAATCTTATAGTTTATCAACAGAACGAGACTCGGCCACAATATGGTATTAGTCCTGTAGCCTAAGAAGTAGCCTGCACGGCACTGGATATTGTTAATAATATAGTTATATTATTGGATGCCAGGCAGTGGTTTTTGTGGGAACATCATGCAGACCTCGGCTCTCAGTCCGCCACTCTTCTCAGCACAGCTCGGCTGCTGCTGCTATTTTTAATCCTGAACGAACAGGGCTCACTATTCGCTTGGCTAGCAAAACTAGACCCTGTACTTTCATTCACGAATTCACTGAAAAATTCATGAGGAGATGTTTAAAAAAAAATAAAGCCGCCTAGTCTCCTCTCAGGCCTTTCTCATTTGGCTGCTTCGGTCCAAAACAAGAATAAGATGAAGGAAAAAAACGTTATTTTTCCGTTCAGTACAAGATGCATAATTTAGACTTTAATCCTTTGAGGCGCCGAATTTAGCATGCAAATATAATTTAAACATTGTTGCAATTGAAAAAGGCATTGCACAGTATATATATATATATATATATATATATATATATATATATATATATATATATATATATATATATATATATATATATATATATAACTTACAAAAGATAAAACATATATATTTTTAGGCAGCATGTAAAATATATGTGAAATGATGAACTGTTTAGTCTGGCTTTCTCGAAAAAGACAACAAAGTATATGCTCTACTCTACTTTCATAACACTTTACACACACATAGACAGAGAGAGAGAGAGAGAGAGAGATTATGTTTTGATTCCTAAAAATGAAAAGAAAAGCGGTCTCCTATTGCTGTGACTCCCGCTGAGCCGTGTCCATACCAGTGAAATAATCCTTTCTGTCACTTATGTTCTTGGTGGGAACAGTGCAGATCTCATCACATGTAGCAGGGCAGACTGGACATGTTCCAGTCTATTCTGAGCTTTGTCGAAGACCTTCATCACTCCCAACAACTCCCTCCACTTTCCTTTGTGAATAATCACAAAATAATATTTCAAGTTTTGTAAATGTAAATATTTAGTTTCGCTGAGGGAAGAAAAATACAATTGTCCTTTACACAGTATGGAATGTAAAGATCCTTACAGCAAAGACAGTGCAGTACAGTATAGTTTATTTTTTTCTCAAAAGTTATACATCCTGTCAAAGTTTCGAGAGACACAAGAAATACAGTTGTGGAAGATATTGCTGAATTTACGATTGCTGTGATAATCCCACATTTCCCCTGAAGCACATGGCGTGTCTAATAGCCTCCCCTGCTGCCTGAGAAGAAAACAACTAAGTGCATATTGTACACAAACACTTTGACATCCCTTTTCCCCTACAAGCTCTTCGTAACTCATGACAGTGCATTATATTAGTTATAAACAATTGTCATGAGAAACAGTCTCCAACACAACCCAGGCCCTGATAGGTGGATTAGACTAGCGTTCTTCTCTGTTTCAGCGTATCATCAGGGACAAAGATGAGACAGCATATGTCTGGCTGGGTCTTTTTCATATCTGTCAAATAGAGAAAGCACTTAGTAGACTCCACTGGACTGCATAACCCAGCCAGCACAGTGCATTTGTGCCTTTAGCTCCTGTTCCCAGGGGGCACAGCAGTGCTAGGTCTTTTCAGACTGGATGATAAAGATGCAAGATAATACAAGGGTGGAGGATGAGGAGGATGAGGAGGAGGAGGAGGGAGCAGCTTAATGGCAAGAGAGGCAAGGCTGTGATGAGAAGGCCGATAGTTCAGCCAGGCTGTCAGGGAAAAACAGGAAATACAAAGAACTGTCTTTACTTTCACGAATACCTTTAATTCAGTATCTGACTCTTGACAAAATCACTTACTTATTACTCAGTCAGTGTCAGCTGAGCAGCTCCCAGGTGTGAGCCAGAGTTTGCATGTACTTCAGTTTGCTATTGTGGTTGAAAATGTGTTGTCCAGCACTTACATAATTAAATAAGGCTTAAAGGGTGTACAACATACTAGTGTGTCTGCTTTGGATGATTTAGAGTGCTAATCCCATGTGTTACCTGCCAGGTTTCCAATCAAATCTTTCTTCATCGGTCTCCAGGATCAATTAGCTAATGCCTTGTTATAAAAGCATTATAGACTCAAAAAGCCCCACTGCAGCGGACAAAAACAAAGCAATATTGCTATACTTGTATCAATAAATCATAATGTAGCATGTCTTTTCATCCCCTGTGGGTACATTGAAAACCATTGAAAGCCAGAAATAACGTTTATGATTTTACTGCCTCAGTCCAGCTCTCTAGCCTGTGGGCACAAAGTAATCTCTGAGCTACTACCAGCAGCAACACTTTTAAACAATAAAGTCCATCTTATTTTCGTGCTGGTTGTTGTAGTCTACGCATGCATGCGTTCCTCCCTGCGTCTGTACTCTTTAATACCTGCATGTCTATACAATGAAAGTGAAATGCCAATCCAAAATCACACTGAATTGACAGCTTTGACCCAAAGCAGACAGCTAGCAGACACTCAGTCTGGATCCTCCCACATCCTCTTCATTCATCCATAAAGCTCCATCCCAGCAAGAAAAATACGATCAATACAGTGGAAGACAGATACTGTACGTACTACGACTTGAGAATCTGAACAGGCACAGATTAGCTTTTATTTTAACTGCCTCTACATTGATTTATCTTTGACAAAGCCTGCTGGAACAACAACATTTGTCCTGTGTGGCCTTTAGTGATTTTTTTTAAGAATGGTGGATACACTGAAGTTTCTTACAATAATTGTGAGTCCTCATTGTCTTGGATCAATGCAGCCCTCGGCACAGTTGTTCTCCTATCGACCTCTGCTAGTAGTTTTGTTGTACCTCAGCTCTTAGTATAGACTGTCTTTGTGCTCTCCACTATCTTCTCTTTTAAAGTGGGATAGTTAGTGGGTATTCATGTATTTGTTCAGCCAAGGATTTTGTAATCAATACATTAGGAACATACATTTCATAATCTAGTTTTTAAAGCCAGAGAACATTAACAGTCAAATTGTGCCTCAGTTTAACTAGCAAGGGACTTGGTTTATACAATCTAATAGTATATCACTCTCTATAGAACATAATATATACTTCAATGTACTTTCAAATAACATTTATGTCAACATTTCTCAATAAATTCGAAAATAAAAGGAAAAAGAAGGTCAGTTGATATAGTCTGCTTATAAAGGGTGTTTTTTGTCATCTCTCTCCAAGTAGTGTAACTGGCTAATTTAAATGTTTCATACAATGTGCACAGTTTATTCAATCTTTGGGCATAATCCACATTTGTATCTTTATGAAGAAAGTATTATGCAGTTCCCAGTACAAGGGACAATGGATACCTAAAATGATCAAAGCAGATTATTGAATCTCAAAGGCACAGATGGCTTTGAAATAAGAGCACAGCAAGTAAGCATCTTGATGGATTACTTTCCACTAGGTCATGGAGTGACCCTGAAAGGTAACACCACAGTCAAGGGGGTCACAGACAGAGAAATTGAATCGTTACACTACAGTAGATTAACAGATGTTTAAAAGTAAAGCTGCACTACTGATGAGATTAACGATGGTGTTTACTTGGACAAAACCAACTGACAGAGATAGTTCCTTTGAAAGTCTTTGCACTGGACTCCTGGCTGCTAGAAGTGAGACAACACGGTGTTCTGGAGACTTGTAAACATTTTTCATAGATTTTAAAATCCCTTTCTGTTATTACATTAGTTCATTTTTGTGTAAACCCTCTTGCACACATGAGTCCCACATGCAGCTCAGTAAACCCTTAATTTCAAAGTGGTAATAAATAAATGTTGCCACTCCAGCTCTTTTAATATCATCTGAGCGCACATGTTTTTGTCTGCAGCTCGGTAATTAGGAGCCCATGCTTCGGCGTAGCACAGATTGTCAGGCTGCATTAGTTTCGGGGCTGGACTGGCTGCACAGAACACAACAAAAGGACTGCCCCGTCACAGCACATCCACCAGGACTTATTTATTTAACTGCACCATCCCTTCAGTGACATGATTATTTTGTGTGGCTGCAGTGGGAGCTGAGGATTCCTCTATTGTCACATCCAATCCCATCTGAGTGCAGCAAAGCATTTGTTTCCGCCTTGTGGGTTTTTCTCCAGTGTTTGGGTGCTACACCATATCAACAGATTCAAAATGCCCCGAATCTCAACAAACCAACTTTGTCACTGCCCAGCATGGTTGCCCCCATGGCAGTTAAAGACAAGCACCAGCTTCTTTATTGTTACAGATGCCTTATGCAACTGCTGTTGGGTATTTGTGTTGGTATGTAGAATGGGATGATGCAGAGAGAGGGGGTGTGTTGTCCACAGTCAACAGGATTACTGGCAGTTCACAGCTCCTGAGATCACCTCTCTTCACAGTTTGTAGTGGCTCTAAGTGCTTCCCACATCTGCACAGTATGTTTCTGTCCAGTGTATCAGTGAGTGTAAGATTATGATGGTGTTGCCAGGGTAATGGCTGATGTGACCTATGCGATGGTAGTACGCTAAGAGGATTATACATCGGTTGGCTTTAGCAGTACATCAAGGGCATTCATGTCACTGAACTGAAGTTGTCACAACGGCTTTGTCCATCCATTTTGCATCTGGCAAGATGTTGATCTACAAGACATTTGAGTCTATTAGATGCACAATAATCTGCAGCTCAAGAGCGTGGGCCTGCTTTGCTTTTCCTCCATGTCACATCAGCCCTCCCCCTATGTCCCAGCATGGGTGTGTAGCGTTTGAGCCATTGTACTGCGTTATGATGTATTGTTAATGACGATGAAGGAGCAGCAGTAGGAAGGACAGCAGAAGGGAAGGGTGGTGGAGCTTTTTAGAGGAAGTGAAGGGAGGGACGGGACGTCCTGACCTGTTGGGTATTCTGTCAGTCATTCTGCATCCTCCAGAGCTAACCCTAAGGCTGCTATTTTAAATCTTCCCCCCTCATCCAGCCCAGCAGCTGGACCCAGCCTATTTATAGCACCACCGCTGCCTTGGGAGAAGTAGGACTAGAGAGCAGGAGGAGGTGCTCAGTATGTGGAAGTATAAACTCTGACTTGTACATAGCACATTCAAAATATTAACATCAGTGTGGTGGTGTACAGTAGTGTGTGTGTGTGTGTGTTGTGTGTATGCTCCTATATTAGTGTATGAGCATGAGACAGTGTGCATTAGTTGGTGGAGTTGCATGACTTAAATACATAAATTCAACAAATCTGAATACCTGACTTGACTTTGACTTCTGACCATTTGAAATAACATCCCTATCAAGTCTCTTCCTGTTTTGCAAGGCATATGTAATATGAGCACCCTTAATGTTCTGCTGCAGCACTGTAACAAATTATTCAGTGAAATGTTGAGTGATATTTTACAGCAGAGCACACACAAGTTCACAGCTAACATCTGGTGGTTGTGCATTCTTTGCACTACAATTGTATAGTTTTAACTGGTATTATTTAAATGTTGCATGTGTGTTGAATACCACAGAGATGCATGCTGTGTTTGAAATATTTATTTTATACAATCATCATGGAAGAGTTTAGTCAACCTAGTGTAGTAGCTTAAGCCTTTTCATTTTCTGGAGAGGGTAGCTTGCACATACAGTGTATTGTTTATATTTTATGTGTGTGTTTGTTTTCATGACACTAATTTGTCAAGGGAGATGCAGGTTAATAATGATTACAGAGCAGATATGTGACTAATAGAAAGGCCCTTTGCCTGCATGATTTAGAACAGACTCTGGTTGTTGCTCTGTGGTTTTTTGGGGGTCTGAACAATCCCTCTTTGTCCCACACTGGGTACAAGTACCCTCTGTTACTGCTGCCTCACTGATCTTCACAGCCGAGCACCCAGTCTGACTGTGCTGCCCTCACAGTGCCACAGCCCCTCTCCCTGGCAGCTCAAGCAAAGGCGGATTCGATTTGAGCGTGTGTCACAGAGACTGTTGTTTTTTCTGCCTTATCGGTGTGTAACCTCACTGTTCTTTCTTTTCCTGTCATCTCTGTAGATGACCTCATGTCTGGCCTGTTTAGGACGCCTATGAGTGATGATGGGGATGTCTACACTTCCCTGATGTCAAATCAGAGCTTCACATCAGGTCGGGAAGCCTCCTACCTGTCGAATGACCTGAAACCGTCTAAGCCCTCCTCTGGCTCTTCTGACCTGGATCCCTTCTCCAGCGACACCTATAGCTTCAGCTCCAGCACCAAGATGACTTCCAACCTGGTTGATGACATGCCACAATCTCTGTTTTCCTCAGATAAGACAGAATCCTACAACTACATGGACATTAGCCACGGGGATGAGCGTCATGACCAGCACAGTCTGGTGGACACAGGCTCAACTGGTCATGACTCATTGGGCAGCTACATGGATAAAAACCACGGAGATGATGAGGAAGAGGAAGGTTCAGCACTGGGCTCCCACTCTTTCCCCTACGTGGAGGAGCCATCCGATGAAGAGCTGTCAGATTACCGCTCCTACCGAAACCTGGGTGGCACCCCACAGACGGCCAGCCCGGTGAAGATCACTTTGACTGAGTCCCATCCTCAAACTGCCAAGACTGAGCTGCAGCAACACGCCCCTCCAGTCAGTGCGTCTGAGCGTGAAAACGTCCTCAGTGTGGGATTGCAGGGGGTTCCCACTGTGACGCTATCAGAGCCAGAAGATGACAGCCCTGCCTCCACTCCCAATGCTTCACCAACACGTAGGCACAGCACACACAAACACCTGCCACACTTTGTCTGTAAAATCAATGAAGAAACTATTTATGGATAGACTAACCGCATTGGAATGCATGTTTTTATCCCATCATGTGAATTAAATACTTGACAAATCACGGCAGCTATTTTCATGCAGATGATGTTGACTCCATAAAAAACAAGTAAGGTTGCAACAGAAAAGTTAAATGGAGCAAGCAAACATTTGTCAGAATGGCTTTAGGTTGCATATGTACAGATACTCTATGTCTTAATTTGTAATAGTGAATGAAGACCTAATTGCCCTCTCTGCATTTCTTTGTGAACAGAAAAAGAATTTCCTTCCCATGACATGTTCAAGGCTGATTCAGTGAAGCCTGCAGCTTCCAAAAGCAGTCCAAGCACAAAGGCAGGCAGCAGGGAGCATGATGGCAGCAGTGCTGAGTCTGGAGACTCAGAGATTGAGCTGGTGTCTGAGGAGCCTCCAAAGGCCACTAGCAACCCATTTGTCCAGCCGCCTAAAAGCAAGGGCACTTTCAGCCAGCCTAACAACCCCTTTGACAGTCCCCCAGTCGCCAAGGGTGGTTTCGGCCTAGCAGGCAACCACGCTCCACCCACAGCCTACAGCATTCTGAGAGAGGAGAGAGAGGCAGAGCTTGACAGTGATCTCTTCATTGAGTCTGCGTCTGAAGAGAGCCCAAAGAGAGAGCAAGGCTTGAGCGGCCCCAAACAGGGAGTCAGACCTCCCTCTCCCCTGGTTCCCAGTGCCGTGTCTCCCCGAAGTACGGCAGAGGCGGCGCCAGCCGAGCCCCTAATCACAGAAAAGGCCAAGACTCCAGTGAAAACAGAGGAGGATCGCCCCAGCAAGCCCAAGCCACCAACTGCTGCCGTGCCCCCAGAGGTGCGAACGGAGAGGCCCCACCTAGACGACATGCACAAGCACACCAATGAGGGCAAAGGAGACCTCGGAAAGCCTGCTGCCTCAATCTCCCTGCAGGGCTTTGATAAACAAAAAGGTCAGTTTTAAAAATATCGATTTTCTCTTCTGCACAAAATAAGTTGTTTCCTCAAGGATACAAGTAATAGAATTTCACAAAACATGCCATGTAATCTTTTCATTGTTACAGTGGTTTCACCTTGGCTTAAAAGCTGCTATCCTGGGTATTGGCTTTCCAGAAATAGCGCTGTGGAACAGGTAGCGTTGCATATTCTGTAGCGTTGCATATTCTGATGTCTTCCTGCCCGAATTAAACAGCTATCGCATGTGCATTTGTGTTTAAAACCTTCCTCATAATAGCTAGGAAAAAAAACTGATGAACTGAAAGACGTACTAACGCAGTACTTGTGTTTGTTTACCTTCTGGACGCTACCTGCATTGTGTGCTTTGGCACTGTTTTGTTGATAAGGCTGGGGAAGTAAACAGGATAGCTGAGAGAGATGGGATGTTCCACTGCTGAGTGTGTGTCCATGCTGGGGTGGGTGGTGTGTTGTACTTTCCTTAGATCTACTTCCCCCTGGTGGTACATTTGAGAAGGGAAAACAAAAGCAGAGTGAGGATGCATCGATTCACATTTATGACAATTCATGATGACTGAAACTCAAAAGCCATACTGTCTAAATGTGTAAACATTACTCTCTCCAATTATTACATTGCAGATGTTGAGGATACAACACTGTTTCTACATCTGACTCCTTACACCCATGATGATTAGATAAGTCAGAGATGTCAGTTGCAGTCAGCAGGAGTTAATGCTGTCTAAGCTGGCTAGGGCTGCCATGGGTATTTTGACTTCTATTGGCTGTTCTCCGTCCTTGTACACATTGCGTTTACATAACCCTATGAAGTCAAAACTGGGGCACCCTCCTACTTGGAGCTTTGAAGGCTTCCTCTTGAATTTCACAACATACAGAGCAGAAAAGAATAACATCTTAATGAGTGGTGTTTGGCTTTGGTTTCCTGAAACTCACAGCTACTAATGCACCCTGGTCCAGCAGAATGTGACGATTAAGTCAGTAACACAATTGAAATGTATAATATCATGAGCTGTTGGGATTAAATAGTAAATAAAAGAGGATGTCCGTGTTTTGTTTACTCGGACGGTAAGAAGCTTCTGGAAATGGTAAAAAGCAGGTCATGTGTATTTTTTTTCCACCACCAGGGGGCGCAGTGTACCTTTGTCACGGCTCCTACGTTTAAGACCAGCAGGTATTGTTTTCATGGTGCACTTCCATGTCAGTTGCCATAGAAACAGTGATGGGAGAGCGTCTTCCGTCGGGTTCAGGGATATTTATATTTATATATATTATTTTTTCTTGGTTGGTATGGCATTGGAGCATGTCAAGGCTGCAGTGAGCAGAAGGTGTGAGGTGTGGCTGTGTGGGGTGAGGGGACAGAGGGGCCTGACTAATGGCTTTGATTGGATTGAAAAATGACGTAACTACAAAGAGATTGTTTTCTGCTCAGTGTTGACAACACAGTGACTGTGCTGTTTCTATTGCACTGCTTTTATGAGCATCCTATGTAGCTTATTCAGCTCCAGGTCTCTTTACAGGATCATTTGCATTACAAACTGAAATTGTAAATCACAAACACGTCCTAAGGGCACTAAACAAGGAACATTGTGCTGTAATACAGTGTATCGCATTATGAATTATTAAAGTGCAAGCACTTAGCCTCTTCAATTATCAGGGAGTCATAGTGGAAACAGCTATTTCAATCTCTGACTATAACCTTCTTATTGTTCTGTGCAAATAAATAGCAGACCTGGATGTTTGCCATTTTTTTTTCTTGGCAACATGGCCTCAAGTCCAGCTATCTTCAACCTTTAAACTGCTATTGCACCCTGTCTGGTGTGCAACATGACATCAGACTGTTAAACTGACTACTGTTACAAACCCTATTTATAGCCTACATTATTAATTGCACCAATAAATATTGTTCTGTAACACTGAAAAAAGATCTACAAGAGAAGTATATGACAAGCATATGTGGGATAACCCTCCCACTATACCCAGCATCACTGGTGGGTATAGTCTGTTCTAATGCTCTGTGCGGGCTTTTATTGTGAAAGCTAGTGTTCCTTTCCTTTCAAGACAAAAGCCTAGTCTCCAATGATCACCACCCACCCTCTCACCCTCTTAGGCTCTTAATTATTGCATGGATGGTTTGCTGCAGCAGCAACTGTGGTGTGGTGTTTACAATTTGACCCCCCTCCCCCAGCACACACACACACACACACACACACACACACACACACACACACACATACGCAGTTTCCCCGCTCCTTCTTTTTAAGCCATCGCTGCTCGCAAGCATCAGTCTGTGAGCTCCGCGAGCCGGCAGCACCTTGGAAACCTTTCCTCCCTCCCTCCCTTCCTCCCTCTCTGTCATCTCAGCCTATCTCCCGCATCCTTTTTTTTGGGCCATTCATGCCTTTCTTGGATGAGTGAGTGAGTCGGTGCTACTGCAGAGGGAGACAAAGAAGAAAACGGAGACCACACAGAGAAAAAGAACAGGGACATAACTGATCACCAGCATGCAGGCCACTGCAGACGTGACCAAGAAGGAAAGCTCCTGGAGCGGCTGGAAGGGCCAGGGTACTGACGTGTTTACTGTGATCTACTCATCAGTCTGTCTGTGTGTTGTGGCTGTGAGAGAGGGACTGTTATCTCCGCATGTAGGTCAAATACTCATGACACCGTTGGTGTGCATTCATGAACGTGTGTTTGTGTGCTTTGCATGTGTACATTTACCATCTAACTGTATTTGTCATGTGTTTGGGATTTAAACAGCAGTGCTAGTCCTGCACCTCCTTTCCCGCGGACACGCCCTGATGACAGATCCTTTCTGCTGCATGTGTGTGCGGGGGTAGAGTAGAGGGGGGAGAGACGCTGGTGGGTGTTTTGATAAATACGTGTATACACACACACACCAGTGTGCTGGAAGCCATCTGTTTTGGGTGCTAATCATGCTAATATGGATGCCAGCGTTGTGTTGTGGACTAAGGCGTGTCATTGTCATCACACTCCCCACTTTGCAACCGTGCAGGGGAGCTGGTTTCATATGGCGTCTGCTCGCTCTGTTTTTGTGGAACGAGGCGGTCAGAGTATCGAGAGGGGACAGCATTGACAGACTGTCACCATGGTAACTAAGGCACACCCATGCTGATTACATCAGCCCCGTCTCCTCGGCCGCCATGGCACCTTGCAGAGACTGGACCGGAGAAGAGCATCCTCCGTCTGTCTGTTTCCATAGCATGGAGGGCTCGTAGAAGGGGCCAAGAGATAAAATGGCGGGCGTCCCTTCCGCCACACTGGTTGGGGTTTATTATCTGCCATCATTTTAGGTTCAGTTCACAATAGCAGTGTAATTGCACTGGTCTGCTTTAAGTATCCCAACAGAGCCCATGGCAGTCACTGACTGTGAATGTGCTGCTTTGTGAAAGCAACCTTGATGAAAAGCCCCATTTGTCTTTATTCTATTGAGTCACTGTCCATTTGATTTGGCCAAGACTGTGTAACATAATATTGTCGATCTGTCCACAACAGTGGGAACGCATCACATTAAGCTGATATAGCAAGAACAGCATCGGATCAAATTGAGCAGATTATTTTCTACAGATGAATGTTTGCACATCACCTCAAAGCTATATGCATTTTTAAGTTGAGTCATTCTCATTGCACGTGCACATGCACTGACTCACTGCTACCAAGAGACTCAAGTATGATCAAACAATGATGCAGCCATTGAGTCATGGACTTAAGTCAAACAGGACAACAGCCAGGTTTTCTAATGCATGCTCAAAACATTTACTCACTACTGGGAATGTATGTGTGTTTTTGTATGTATGTGTGTTTTATTCAGTTAATCATTACATACAATACAATAAGTAAAGCCACAATCTAATATACAAAAAAAGAAAGACTGAAAAGGTATAGGTAGAAGCATAATGCTTGTATATTCCTATCCTAAATTCTTATCAATTAAATCAGATAATTAATTTGATATAAAGAAGAGAAAAATATATACACATACATTCCATTCATGCTTAATTAGTGTATCTAAGTGAATGGCTATCTTTATCAAACAAGTCTGTTTAATCTTAAATATTATGGCATAATGTGTCACAAAACCACACAGATAACATTTAAAATGATATGTTTCATGGCAACAGCAGAACCAGTTTTACCATATTGTATGTATCAGTTTTTCAATTACATAAACATACGTCTGCATCTAGAAACACCGCACTACAACTTTGAGCATATAGGAAGACTCAAATTTCAAATCAGTATTTTCATTTTATGAGGCAAAAGTTTGTCTTTGACAATTAAACTTTGGGACAGTTCAGACAAAGGAATAGGTCATTTTCTGACATAACTTGGTGACTTACTCACAGCTAGAGATATTGATGCAGGCATAGGTCTAATACAATAAGTGCAATGATACAGAGAGGTCTGAGAGAATAATCACATTTTAGAATGACACTAAAGGTGGTTGGGATGATTGACAACTTTTAGTGCCGTTTTGGCTAACTGTTCATTTCTGTTGTGCGTTTGCTGAGATATCTCTGTCTACACTAGTTAGATCGTTTGCTAGCGCTCGTGACTTATACTTATATAAAAGAAAAAACAGAACTATCACTTATAATACATTTGATGTTCATAATCATACCACACTCAAATCTTAACTCATCATCCTCAAGTTCAAGTTCCAAGTTTGAGACTCAAGTTCTACACGTGTTGGCAGCAGAAGGGCGCTCGCTCTGGCTGATGGCTTGTTATAGGCCAAAAGGATGTCTCAGTGATTTAATGAGGTCAAGCTAAACTAGTTTCACTACAGAAAAGGAGGAGGGGCATCATATTTGCTTTGGTTTTTGCTCGGTGTAAGTGTTTAATGTCAGAGGCAAGAATCATATCAACAAACAGAGCTCATTATTTATCCTTCCTCTGGACTCTGGTTCAACATCTTGCATGTCTTAAATTTTTGCATTTTCCATTTGGTGCATGCCTTCACATGATTATCAAGCTTTAAGCAAATGTTAACAATTGAAATGTCACCCAATCTGTCATGTAGTTTAAAGTAGTTCCGGCGCACAAATGAGCATTTTGATTCTTTCAATCAGTCACAATACAAACTCAGATTTGTACAAATTTGAGTCAGATTTTAATCAGTTATTCTTGAAGCCCTTTCAACGTGTGTTAAGTGTCAAGGCTTTGTGTAAAACCTGCCATTGTCCTTTTGTGCTCCACAATAAAGGGAGAGGCTGTCTTCATGTGTCGGGGTGTAGAGACACACCATTTGCTGCCGAGTCCCCAGATTCAGAGCAAGAGTCTCTGTTCCCAGGAGGGCTCTTTCCCCTCCTTCACTCCCCACCTCTCTTCCAATTTCGGCCCCTCCCTTCCTTCCTCACTCCATCTCTCAGTGAGTGGTGGAGAGAAAATGGAGCATGGTAACTATGGTAACTGCATCAGGCAGGTGCTCGTCGGTCCTTCCCACTGAAGCCTATTTTTTAATGGAGGAGTTGAAAATGGCGACAGTCTGCGTGGTTTATTAGCATGCGATATTACGCTAGTTGTCTTATCTTTAGCTAAAAGTCACATGCTGCACATGAAAAGGACTCTGGTTACATTTTCCATTTTGATTCAGTCCTTTATTTTAGTCGCTGCTTGGCAGTCTTTGTCACATGTCAGCGGGGCTGCATTAGAAGCCTGAGCATGAAAAAGCTCACGGAGAGAGAGAGAGAGAGAGAGAGAGAGAGAGAGTCTGTATGTGTGTTTTATTGTGTGTGTGCTGGATTGCAATGTGATTCTTTGGCAACCGCACCCCACAGACACCCATCCTCCCGCCCTCCCCGTCTCAGTCCCCCTGCACAGCCGGATGCTGATTTGCTGGTGTGGCTGTGGCCCCTCCCCTCCTGTGCAGGGGGGACTCCCCCTTCAGTGCTCTCCTTTTGTCCGTGGATAAAGCAGCTGCCTCTTTCCCTGTTCAGCCATGGGAGCCGCAGGTCAGTACATGCTTCTACTGCACTCGCTAAAGCTTTTTCAGTCTGCGTGCAGCGTGTGCAGCACATCACAATAATGTCGCCGGGCATCACCTGTCTCTGGCAGAGCTGTCTGTTGATGATGTGCCTGTGTTGTGTTAAAGCTGCTGTATGTGCTGCCTGTGCCTGCCGGTGTGTTTGGTGTGCGAGCATCACCATGCAAATCAGTTGCCACATGGACAGACTGTCAGTGGTGGCAGCAACAATAGCTTCTGTGGGGAGTGGTGCATGTACAGCAGCGAGGGCACACGGATCCTGTTCTTACTGTTTCTGAATGAGTAGAGTCTGTGATTTGATAGTGGGGATGGGGGGGGTGCGGGGGCAGATGGGTACTGTAAGTCACTCTTGGTTCATGATAAGAAAAATATGTTGTTTTACAGTATGGGAAGGTTCGTGTGTGGGTAGCAGAGATTCACTTAGTCACGGTCGTTCTTCTGACACCCAGGTTAAGCCTGCCCTTTTGGCATTCTCAGATGCCTTTCAGTGGAGAGTAAAGATGGCCGTCATCACTATGCTGCTCACAGCTCCACAGCTAAAATTAGAGCAGGCAGGCGTACAGCTCAGAGAGAAAGAGTAAGACACCCAGGAGACCTCAGCCACGGTTTTCTCATCTTCACAGGCAGAAAAGTTGACATTAACAAACCGGTTCTGCTTGCCTCCTGATGTGATGTAAAGGATATCCAGGTGTCTGTACCAACAAATGAATGGCAAACCCTGGTAGTGCTGTTAGACGTGCAGTGTTCGAGGCAGCTGTTTCAGCAGAGGTGAAACAAGCAGCCGACGGTTCTCATGGAAACAGGCCTGTGTTTCCATCGACACAGACGACTGCCAGAGGACCATGTCGGCTGTAATGGTACACTGGGCTAATCCTCAGTTATCACTTCTCACTCTCATCTTTGCGAGTGGCTTTGTATTACAGGCCCCACTGCCCAAAGAAGAGAGAGAAAGAAAAATGTTAGAATAAAAGGAAACAAGTTTGTTCCTGTATGAGTGACACGGTTTGGAGGAATCATTGTGTTTCACTGCATTAACGAGACTGCATTGAAGCATTGTTATCTTTCATCATTGACCACAAATCTGCTTTACTGGCTCGGTCACATTGAACCGTTATCTGTGAACTGCTGATAGTGCTTCTATTTCGGCTATGGGCTTTGCTGAGCTATACTGTAGGTTAATCATTAATTCTGCTCTGAGCAGCCAGTGCAGGTGTACATTCAGTGTCAGACTGTTCCCTCGGCTTGTTGCATACGTATGAGACCAGACCAGATGCCACTGACCAAAAGTACACGTCAGATAAATATGAAGTCACATCGGTCCAGAGTGTCGCAATACACACTGAGACACTTGCTCGACCAATGAAAGTCAGGTATTATCCTCTCCAAAGGTCGTGCTATATATAGGAGTAAAGAAACTGAACGAGCAAATCATCACTCAAGACACCTTAACGCCACCTCACAGCTCCACAGCTCACTCCAACCTAATGAAAAGCTAGGTTAGGAAGCTGGGTTAAAACAGGATCACGTGACAGCCGAGGATCTCTGAGGACGTTGGGTTGTGAACAGCTTCCAGATATTTGACCCAAATGTGTGGTGTGTAGCGCGCAGCAACCGAATCCACTTTGAAATGGATACGTCTGTGGATGCCCGTGCCTACTCGTCACAAAGTGAGAGGTCAGGTCGAGCTCGTTGTGGGTCCTAACCCTGTGTCCTTGTCGTGTCCTTTCCTTCCAGCAATTGACCTGCTCTACTGGAGGAATGTGAAGCAGTCCGGGGCTGTGTTCAGCAGCGTGCTTCTGCTTCTCTTCTCGCTGACCCAGTTCAGCGTGGTCAGCGTCGGAGCCTACTTAGCCCTGGCAGCCCTCTCTGCCACCATCAGCTTCAGGATCTACAAGTCTGTGCTGCAGGCTGTGCAGAAGACCGATGAGGGACACCCGTTCAAGTAAGTCCAATTCAACATTGTTCAATCATGGATTCCATGAACAGGTCTGTCGCTTTTACTTACTGAAAGGTCTGTGTTTCTGTTTTTGTTACCAGAGCCTACTTGGAGATAGAAATCGCTCTATCCCAGGACCAGATCAGTAAATATGCGGACAAAATCCTACTGTACTCCAACACCTGTATGAAGGAGCTCCGCAGGCTGTTCCTCGTACAAGACCTGATTGACTCCTTGAAGGTTTGCCTCAAACTCACTCGTTTGCCTTTTTAGCATTTTTATGCTAGCAAGGGATGACAATATCTGTGAGTAATTTCAAACTGCACCACCTTCAGGTACAGTGTAAGATCAGCTCTGCTTCTCGGGGCCACAAGAGGTTACGATGATTAAAACATGTCAAGTCTGTGTGTTTCAGTTCGCTGTTCTGATGTGGCTGCTGACCTACGTGGGCGCTCTCTTCAATGGCCTGACACTGCTCATCCTAGGTGAGGTCATTTTGACTCTGTGTTTCATTCAACAAACTTCCAAGCACTGTTGTTGACTCACACGCACTCTTTGCCTTTCCGGTGTCAAAAGTTAAAATATTTTCGGAGGCTTGATGAACAGGGTACATATAACAAAGTTGTATTGTACATTGTCTGTTGACTTTTCCAGTTTACCTTAGATAAGTGTTGGCTGTTGGGGTGTGCTGGTGTCAGAATTAACCATTACTCTCTCCACGCCTCTACAGCTGTGGTCTCCATGTTCAGCATGCCTGTGGTCTACGAGAAACATCAGGTAGGAATTTGAGCATCACAATAAGTAAAGTTTACAAAATGTTGTCTCTGTATTTACACCCGTCACCTTCCTTTTGTTTTCAGGCGCAGATTGACCAGTATGTGGGACTAATACGGACCCAGGTCAACTCTGTGGTGGGGAAGTGAGTGTTTGTCATTCAGACCTTTTGTTCAAAGTTCACTTCCGATATACACAAGAAGAAATCAAGCAAGCAGTGCGCTCTGTTCACAGAAACCTCCAGGTGTTTGTGTGTAAGCAGGCTGTTGCTGAAAAGAGCAGCTGTGCTCAGCAAACTTTCCAATTTGAAACTTTCATTCATTCTATGAATTAACAATTTGGACTAGTATCAAATCTGTTTCAGATTAATAAAAAAGGCTACATATAGTAACATTAGTGTGAATACTGGATCAACTGACTTGCCTACACATTAGCTTTGTGTTAACACAAGAAATGAAACGGTGATGTCTAAAGGGTTAATTGATGCCAAACTGTCTGCCTGCAGGTTTTTTTGGAACTGAGCACTATCTATTTGCCAATTTTAGTCAAACCTGACGGTCCGCTCTGTGGACTTCCATAAAAAGAGAGAGAACAAAAACATCGGGTTTAAAATGAAGTAAAATAAGCACAACTTGAGCTAGAATAAATACCTTGATGGACACGTGGCATGAAAGGCCGTTTTCTCTCTACAGAATCCAAGCGAAGATCCCCGGGGCCAAGAGGAAGGAGGAGTAGATCTGTCGGCCTCACCATGAAGCCGACAGTCCAGTCCAGCTCAGTCAGGCAGCTCGATCACTGTTGAAGAGCCTGGTCGTCATCTGTGGGGCATAGTGCTATGTCATCTTGGTGTTCTCTTCAAGCCTCCACCGGAGAAACCCTCACCCTGTCTATAGCAGTCGAAACACTAACACACAGTCACGCATACATAATCCTGTTTCTAGGTAGACAAGTACACAACTAGAAAACAAAAAAAGATACTGACTTTTTTTTGTGTTGCTTACTATTAAAAAAGTGCATGAAGTCAAGCCTTGGGTAAATAATATTTGATATTTTTTGTGCAGTTTTTAAGTCACGCTACATTTCTGCTTTGCAGTGCTTACCACAAACTGTATGGTTTGGCACAAAAAAGCTAAATGCCCACAGACGTGCTCTGCTGCCAATGTGAAATGATGCTTCATGTGTCTGAGTTAGCAGACAGGGCTTCTCTCAGTATATGTCCATATATATAAATAGCAAAAATGATTTCCTTTTGGTGTGTCCAAGCACAACATAATTTAACGATATGCGTCTTAGATGTGGTAATTGTAGGGTTTTTGCTTTTGTATAACCATAAGGAACAAGACACTGTTTAAGGTACTGTTGTACAACTACTATGAAGACAAGGAGTATCTGGTGATATTTAGCTTGTTTGAATAACTGTTCAACTTTGTACTATGTTCAACTATACTCTGTAGTTCTTTAGACCCTGGATTCTTTAACTATTTGCACTTACACTATGTATTTAATTACAATAAGAAAAATAAATGTACCTTGATGTATAACATCTCCTCAACCCCTTTACTGACTAGTTAAAATTCATATGATGACTTCAAGATGAGTTTGTGTGCGACACCAAAGCTAAGTTTGACATGTTAACACTTTGGATGGGAGACCTGGAATGATGAGCTAAAAATACAAGCCAATGAATTCTGGCACAGACGCACCTCATCTCGTACTAGTTTAGTGTGTGTGTGTGTGTGTGTGTGTGTGTGTGTGTGTGTGTGTGTGTGTGTGTGTGTGTGTGTGTGTGTGTGTGTGTGTGTGTGTGTGTGTGTGTGTGTGTGTGTGTGTGTGTGTGTGTGGGGGGGATATATTTAACTTGACTCGGGTCACAATGAGACTGTTTGAATGAAGACAGATTGACGAGCCTCATCTGTTGCAAACAACTATTTTTAATGGCCCAGTGCTGAAGCGCTGTTACAAAGAGCTATACAGCATCTCATCAATGAGAATCACATTTCTTACTCGCGGAAAATTATTTAAAACAGGGAACAACTACTCCAGTGGTAGCTGCAAACAAACAAAGTAAGGATTGAGGATTTGGCTGTGCTGTTGAAAGCTACAGACCCAGTTAAACTTAAAAAAAAAAAATACTCCTCTGAACAGGATAAAATGAAGCATTAAAAACTTCTTATAGAACATTACAATGGTTCCACTTCAACACAAATGCAAACAGTACAGCTGTTTTTAGCTGTTGAGGAGGGTGACAGGATGCAGCTGGAAGAGAACACATCTGGCTTTTTCTCCACCAGGCTCCACAACGTCCATCTTCAGAGCAGGATCCACCTGCAAGTTTAATACACAAACACTTTAAAACAAGCATTGCTGAAATGTGCTAAAAATGCATGAGTCAGGGCTAATGATCAAATAAAAAGTAATGCAAGATGCAGGATCTTTATCATGTACCAGACCTGGTTCCATTTATCAGATTTCTCGTAGTACACTTGAGTGACAGCTTCCCTTGGCGGTGACTTGGTGAAAAGCCTGCATTACATAATATAAACAGATCAATAACTCCATACACATTGATTTAACTTATTACTCAAGTCTGTGTGTATGCAAGTAACCTTATGAGGCAGTCCCTGCAGTCCTCCTGCAGTTGTTTTATCCTGTCGCGTCCCAGATGCATAGTCCCACTGGGCCCTTCACACACCAGACGGTTTATAGCCACTCGCAAGGCATTTATCTTAAAAAAGAAAAAAGAAAAGAGAAACAAAACACAGAACTTATAATACACAAAATAGAATGCTTCATCATGTAATATAGGCATTAAGTAATCATAGAATAGATTGGTAGTATTTAATAGACAAGAATCATTAGCACACCAGTGCCAATACTACAAGGTACAATATGATCTTGAGTTGCCTGCTTTTATACTACAGTTACATGTTAGATATGTATTACTAGCTGTCAAAATACTGACAATAATACAAATTTAAAAAAAAAACATACCGACAAATCTTATTTAGCTTCCATGAAGAAAATTGTTTCTTTATGGAATAATAATTTAAAAAAAAAGATAATTCCATAAAGCATTTATAAAACATTGCTCCATCTCAGTAATACTTTGGAGAAATGCATTCTAACCACATGTATTTCAAGGACTGCTATCGTTCTTTAGGGAGAAGTGCTGCAGGCCAGACATGCTACAAATCACCCGTCAAACAAAGAGATTCAACCAAAGAGTGACAAAGGATCTGTCAAAAAACAATCTGTATTCCTGCCGACTTCATAGCTGCTGTCGGTCCCAACACAGCAGTCTCTCTGGTGATAGCTGTTACCTCAGTGATGTCTTCTACATCAAATTTGACGTCAAAGGTGAGTTCGATGTCATGCTCGGGAAGGATGCCCTCCTGTGTCTGACTGTTCCAGCCCAAGCCACAGAGGGCGCCAGTGTAGCAGGTCCTCTCTTCATTAGTGCTTCAGAAAATGGGGGGGAAATGCGAACATGGGTATTTTGATCATGCTGCTTTTAAAACGGTGTGCAGTTCTAAATATGTGTGTCTGATTTACCGTAACTCCATGATGGGGGTGAAGAGCATGGTTAGGAGTGCAGGCAGACCAGGGATGTCTGGCATGATGGAGGTATCTTTCAGTAGAATACGTGTCCCTGCAACACAACCACACATTTAAAGCTGCAATAGTTGATTTTGACATTGAAAAGTACAATAAAGGTTTGGCAACCACTGACAATAAGGGCATGTTTTCACATTCAGACACGGTGCAACGATAGCATTCATATGGAGTTGTGTTTTTCGGTCACCTGAGAAAAATATCTCGGTGGGTCTTTAGCCTGTTAGCTGCTGTGTTATGTTCACCAGCTAGTTCCAACTCCATTTGTTTGTATGCTATTTGGTGCTGGGCAGGTAGTATCCAGTGTGTTTATCAAAAGAAAAAGCTGCCTTGTACCAGAATTTTCAACCAAAACAATGAGCTTAAAAGAGACTAAAGCCTTTGACCTACTTTCCGTGCTCAGCGGACATCTTCAAAGAGAGTATTGGCCGTACGGAAGTGTACACAGATCCAAAAATGGAGGGTCTGCATCAGTCTGGTGTTCCTCACATTTTCCAATCCACACTCCATTCCAGTTGGAAGCGGTTTGCCAGGAGTTCAACGCCCTTCAGCTGTCTTTGTCCATTCTATGTAAATGTGGATAACGATGGATCTCCTCACACAACCTCTCAAAACAAGCATCCATTTTGTTATCTTCTTGGCAAACCAGACAGAGGTGCATCCACCTCCAACTGGACTGAAGTTTGGACCGAAATCGGAGCATGTGCAGTCGGACACAAATGGGAGTGTATTCATGAGATGATGTATCTGGTACCTGTAGCGTTGACGGACACAGTCCCAGCGACCAGCATCCTCTGATGTTTGTCTTGAGGGTTTTCATTCAGGGTCAAGGAGTTGATGCTGACTCTCTCTATACTCACGGTCCTGCAGGAGGACACACACATAAGCAATGAGCATCACTCATAACCTGAATGTTAATTTGGCCGTTGTGTACGCAATTGCTTACTTGTAGAAGGTCTTGCGGTTAAAGCTGTGGAAGCTTATCTTATATGGACTGTGTGGTCCATGCAGATTAACCTGTGGTGTTAGAATTAAGGCTGCAGTCAGACACATCACATGACTTCATGCATTGGTTACTGTTGACAATCACCCAGTCATCATTGCATATGTCCCAAGTCTCTTAATTGCATCCAAGTTTGCCTCACTTGTCTTTTCCATGCGAGGAAATGATGAAATGGGTTTTAAGACAAATTAGACGTTCTTTCCTCATTAGAGTCACATGAAGCGAAGTCTGTTTCTGATGACTGCGGCCGCTGATTACAGCTGAAACAGCTGTCAGTCGGCTTTAACAGCTGGAGAGACTTTTGAGGAGTTTTTGTCTGCACAATATCATTTATACGAATAAAGACACAAATATCATCACTGTACCTATATGCTAATAAAGACACAGTTATCATCAATAACAGAGCAGACATGTTTTCTCTGTGTAGCCTGTTATCCGTTTAACAAATTGCAATAAGTATTTATATACAGTGTGTGGTATTTATACTGTGTTCGGTGTCCTACTTATAAGCGCAGGATTGATTTTCACCGGCGGCATGAGTTTGTCTTATTAATTATTTGTTTTGAAATTGGGCTCCTTGATTCAGGGAAAATTTAAATGATATAACTCATCAAACCCGACACTCAGGTAATGATCAGCCTCATGTGCCTGAATGGAAATGACTATAAAGGATGTAAAAAGTCTTTTGCCTCTCCAGCTCTCTGACTTTAAATTGTATCTATGATAAAAGTTATTGGGGGAATAAGAGATCATAAAAAGACAATTCTTTCTAATAAATTAAGGAATGAAGAAAGTTGTTTGTGGTCCTTTTGTTGTTCAGACCTACACAACATAAACAGTATTTTAACCAGATGGTGAATCAGTGAATCAGTAAAATCATTTTTTAATCAAATAACTGATGAACAATGAGGGGAGGTGTCGGCCATTAAAACACTTCCTGCATCCTCGTTCATGGCTCCTCCGAGATCCCTCCTCGCTCCTCAGAGCAAGAAATAAGAGCTTTGGGACGGCCGTCAATATGGCGGCAAAGAACAACTTCCGGTTCAAGCGAGGATTGAGGAGCGAGGAAATGACAAATAAGAGACTTGGGATGTACCCATTGTTCTGCTCACCAGACAGAATGGGTGTGGCTTTGAATGAACACAACAAATGAACTGAAATTGCTCCATCTCCTGGACAAACTGAGAGCAACAGACAGTGCAGACGTGATGCCGTCATCCACATAATACCAAAATATCAGCATCTCAGACACTCAAGTCTGTGTCCAATTTTAAATCCCTCCTCTCTTCATCGATTGTATTTCATTTGTTTTCTTTAGATGTGTAAATCACTTTGTAATATTGTTCTTGAAAATATTCTTAGTACAAACATTATATGAATATTCTGGAAAATGGAGGGCATCTTGCCTTTGTCTTGGATTGGGATGGGCGGGTTTTGGAAAACTGGGCGAGTAGGTCCTCAATGAGCTGCTTTTCCTCTTTCTTACGATCTTTCCAGGAGCTGCTGGCAGAGTTAGGGACGTATGTACCCTTTTCCATGTCTTTGTACAGGGTCATCAGAGCTTCGTGGTTTTGCTGCAAGTGCACACAAAAATAAGACATCTAGACTGAGAAGGGCGCACAGTACTTGAATGGATCTTTATGAATCTGGGCTAGCATGATTTAGATAATTCAATTAAGTTTTTGCCTTAACAACATTCAGTCACCACCCTACAGTACACATATTTTCCTTGTGCATTTTCTTATGTAGCATTATGGGACAACAGACTGCATTTTGTTGCGCAACCCTGTTGTACAACAATGTTGAATATAAATTAACCTTGAATCCTTATCTTTGCTGTATTCTGGCAAATCTATCGGTTGGACATGCAAAGCATTTGGAATGTTGGAAATCAAGTCGAATCCGTTGCCGGTCTGGTTAAAGACGCGTCTGTGGATGTTGTGGTGCTGTCTATTTGTCAGGAAATCTTTGAGGTGAACTGTAACAAATGTTAATCCAGGCTGACCACAGCCACTGCTCTGTCTGAGGAGGAGAATAACAAGCTCAGGCTCCTTTCAAACCTGCAAAGGGAAAGGCTTTGATACTAAAAGGACATATTTAGGTTAAGTATTGCTTTAAGTAGGACATGGCACGATTGATTTATTTCTATATTGCACACGGTCGAAGACATTTCATGTGGAACAACCTGAGCTCCCAACTAGCGCGTCACCTTGGAATCGAAGCTCTCTTCGGCCTTCACAGCATGCTCTTCTTCCACCATAATGTCCATCACGGTGGTGTTTGTTGTCTCATTGGGGATGTGCAGCTGCCCACGAATGACACCATGGAGGATGGAGTACAGCGACACGATGAGTGAACGGCTCTTCACTAGTTTGATGAACCGATCGCGAGCTTGGCTGCTCCACTGGTTCCCCAGGATGATCGACTTGGCTGAAGGATGCATTCCAATAACTTGGAACTCTTTAGCCTGAGACCATGAGTGTTTGTGTTACTGTTAGTTCACAGGTTGGACAGTTGAACAGATAAATGTGCCATAATTCTCTGACCACTTTTTATGGTTACCTGGAATGGGTGAGACAGGAGGTTAGCAGGGAGCTCCCGGAGGCTGCTGCAGGCGACAACTGCGCTATTGCCAAAGTCCAAGAAGAACACCTGCAGGATAACAACATATTCTGCACTCTGGTACATGAAGTAACACCAGCAACTGCTATCACATACTGCTGTTAAGAATGATTTCCCTACTCTGAGGTCAGTTTTTAAACTTATGAGCCAGAATACCTGGAGACAATGGGATGTCTTTAAGATGTTCAAAACACAGACACATGCCAGTTCTGGTCATTTTTTAAACTAAGAATATGAAGAGTAAATAATTTTCCAACAAAATAAGCTTATTTATGTTATCTTATTATGGCCAGGTGGGCCATTTAAAGTATCCGTTTGGTGGCACAGAGGTGAGGGCACTGCCCAAAAAGGCAATATAAAATCCTGAAATTAGTAATTCATCTGAAATAGGCTTCATGATCAGCAACACGAGTGTGAAATACATAATGATAATCCACAATGTCTTTTATGATGGCATGAGCATATAAGAAACAGTTGAAAAGAAGACAGGAGAGAAGTAAAGGAGATTTGTTATGAGGAAAATGGAATTGCTGTAACATCTTAAAAGCCGCAGCTTGTGAGGGATATTCACCTCCACTGTACTGCCACGCATGTGAAGTATCTTGGCGCGGAAGTACATGTTCTGCTCATTGTTCTTCGAATAAGGAGCCAGACATAGCAGGTTGGGGTAGAGCGACACAGTTACAGGGTGCAGCGTACATGAGTTTAACTCTGCTGTCAGGTGGCGCTGCTTCGCCAAGCTGGCTTCATCTGCCTGGAAGCCCCAGAAATGACCAACATCCACCACCTGACGCAGAAATGATGGTTAAGAGAGGATACAACCATTCAAGATTCAAACATTTAAATCAGAAACCCAACAACTAGATATCTCTTTTGAAATGTACCTGTTTGACCAAGTTAAAAGTAAAGCACTGACCTCTGTGATGTTGACCACAAAGAAGGGGTTGGGGGGTAGCTTGTCTGTGTCAATGGCACCGCTCATCATTCCCACTGGGCAGACAGACTGGCTCTGGAAGTCTACAATCACCCTGCACAGAAACAGCACACAAACAACTTTAATGTGTTTACTCAGTACATCACATTATAAGCATAGTTAACATAGTTTCTTGGCAGCTGTTCATAAGCTTTCCAAAATCAAAGATTAACTTGTAAACATAACGTTTAATCAGTTTACTACTGATCACAGCAGTCGATGCAATAGTTTTCCAATATTTTTTGAAAGACAAGGCCGCAAGTATCAGTATTTGGATAGAGACTCTGCATGTTGCTAACAGAAAGGAGTACTTCGGCAGGGTGGATGCTTGTATCCAGTGGAGCATTAAAATAAATGCTGCCTTATAACAAGAATCACAATCTCAAATCTATTTCAGGGTTATCACAACATGCCAACATATTTTTTTTCATGCGGGTGTAATTATAACTGTTAAAGCCAAAGCAATAAGTGAGAATAGTTGGTGAAAATATTATTTTTGGATAGCTAATGTGCAAAGTCACCCCATGTCCTGCCCAGAGGGAGGTAGGAAGAAGCTGGTGCTGGCTGTCTAAAATCTTGTCTCTCTGAGTCCAAGTGATAGCTGGAGTCATGCAGAGCATGAAGATGTCAGATTATATTAAGGCTCAGTGCATGAGCACTGACCACTGGAGCCGGTGGTGCAGAGGGTTGCACTTTCCAAAAAGTAGGACTTTTCAGCCCCCAAAAGAACATTAGTTATTTCTTATTTTTATGCAAACAGAAAGAAGGTTATCATAATGTGTGAAGAGTGCCATACCGTGAAGATTTCATGTGAGTAATGCTTTTACGCCCAGCACAGAGTTCTATCTGATCGGTGGAGAAGACCGGCAGCTCCAGAGGAGCACTCTGCTGTGCTAGGAGGAGGGCAAGAGACACCTCAGGCAGCACCCCAGCACCTTGGGATGTCCTGTAGAACTCCACATATGCTCTGAAAACACACACACACATAATTATCAGTATGCACAATTCAGTGTTGGTTAAATAAAAATGTTAATAATGTGCAACAGTGGCTTTCACTACCTGGTGCTCTCAAAGGAAATTGTTTTGACCTGTCCACACAGGCGGAACAGAGACTGCAGCTGCTTGTAATACAGGAATGGGTATGGAGGAAGGTTCCTCAGCTGAAAACAAAACGTGGTCTGGTGTTATTTTACAATATCACTACAACCTACATAATGTAACAAATACAAACAAATTCAAATTAACTGGATTGTTATTTAATATTAAAATAATCAAATCAAAACACCAGCAACTTAATCATTTGCCACGAATACCAGATGTAGCTTTTTGAGTCAGTATTGGCACAATATTAGATATCCGTACAGCCCTACATTAAACATCATGGGTCTTACCATCACTGTTGTTCTGGGGTTGAAGCCATTCAATTCCCTGGAGGCCAGGTCTTCATCTATTTCTCCCTGGACAAAGTATTTGGGGTAGTGGGCACCAGCAATGACCACCTAAGACAGAGAGGTGCAACCTAAAACAGACTGATATTAAGATGTCGATATATATCTAATATTTGTTTTTTTTAGTGACAACTTGATCTGAAGTGTATAGCTTTATTTACACAATGTGCAGCACTGACTCTAACCTGAAGCATGAACTTCTGCCTGTGTGTGCTGGTGTAATCCAAAGATTGGATGCTTTCCAGCACATGCATGTTGAAATAGGACACACGCTTCTTCAGGTCCTCGTACAGCTCTGCAACCTGGACAGGGGGTTCATTCTGAGGGGGTCTAAGCCATAATATTTTACAGCTCAATTTCAAAATATTATCTTATCAAGACTGGAAGTTTAAGACAAGACATGTTTATCAGTCAACTATGCACCAAAAGACGATGATGATTGCCTAGCTAAAATCTGTAATGGCACTTAAAGGCCCAATTTAAACACTGTCAATAATACCCACCCGCTCCTCTGCTACTGACAGCATTACACCGATTACATAAAGTTTCATTCTTGGTAACACGACTAAAAACAGGATTAATGCCTGTTGTTGACTGTTGGGTCTACGACTATGATGGGTGATGACAAAGACATCCTGTGCTGTGGTTTGATGAACATTCTGCTCCATCGCTTTACCTCCCTGATCCTCTTGATCTGAATGAAGTTCTCTTTTCCCCAGTCCAACTCATCCTAAGAAAAGAAAGCAGCAAAGGTAAAGACTATTTACACTTTAGTGAATAGTTGAAATGTTAACATAGGCAGAGACACTTTTCTCCAACTGAGGTGAAATAAAAACATCTAAATAGGGACAAAACTCATGTATTTTGCCTTGGCAAGGGGTGGCTCTGCACAACAACAGTAGCAGACTATTCTCCTTTTCAATACTTGAAAAGGAGAAAATTGACACTTGAAAATCTATGTTTTATTCTTGTATATGTATGAGTGTTGTTTCAGTGAGCTCAAGTTTGTTTGTGGTTTCCGTCACCTTTGGGTGTCTCAGCTGTCCTTTCTTTTTGGACAAGTGCCATGCCTGACAGTAAAAGACAATAAGGAAGGGTTAAAAAAACAGCCATCAGGCAAATATGTAAATCCATTGAATTCCATCGCATTACCTTGAAGGCATTGACAAAACCTATGGAATCACTTGGTGTGCCACGGGTAAAGGCCAGCTTGCTCCTGGAATGATAAATATTATTCAGTGAACATATAAAAAAAAAAAAAGTATAATACACAGATCCCATATCTGTGTCTGGCCTGCATGTATTCTGATGAAAACATATTGCCGGTTTGTGCTCTGAAGAAAAGGCCCGTTTCCACACAGTGTTATGTCAGCTAGACTTTTTTCCTTTTGCTCCAAACTCCAAACATTTCAGAAAGACGCTGGTGACCTCACTGCAGAAAATGGAGGAGAAGCTTGTTTTTGTCAAGTCTGTCTGTCCTGAGCTTTATATGTCAGACAGACAACCACACAGACCGAAAAGCCCATTTGTGGGAGCAACACTCAATGTTGCTGGTGAGTGCTGTGCTTTCATTGCTGTAGTCTCCGTTAGATTGTCCTCAATGCTCTAACGTTGAGTCTGTCAGTTTGAGCTGATACAACCTCATAAATACAAAAGTATAAGGGAAAGCATCCTCCCTTTGGAGCTCATGGGGAAAAAACGTCATACAAATACTAGCACAAATAGATGATAAAGAGCAAAGGGGCGCTGCTGGTCTATTACTCAACATTGGTTAGAGTGTTAATATAGTATTAAGATATTGTTGTCATAGAAACATAAACAAATTGTCAAAGGAGAACAGTGCATTGATTACTGGATACGCTATGACAGAGACTTTATAACGATGTATAAATACTTTTTTTACACTTGTTCTGTCAAATTTTTTTTTTTTTACTCTTGTCTGTCCAGAGATGGCATTGTCCATCCATCTTTAACCGCTTATTCTGTTCAGGGTCGGGGAGGCTAGACCCAAAAATGATCTACACTGAAAGTCTGGCAGTGTGTGAATCAGTTCAGCAGCTGGATGTGACTCACCTGTGGCCAGCAAGCTGCTGCATGGATGGTATGGCAAAGAAACTCTTCAGAGAGTGCGAGGCAGCTGAGAATAAGATACATTATTACAAAAAAGCACATTATATCATTATTTATAAATTATTTATTTATTTGTTGTATGTCTATTTACAACTGTGAACACGTGCATATGCAGTAACTGGCACCACTAGCATAATGACAGACTGACCTATGATGAGGCACTCATCCAGGCAGCCAAAGATGTGGCCCAGGACAATCATCTTCCCCAGGTACAGGTCAACAGGTAGGTGGGCCAGCACTCGGCCCAGGAACGTTAGCTCGCCATCGTCGTTGTGACCCCTGCCATCACTTTTTGCAGACAGTGCACCCATCTACAAAATGAAACATTCAGCTAGTATCTCCAATCAGCTAAAACCTGAACTCAGACCAACAGTTTGACTTCAAATATTTAAGGTTTTGGACATGAAATTACTGATACTTACATTACTTTTAGAATTCATAGGAACACTGGTTTATTATATTGATCACACTGTATGGTTGTGTATTGCTGAATTGCCCATAAGCCAAAGGCTATCTTGAGATCCTCAGACAGAAATGGCCAAACTGTTTCTAAATCCCCAGCTGGCTGTTTTTTTACTGACACGAATCTTCTGCGATGAAAGTCTAATAATATATCAGGCTCAGATTCAGTAACATCTTTTAAAATGGCCTTTTACATATAACTACTTTTATTCTATCATTTGTGTGCCATTACTACAGTCTATTTTATTCAGTTTGATGCAGTGTTTTTCACTTTGACCAGAGTCCTGGAATGCCTTTGCAGAGCACTTTGTGACTCGGTTTTGAAAGATGGTATAAAAAGGAAACCAAAAAGGTATCATACACTTATTCTACTTTCCCTTCCACACACAAACATACATAACACAACATTGCCCGTACCTACCAGACTTATGCAAAGCAAACACTGGCTGATTCAAAGCCCCTGTTGGAGAACTCCTGTTGTAATACTCAATGACAGATCTGTGTGGTCAGCTGCCAGCTCAAATACATCATTAAAGCCACACATCCATGCATACTAGACTAAACATGAATGGCTCTCTGTGGGAAGAATCATCTATACTTATTTACTTCTTTGAGTTGGAGGACTGTCCTCACTATGTCACCAAGGTTGGGGGGTGAGAGGGCTGTGGAAAGGATGGAGCGGGGATCTCCCATATCCAGCAGCTTAACCTTCAGCATGATGGTGGCCAACGGGGCAAGCTGAGAGGAAAGCAAACAGTATGGCATTGGTTGTCCTATTAGGGTCAAAGCAAAGTTTAAAAAAAAAGAATATCTTGGCAAGTGGACTTTCTCTTACCAGCATCTCAGGGATCATGTAGTCTGGGATTTCATTCCTCCAGAACTCTTTGCTAACAAGACGGTAACAGTAGCCCTTAGACACTCTGCCTGCCCGGCCTGACGGAGAAGAAATAAGTGCAAAAGGACAGAAGTGAGTAGATGCCTACACTTCAGAGGTAAAGTTCTGTGCTGCAAGTATTGTACCTCGACGCTGGTTGCAGTTGGTTTTGGCGGCCCAGTTGAGACGCAGAGACTGGTAATTGGTTTCTTGATCACAGACCATTTGACGGGCAAGGCAGAAATCAATCACTGTGAATAAAAAAAGAACAAATACAGTTACGATTTTATATATACTTTATTACAAACCATAGATTAAGGGAATAGATAAAAGCAAGATGGGGGAAACAAACCATATTTAACGTCTGGAACAGTCACCGAACTCTCCGCAATGTTGGTGGAAAGGATGACCTGTTAAGATGAGGAGATCAACTGTACAGCAGGTAATAAGAACACACTTGAGACAGAATAATAAATATGTTTTTTACCTTCCTGTATCCGGGGACAGGGAACAGAAACACACCATTCTGCTCCTCCAGAGTCACAGAGGAGTGGAGAGGATAAACCTGCAATCTGAACAGCAGCAGCACACTCATCATAACGGTGAAGGTAAACATTCAACATAATGAAAAAGTAAATTATGCCAGCAAACAGACAAATAACACAGGTATTAACTACAGGGTATGATTCAACAAAGAGATAATCTCAAAAGCTCACCTTTTGTGGACCAGTTTGGCCAAGGCCTCCTGCATGTAGCTTATCTCGTGTAAACCAGGAAGGAAAACCAGCACACTGCCCCGCCGTGATGAAGTCATGCCACTTTTTTCTGCTTTGCTGCTCAAACAGAAACACACATGATCATTACTTTATGCGTCTGCTGATTTGTGAAAGCATTCAAGTGTGCGAAAATACTAAGGTCTCACCTGGGATCTTTGCCCTCCATCTCATCAAAGCTCTGGATGAGACTGATGGCAAGATTGTACATCTCCTCTGAAATGCGAGGGTCCTCTGGATAAAGCAACTCATTCTGATAGACACACACAAAATTCACATCTTAGCTATTTGTCTTCAGTACAGAGAACAGTAGCATCAGAAATCATCTTATTACCCTGTATGGAAACAGTGTTTGGAGGTCGTCCAGATAAAACTCCTCAATGGCAAAGGGTGCCCCCTCCACTTCAAAAACATAGGCAGGGATCATTTTGCCACGAATTGGGGTTCCGAAGTAGTCAGCAAACTGTTTGCAGTTAATGGTGGCGGACATAAGGATGATCTGAAAAAACACAGGTCCTATGAGAGTTCAACTGATGCAAAAGGAGAACAGTAGATCGATTTTACTTTATCTTGCAATTACCTTGACATAACATGAGTTGGAATGGAGAAGTTTTCTCAAAACCAGCAGGAGAAAGTCCATATCCTCAGTGCGCTCATGAACCTTGGGCAAAGGCAGAGGAGTAAAATAGCTGTGACCAAATTGTGAAGAATCACTTATTAGATCATAGAACTAAAGGACACCTGAAACTAAACTGAAATTGCGCCTCTAAAACAATGTAAACACTATAACTACATAAAATGAAAAACTTGAATTAAACACTGTAAAATGAGGGAACTGCATTTTTTTCACTATCACCAAAATGTACAATACAGAAGCACGGCTAACAGAGACAATGATCTGCCTCATGTTTATGCACCTCATCTATGAAAATGTGGGAGTACTCTGTGAGACACTTGGCTGAAACCAGTTTTTGCAGCAGCACTCCTGTAGTCATGTAGATGAGTCGTGTGTGCTCAGTTGCCATCTTCTCCAGTCCAACCTAGAATACACATATGCAAAGTTGTAATGATTATTCTGGACACACACACACACACACACACACACACACACACACACACACACACACACACACACACACACACACACACAGGATGTCGTATTAACCGATTTTGCCATAGCTGTGGGAACATACCAGCTATAACAATGTCAGGGGTAACTGACATTTCAGCCTTTTATTTTGGATCTCTAGAAAATGACATGGGAGTAGTTGTACAAGATGAATATTCAAAGAATGCCATTGATAGTGACTAGAAGAGGTTTCCAACATTTTCAACATCATATTCGTTCTTTATCACTTTGTCTATTTCCCTTTTTGTTGAGAAGAGAACTGAGCACATGTTAACCATTAGTGCATCTATAAGACCTTAATAATTGGCTTGCAATATATATTACAAATGGGGAATCCATCATTTATAAAGTATGAAAACCCAATCATGAAACGCATAATAGTCAAGCTTATTAATCAAGAATAAAAATGTAATAACTGTTTATGAATTGCATACTAATGAGTTACTAATGAGTGTTCATGTTGGAACAATGCTTTATAAATTATAAATTAAGTGTTTACTCATGCTTTACTAATGCTAAATAGTGTGTAGTTATTATAGTGTTACCGACAACAGTTATTATTAGAGGTGCCGTTTCAGAACTCCATAAAACACAGCCAGAGATCCTCACAACAGCTTGTTATCACATGTATACAAACACTCTTTAAATTGTGAGAGAGGTGCAATGAGTGCTTTTGGTGCAGGCGTTTTTTCATATCCTTTTTAACTCAACAGACCAAAAAAGTGGTAGGAGCTATGAGCAGATGTACTGGCTCACATATGCATCTGTAATTAACAGTTTAAGTTGATCAGATTCTGTCTAAATGTTGCACTAACCTGATATCCCACCAGACTACCCAGGGTACACTTCCGCTGGGTGGCAACCCATCGGGCAATACTGGAGGCCCCAATTTTGCGTGGTTGGGTGACCACAATGTTGCATGAGGATGTTTTGTCATTGTAGTGGTCCAGAATGTACTGTGGCACCTGGGTGGTCTTGCCACTGCCTGTGGCTCCTTGAATGATCACTACAGAGTTGTTTTCTATGAGGGAAATCAGCTGGAAAAAAGCACATACACACTTATAAAACACAAGCACATTAAATGTGCACAGTAAAAAAAGAAACGTTAACAAAAATAAAAAACTCATTTGGACATTTATATCATATCACATTTAGAAATAGTTAATGAAATTGTAGAGCAGATGGGTGTGCTAAGTTGATTTTTAACCAGAAGTCCACACTTTATAATCTGTAATAAGAAAGTACGGCTTAAATGAGCATGAGCTCCTAACAGTTACACACACACACACAACACATTATTAGACTACAGTACATTTTAGACAGGTACATTTAAAGTTGGCTGTTGTTCTGCAACATGAAATGACATTGAGTTCATCTTAAGCCAACAGTAAAAGCTTAAGTGCACCCATGTCCTAAGGACATAATGGTAATTTCAGAAAAAATCCTTACATGACCAAAAGTAGAAAGTACTGGGGGGAGTAATGGGAGAGTACTTTCAGACCATCAAGCTGCAGGGTTGAGGCTATGCATAGTGTATTTTACCTCCTGTCTGTTTTTTGTTATGGGCAAGCTTGGGTACTTGTAGCTGGCAAGTGGAGGAGGAGCCGGACCTAAGGACACAGAATCGAATGCACAAGAAACAGGGTTAAACCGTTTTGGGCAGAAGGCAGATTCCTCGTATGATGTGAGATCAGAAGAAGCTAAAAAAAAAAAAAAAAAAAAAGGTGTAATACTCACTCCCTCCATCTTCTGGTTTCAATCGCCCTTCATCAGATTTCACATTTTCTGGGCTGCCCTCATCAGGAGAGTCTGGTTGGCTGAAACAAAATTAAAGCAATTTTCAGCAGTTCATACTTTTTTTAGGCTCTATTAACCAATGAATTGCAATAAATTGAAGGCGTTTTATAGCCGTTTCCTCTCAAATTACGAAAGCAAGTAAATTATTTTCAAGGACCATACAGAAAGCTATTTACTTTCCTTCTCCGTACTAATAGGGGATAGAAAACTAGTCCTTCTTACAATAATTGATCACAGTAATGAACAGGTAAAGAATTCAGTGTAACCATTGTTCAGCTTATACCGATTAGTCTCATCTCAGAAAGCCTAACTACCAAACTCCCAAGAAGCATTGTTGTAAAAACATGCAATTATTTAATTACAGAATAACACATGAATGTTGCATGTACTATTAAGGTCTTTCTCAAATTTGAGGCTAAGCTTTAATCAAATAAAAAATGTAAATTCACAATAGGTGACAACGCTGCAGCTTTACCCACATCATTACTAGGTACCATTTGTAACTTTGCACAATTGAGTCTGCCTCCTCTCGTCTTTCCCTCTGGTGAACAAGGCACACAGCACTGTCGGGAGAGCATTCCCAGTTGTCTCTGCCTCTGGCTCTCTCCTCGTGGGGGAAGGATTTTATCGCAACAGCAGGCAAAAACCCTAGTACTAAGAGGAGCTCAAATGCAACACACCCACGGCTTGTGCACACACATGCACTCTCGCTCTCTTCCTTTCTCTCCAATGCACACATTTCGTGCAAGCTTCAAAGCAGCTGACCTTACAACAAAGCTGCACACTGCACAGAGGAGAGTGCGAGTGGGGTGATAGCAGAGGTGACAGCTCTTAGTCAGTAAGCAATGTTTGACTAACTCTCATGGAAAAAAGTCAGCATGACAGGAGCAGTGGGAGGGATAAATAGGGACAAGACAACTATAACACAAGAGGAAAAACACTTTCAACAGCCGAGATATTGGAGGATTGCTGCCGATACACAAGTGCTCCTTTGATTGCATTTGACACAAAGGGACGTAGTCAACAGCAAGTGAAGGAATGACGGTCACATGGACTGACCCACGGAGACAAGGAGCTGGAGGCGGTACTCTGTGAGAAGCTGATCTCGATATCTCACAAAAACATCAGCGGTGCAGTTTTCACCTGTAAGTACAGATCTTTCCTTTCAATTTTCAGCAAGATGTTAGTGTGATAATTTCGTCCTGCACATGCTGGAGGTCTGACAGCTGTTTAAGTACTGGAATTAAATCAAATGAAAAGCTCTGCTTTGCAACCGTACGATGCGTGACGTCACACAAATGGTTTGGGTTCTTTGAGGCCGACCTCTGACCCTGCAGGTGGGGCAATCCATCTGAATCCCAGGTGGAAGCTGTGTTGGATCAGTCTGGGGGAAAAGGCCAAATACTTACACCTGGGACATTGAGTTTGACTTTAACTGAAGGCAATCAGAGCACCAAGCAGGCAGGGAGCTGAGATCAGCTTGGTTACAGGGTGGTCATTTTTCACTGTCAACCATAAAACGTTAATTATAATTAGGGCTACGTAGTTATGGATACAATTAAAATCAACATGTCCTCACTCAGAGAATTAATGTTGCAGTATTCTCACATATTTCTCTGTGGTTTTTGAAGCTGAAAATATCAGGACAAGCGCAATATTTTGTCAGAAATAGGGCAGGATACATTTATTTATTTTTCCTCATCATCAGGAGCAGGAGTATTTGGATTTTAACAAATTTTCCAATCATATTTCATTTTCCACCATTGCCTTTCTCTCTTTCTTTTTGCTGTATCTGCCTTTCAAAATCAGAATCAGAACCGTTTATTGTCAAGTATGTTTCACCTACAAGAAATTTGTCATGGCGGGTGGTGCATTTATGCAGACCATCACATGGTCTAGTGCCATCTTGTCATTTGTAGGTGCAGCCTCTAGAGAAATTAACCCTTGGTTTGAAGCAACAGATATTGCAACATATTCAAATGTGTCAAAACAGTGCTGTGAAGACATCTTGGCATCAAGGTCAGAAATAACACAATTCTTATTTCTTTAGTTTTTCAGGACTGTCTGCTATGACTGCCATGCCCCTTTTCAGCTGGATGAAATGGTCCCATGAAACTAAAGTGCAGGCTCAAGATGAAGTGGCACCTCCAAAGACCTCGGGGCTCATACCCAGTCGCATGTTGATCAGAGAGCTCCTGTGGCATGTGGAGGAGCGAGAGCGGTTGGTGAGGGAACTGGATCGAGAGCATAGGCTGACCCACAGCGCCCTGGGTCTCCATTGGTTTCAAAAGTACCCCAGGTTACGGCCCCTCGTCCCCACGTCAGAGCTACACCAGCTGGAGTTTCTGTGTGCCCAGATTCCACCCATCCACGCAGCCACCGTGCTCTCAAGGTGTTTGGTTGCGGCCATGCCATGCTCCCTCCTCATATTAGTATGCTGGCAACAGTGGCTAGCTGCTACTGCATCAACATGAGGCCTGACAGCAGGCAAAGCAGAGAAGACCCAAAGGGAAAGGGAGGCAGGGCAAGTTGCCAAGAAAGCCATTAAGTGTTACTGTCACAGAGACAGGCGATGTAGGGTGTGAACATGTGAAGGTGAAGGATGCCTTGTAAGGCTCAGCAAAGCCAGACTGCCGGGGGTTTCTACTCATCATCTCCATGTTAGCCATAATGACATAAAAAACATTGTTCTAGATGGTTGAGCACTGTGACCTACTTACTCATTTCCCATTAAATGCTTGGGTCACTACTGTGTGCTTACATAACCACATTACCAAAGAACAACATATTTACTAAGAAATGTGTTATGTTTTACCATTACTAAAAAGCTGTACTGTTGTCCTAAATATGTCATTATTTAAACTACGAGAAACTCCTGGTTCAATTATACAATATTAGAAAGTGCCAATAGAAAACGTGGTACACTTAAGCCTAGTTTATGGTTCTCCGTCAGGTCGACGGCGTATCCTACGCCGTAGCTACGCCGTCGACGCAGACCCCTACGCCGTAGCCTGACGCGCACCTCCAAAAAATCCTAACTACGCGTCGCGTTGACGCAGACCGCAAGCGCTGTGATTGGTCCGCTCAGAACGTAATTTCCGGCAGTTGCTTTTTCCCAGCCTCGACCGGTTTAGTGGTCGTACAGACCACCTCCGCAAACGTCTTCTCTGTCGCCTGCGCTTCAACATTTGCAATACAAGCATTTGCTCTTCAACATTGATGAGCTCCAACTTTAATGCAGCCGCTCCAACTTGGTCGCCATTGTTTACTGTGACCGGAATTCGGCTATAACCCCTGTAACCACACAGCCACACCCCCCTGGCGGCATGGCGGTTAATTGCAGCGCAACACGGTCCCTCGACGCAGAACTTCGAATGCTCAACGACGGCGTCACGTCGACGGCGGAGAACCATAAACTAGGCTTTACTTCAACAAGTGTTTAATGAACCCTATTGGTTGATTCCTTCCTTAGGTTTCGTGAGGTGCTTGCCACTAACAACATTAGGCCCTGGGAGCTGACTTTTGTCTTCAAGCAGGTGCTGAGGGATTTCTTGAGCCAAAAGGAGCATGAAGAGGAGAACTTCTCAGTGCAGGCAGCAGAGCTCCGACCAATGGACGCTTGGACCAGCTGCTACATAATGAAGCAGGGCTTCGTCACACCCATCGTCCCCAACTGTGGAGGCAACGCAAGGGAGGAGATCCCAACAATCTCTGGATATGTGGATCGAGCCATGCGGCACTCCAGCTCGTTCTCAGGGTCCACCAGAGACGGGGACCTTCCAGTTCCTCTCGGGCCCACAGGAACGTACAGCACTACACTGTGAGAGGCCACTCCGTTACAGTTTTAAGGAAAAACGGTTATCGCATCCAAATCATGGAGACGAGATTATTTATATTAAGCTAGTTGCAGATATCATAGCTTGTGACCAAAAACGAAATTAGACTAGATTTCACCGTTTCATTACAATAACTAGTTAGACCCCACCTTTTCAGACCCTACTTAATAGACTGGTTTTCTCTTTTCTAGATTAAAAACCTCAATACGATTTTGTACAGTTGGGCATATATTACAATCGTGTATTGTCAGGTGGCAAGAGTTATGTGAGGGAACAGGATGTGAAGACATGCATGACCAGTCTGTGAATGCGTCTGGAAATACCCAAAAAGCTTTTAACAGTTTAACCAAAGAATTATATTCCTATCCCAGATTTGATTTTTCTATGAACATGTTTTAAAGTATTTAAAGAGGTAATTAAAAATAGAAAAGCAGAGTATGCAAAACGCTGTAAAAAATAAATTAAAGTTTGTGCACTAGATTTTGTGTTGTCTCCTAACTTGTTCCTCAAGCTGTGACCCCCAAGGTTTGACACTGACCGAGGTCATGTCCTCAGTATTTCTTTCTGGGAATTGGAGGTACCTGCATGGCAAATGGTGCATTTTACAGTTAACAAATCTAAATGAAGGGTTTTAATTGATCTCGGTGTTTTTAGACTAAATACATTTAAATTCCAGTACTTTCCTAAATTCCCAGCAGTAGAGAGAAGCCAGGATATAGACCTGCCCCTTTAGCATGTGTTCATTTGAGGGACAATCACTAAAAACGTAGCTTTGGCAATATTAGAAAATATAAAAATAACAAGTTGGCACTTAAACTTTACTGTCAAGTAACTTAGCTAACTTAATGCTAACAGGTCATGATTTAGGAAACCTGACTTTTACTCAGGTCTTAAGGTCAACGTCAATGCGTTCAACGTTAGTGACGTAGTAACATGAGGCAATTTACAGATTTAATCTGCCATTATAAAACTAGAAGCATGTGGGAAGAGACATCTCAATAATACCGTTTAGTTTGCTGACACACGAGTGAAGGTCCTCATTAAGACCCACGCAGTTAGCTTACGTTAATGTAGCATAACTGTCACAAAAAACTCTTCAGAGGACATCTTAAAAAAAATAACCTAGCATTTTGTGTAATAAATCATTTTCAACCAGTGACTGTGGCTAAGGTATAGAAGCGATTCCCGTCTCCGGGAGTCTTTTTCTGTAACTTGCTAGTTGCTAAAACAGCATAGCTAAGGACGCAATCTGTCACGAGGCTACCTTTAAGCTAGGTTAGCTTAACTAGCGTCATGGTTCACCTCCGTCCTCTCACCTGCTCGTCTCTTTCGACGACGCTTCCTCCGACTTTCCTTCAACCGCTTCTTCACTGAGTTTAAGATTCGCAAACGTCGTCCTCGAGGTGAACCAATCCGAAATTTGTTCTGCAGTAAATACTTTCTTCATGTTGTTGGCAATGTTCTCATTTTTCAGTAGTCTCTCACTTAAAAAGCTAACGGTAGCGAGGCGATTGCAGCGCGTGCGGCTCCGGCTGGTGAGGAATAGCTTTTACATCGCCCCCCAGCGGCTGGATTGTGAATTACTTGAGTAAATGTACTTTCCATCACAGCGTGTAGCATTTCTACATTCCCATTAGTTTAACTGTTCAGGAAACAATACCACCAAATAAGAGAAAAGGTTATTTTAATTACATCTTTTTAAAACGTCATTATGCTTAAAAAAAAAAAACAGACATTGGCTACACACCCCAGTATGTTGGGAAAAATACCACACTGTTGTTCATACATTTTATTTTATGCTGCTGCAATAGCAGCTCAATGTCAAGGTACAGTATGCATCCAGGCCAAACTATGTGGGAAGTGTAATAATATGAAAACATCATGAGCAAAATCATTTCTGGACATTTCCCTGAATGTAAAAAGTACAAACATCATAAATTCCAATGTACTTCAAACCAATATAAGAGTTGACCATGTCAATAGTAAAAATAAAATACATTTACATTTCATTTTTTTATACATTTTACTGGGAAAGGGATTCAAACAATTAAAGAATCAAGGATTTATGTCATCTCCAGTGGCGGACATCCACCATTGTCACGCATCACGATAATCTCTGTTCTGAGCCTCTCAATTTCCTTTAAAACATAAAAAAAAAAAGAAAAGTTGATTGATGTAAGGTGTTGACAGTTTTCACATTGTCAAAGAGAAAATCCTTTGATCAGATAAGAAATGTTAGTTACCTCTTGAAATTTGGTGTTGTCCTTTTTCAGCTTCACCAGATATTCAATCTTCTGTTTGTGGTTCTTATGCCCCACAAGTTTTCCATTCTCCTCCGACAGCTGAACATTCTGCTTACGTAGAGCCTCGTTCTCCTGTAAAACAGAAATAATAGAAACCACCTCGATAATGTTCTGAATCAAATATGACATGGAGTTTTCACTATATTCTAATATTTGAATACACTAAACATTTAATAAATACAAGTTGCAGCCCTAAACAGTCATTATCAGTGTCAAGTTGGGCAGTTATTAGACCTTGTTTACCTCTAGCCCAATCATTTAAAATTGGAATGTCAATCTTCTTGAATTAAAAAATGACGGACTATACAGTCTGCCAACTTTACCTGAAATGTCCTTATCAAAATAGTTGTAAGATGTAATCTGCAACTGTCCACATTATCTGCTCAACAAAGATGGCAGAATATCTAGTGTCATGCTTATTACATCGTTTCATCTTGACGCAATCAGGCCATCTTGTATGAGCAGGAACTAATTAGCCGATCCACTGGGTACAGTGAATACCTAAACCAAATTTCAGCTGCGGACTATGTTGCCAGGAGTACATTTTATCATACTTGAAAAATACATTATCCCAAAAATCTTTCTTTAGTGAAAGATACGCATCTACTCCCATCTCGGACCTGGAGCAGTTTCTCCTCCTCCTGCATCCTCGAGCTCAGGTCTCTCATCTCTAGGCAGCGGTTGCTCAGCTCAGTGGTCAGCTCCTGAACGCGGGTTTGGGACAGGGCCAACATCGAATCCTGCTCTTGCAGTCTAATACACAGCACACAAAAAAACATATTAGGCATTAATTAAAGATCAGAATAACATACAATAACCAAAACGCTGATTCATTTACTTTACTAAACGCCAGGTTCTTACCTTTTATGAGTATCAGAGAGCTTCTGCATTATTTTGCTCTGTTAATTAAATGAGAGTTGAACAAATTATAAACTGATTATTCAATACAGAGAAAAAAATAAAACCAGTAGATAAACAAATACAAACATGTTCTGCTCTCTCCTCCTGTAGCGCTTTAAATATGGTTTGATTGATGGCTCCATTCAACTCTTCACTGAAAATGACAATGAACATTAACATTATTAATCTGACTTAATCCATCCGCAACGGATGATGTGAGGTCTTTTAGGGCAGTGCCTAGCTGAATGATGAATAAACTCAACCCGTTATTATTTCCATTCTGTGGGAGCTGGCTCTGCTTGTTGTAAAACTGGTCAAGTAAAGTCTGGATCTCAATTCGGACCAACTCTTTCTCGGTCAGCTGCATCTGAGAAGAGTGAAATCACATTGTCAATATTGATGGACTTCAAAGTTCATTAAGACCTTAATTAAGACCATTAAAACATATGTTATTGCATTCATTCAGAAATGCATTTCATATATCGTAGAAAAATATACTAAACTAGAAGAGTCTGCTACAACCACAATGAATGGATATTTCCAAAATAAATCTACAACTACAGATTAATTACACTTTTGCAAAGATGTACCTTAAGCCTTTGGATCTCGTCATTCTTGGCAGCCCTCTCAGCGTTCAGCTCCATTAGAAGAATCTCCATGGTCATCATGGAGGAGCGGCGATTCTCCAACTCAATCTCCTGGCTTTCTAGCACCTGGGTCAAGTCCCTGTTGAAACTTCCTGGAGTGCAGGGGGTCTTCAGTGACAGGGGAAAAAATATACATTTGGGCATTTCTTACTGAAACTCTTCATAAATAAATAAACACACACAGGCCCCATCATTTATTTGTAAAGGCAGAATTAAAGAGCAAATAAACCACAGACAAGTCTTACCCGAGGTAATGATTTAGGTGTGCATGTGACATCAACAGGGGGTTTGAAAAAAACATTTCTGATCGTTCCTTCAACAGCTTCTTGCTGTTGTTGCACCGGATAGAAAAGGAGATCTTTGTTAGTCATGTCGATAAAATGTTTTCTTGTGTTTATTTGACCTTACTGGTTATTTGTTTGCTCTGTGTTGTGAATATAAAAACATGTCACCTTCTGCTGTAGATTCTGTATCATGATGTCCTTCTGGGTGGTTTTCTCTTGAGATGCCTGGAGGAGGCTGTTCTGCTCATCTAAAACCTTTGTGAGTCTCTCAACCTCCTCAGTGGCATAAACAATCTCCTCTTGCAACACCTCCACCTGAGTACAGACACACATACTTATTTTTTATTATATATATATATATATATATATATATATATATAATTTTAATTAATCCACGGTCGTAAATAAATAATAATAATACAAAAATATATGAACAGCAGTGTTGAACATGATCCAACTTACTTCTATTTTGTTGGATAATACACATCTGTCTAAAGTTTCTTTCAGATCGCAGATTTCCGCCTGCATCTTAGAGTTTTTGTCCCGGATCTCCTCTCTCTCAAGGCAGGCAGCATTGAACTTGGCCTGGAAGAGAAAAGACATTATTATTATTATTATTATTATTATAAACATGTCTTGACTAATTCAAACATATCTACAGTATGAGGTGGTAGGGTAAAGGAATAGGCAACTACAGGAAACAATTACGTTATTTAGGACAAAATAGGTGAAGGAGTAACGTACTGTGATGTCTTTGACGTCTCCAGACAGGTGGGTAATGCTCTGGTCCCTCTGGCTCAGCTCACTGCGGAGGTCTCTGGTTTGGTTGATGAGATCTAAAACAACATCCTGTCGAAATACACAGGTGGGGTTGAGGAGGGTAGCATTAACGATGCAATTACATTTGGAGGAATAAGAGATCATTATTCACTCAGGCTTACTTTGTCCTGTTCAGTCTTCTGTTCCAAGCCTTTTATCGTTTCGTTTGCAGAGTTAAAGCGTTGCTCAAGATCGCTATTTTTGGATGTCTACAAAACAGAAATCAGACAACCAGGTTAATAATAATAATAATAATAATAATAATAATAATAATAATAACACTTGCACTTTTCAAACATGCATGTTGTTCTCAGGACTGACCTGTTGTTGAAGTTGTACCGTCAGGTCTGAGACTTGTCTTCTAAGTTGTATATTCTGCTCCACTGTATCTATAAGTTCTCTGAAGGCACACACCAAGGTCACTCGTATTAATAAGAAATATTGTGAGTGTTGGAAAAAGAAAAGAAGAAAGCTTTGAACAAACTTACTTTGATGTACTCTCTTTGTTTTCTCTTAACTGGGAGATCAGGGTGCTTGTTTGCTCTTGTTCAGTCTGCAGAGAATTATTCAAGTCCTACAACAGAAAAAAATTGAAATTATAGACAGTTCAGAGATCACAGTCTAATTTTCAGGATGAAAAACAACCAAAAGTGAGGTTATGAGTTCACTAACCATGAGCTGTGCCTTCAGTTCATCAATCTCCTGCTGCCTGTCCTGCAGCTGCTGTCTTGCCTGATCAGCCTCAAACTTCGCCTCAGCTTGGAGCTGGTCAAATGAATCTTGCAGTGTCCGATGCTGCTCCAGAAGCTGCTCCCACTCCAGCCTGGAATGAAGACATGGTACTTGTGGGCACATACATCACACATCTGATCATGAAGAGTCACAGTCCAGAGGTATAAAACTCATGCTTACTGGACTTTGTCAAGTTGGAGCTGTGTGCTGATCAGACTGTTGGAGAACTGGCTCATCTCTCTCTGCTTCTCGCTCTGGTCATCTCTTAGCTCATTCTTCACAGCGGCCAGCTCTGTATCGGACGACTGCAGCACCAGGCGTAGATCACGGATCTCACTCCTCAGCACTGAGAGAGGAGGGAAAAGATAGAGTCGTCCCCTTGGTGCCATCTTCCCTACCGCCATCTCAAATAATCATCCAAGTTCAACACCAGCAAAAGTCCAGACGGGCCAAAAAGAAAAGAGATTTCTACAACACAGGAGAAAAGTTAGAGCCTTACCTTGTGCAGCTTGCTGTTCAGACTGGAGGCTCTGTTGCAGCTCATGGACAGTTTCTTGCAGGTTGAGGTGATCTCGGTTTCTGTTAGCTCGCTCAGAAGAAAGTAGCTGCATCAGACGTAAAGAACAATTTGAAAAATAGTTTAATAACTGTCGTCGCTTTTTCCCAAATTTCGACACATCAAATACAATTTGTTCAACATAACATTACATTTTGTCAAGACAAAACCGTAAAGGAGGAACATGAGGAAATTTTACCTCATCCTTGCGATCGGACTCTTGTGATAGCACAGCGATCTGCTCCTCAAGTTTTGTAATTTGCTGCAACAGCTTGCTGTTCTTTAGCTCCTCCTCATTGAACTGTGTCTGAGAACGGCTAGCTTGTTCCTGGTGAGGATTTGGAGAAAGTATTAGACGCTGTCAATTGGTGTGTTTTGTACAGACATTTGCAGGATAATTCACACTGTTGTACCTGCACTTGACGGAGCTCCTCAGTCAAGGCCATCTCAGTCATGTCTGAAGGAGGCTGCTCAGTCCAAATGTTCTCTGCATTATCATCTGTCCCATTCAGGTGGTCCGGGCTAGAGAGAGACACGAGACGGGTCCGCAAGTTGTATGCTCTGGTGGGCGTGGTGAGAATCTGTTCTCACAACAAACATTAGAAGGATACAAGATAATGAAATTGCACAATGCTTGTAAGAGAATCATCAAGACAATCAAAATATATGGAACTAGAGTGGCACTCAGAGTGCAGACCACCACCAAGGCTATGCTTAACTATTTATCCATCCATCCATCTATCAATTCATGAAAATTAGTTTTCTGTAATCCTGCTGACAAATAGACAAACAAACTGAAAACATAACCTCCTCGGCAAAGGTGCTAAAGAAAGGTTTGCCTTACTGTTATCTGAATTTTAAATTTCAACATCCACTCACCTTTATAGTTTCAACGTGAATCCTGTTCAGCTCAGAGACCTCCTTATTTTTGTAAGCGGTTGTGGCTTCCAAAAGGTTTTCCAAATGCTCGTTGGACTTGTCAAGATATCTTTTCTCAGACTCCAGCTGTGACATCTGTTTTCTAGAACACAAAGCACCATCCAAAAACCCCATTAAGCCAAATAAAATGTAAGACTTATCAAGGTATTGCATGAAAAACAGCATATTTAATGAATTAACAAAACAATCCCTCTTGCAATTGAAAGAATATGATAAAAACAGCTTCTTTAAGTTAATAGTGGAGGATTGTCACAATCAAAGATATGAAACACAGTAAGATACTGTTTTTCTAAATTTACCAGCCCAAATGTAAGTCAGGAAACTAAGATGTTTTTTTTTTCTTTTGGCATCATTTCACTTCGCAGACAGCAGTTATTGATAAAGAGATTTGTCAACGAAAAGAGAAGCTCTACTTGTTTACAGATACATTATTTTGCATTTTAATTGTTCTTAAACATCTGCTAGGCTTGTCTGAAAAAACCCCACGTGCATTTTGTTTAAAAGTGATTTCTTCATTAAATACCCTACTTACTTGGTTATTTCTTTGTACTCCTCAAAGGCCTGAAGGGCACCTGTGAGGTCCGACTGTTTCTGAAGCAGCCGAGCCTTCAGCCTCTCAGTTGTAGCTGCAGAGACAGTATCTACAGGCCCAGGGGCGGAAGAGGTTGCTGGAGCTGTGGAGCAATATGAGTTTATTGAAATGTATATCACATTTACTTGATATTTTCTCAACCAAACCTGATAAGTGTCTTACTCTCTTTGAGTCCTTCGGTCTCCAAAGCCCTCTGGAAAGCCTTTTCCAAGTCAGCAACAACATGGACTGAAACCTCTTCAGCGTTTACCACCGATTCAAGACAACGAAGCTGACGGTTCTCCTGTCTGAGGGTGAAGTTCTCCGCTGCATATCGTGTCATCTTTGGGTGGTGTTCAACCTAAAAAGGGGCAGAGTTGTGTACACGGGAAAACAGTGTTGAACAGATACACTGATTTGGGGAATTTATGCATTTTGTTTCCAGAAAAATAAATAATACAAAGGATCTAAATGTAGTTATACTGTGCCTTTTAGAGTAAGGAACTACGAAGAAACCTAGCGTGAATTTTAGAGAAAATAAATAATACAATGTCTCACACCCACTTTAAGACGTGCCAGTTAAACATCGGAGGACATTGAGTGCAAGACTCATTGCACCAAGAGGCGCCACAGGAATTTGTTACTGGCTGTGGCCATCAATCTTGTCAACTTCTCCCTCAGTGTCAGAACTCTGAGTCAATAGACCGAACAGCTGATCCACTGAAGGCACATATACAAAACCCACGGCCCGCCACTGAGATAGATATATATAGTTTAGATGGCAACATTATGTAAATAATTTCCATTGACATATTAGCATTTTTTAAATATTTCTTTATGCTTTTCTTTAAAAGCAACTGTAATGTATACATTTCTCCCAAAGATCAATGCAGTATTTATAATTCTGAATGTAGACACATGGCATTGTTCAAATGGATTTTTGTACCTGGTCTCTCAAGATCTTTATCTCTTCTTTCAGCTGGCCGATCAGAGCCTGGGACTCATTGTCTGACAGTGATCCTGGTCCTGTCTTCAATTTTGTCTCAAGGCGATAGATGTGGTCCTCTCGAAACCTGAGAATCATTCTGCTTGAGTGGATGAACTTGTCTTTCTGCGTATAGGCCTCCTCAAGCTGAGACACTTTCTCGAGCAGCATCTGAGTGTAGTAAATCATTATTGTAAGTTTCCTGCACCAACAGTATTTCTTAACAGCAGCATACTTTACCCAAATAAATGAGAAAAGAAAAAAAGCCCATACCCTCTTCTCCTCTTCTCGCTTCCGCCACAGACGAACAGAAGCCATAAACTTTGCTTTATACGAGACATCATGTTGAAATTCTATGGATGGATCGGATGAGAAAAGCTGAATTACACTTTTGCACCATAGCAGAAAAATGTTTTGTTTAATCACATGCAATACAGTTTCCTGAATAATTTTATTAAATACATTGATTTGTTACATTTTCAGCATGTGCAAATGGTTTAAAGAGGATGTTATTTTATTTTAATCTAAAACATGTGAATACCATGTCTCATTCTCGTTTTCTTATAAGTAGATAAGCCAGTCCGAACTGCAACAGTGTAGTTAAATAACAACATATTTGGCATAGTTTGGTTGAGGTTCACATATGTGTGTATTGTTACCTTTGGGGAGTTCAGGTCCTCCAGGTGCAACATCTCTTCCACAGTCCACTGCTTGAGAAGTTTGGGCCTGTGCCAGCTGCTCCTTCAGCTTCTTCACCTCAGCTTGTAACTGCCTCACATTTCCCTGTGTGTCTTCATTGATAACGGCCTGAAATCACCAGAACTTGGTTAAGTGTATTCTGTTTTAAAACAAATTAGTATTAAATCATATGATATATTGTTATGCTCATGACAGATACCTTATTCTTGATCAACTTTGCTCTCTGAGCAAACTGCAAGGTGGACAGTGTTTCTCCAAAACACTTTGAACCAGGATGTACATTGGCTATGATGTAAGTCTTTGCATTTCCTCCAAGAGAGTCCTGAAATAACAATAATAATTGTTACAGTGCATCAAATCTATTCAAATTACAAAGTGCAATCAACCACATTTTTAAATGTAGTATTATATTCTACCATAGCAAAAAAGAATGTAAATGAATGTGAAACCAAATTCAATACTTGAAAGTGCACGACAAGATCCATACTTCCTTGTCTTAATTTGAACTAATTCACATCCACAAATATGTAAAACACAATCTTGTTCCGACATAATAGAAGCTTGAAAAGGTGTATTTTACGTAGTAATTGCATTTAAATTATTCCACTAAACGCACAATGCAATCATTCCAGGGAAGTTGACTCCACAATGACACGCAGCAACAAAATTAATTCTTCACCAAAGCCACGCTCAAGATGTATTTAAAATCACTCACCCTTAACAAGAAGGTGAGTTTAGAATC